>NC_086272.1:2333333-2637500 GCF_021018805.1 Prinia subflava
TCCTCTTACCTCTCCCAGAATGATGCAAGGAAGAAGATTCAGGCCTTGAAGCTGCAGCTGAGCACGACGCAGGCTCAGAGGGACTATTTGTGTGCCTGCAATCAGGAGCTGCAAAAACAGCTGGCTGAAAGACAGGAAGGTACAGCCTCTCCTCTCCTCTCCTCTCCTCTCCTCTCCTCTCCTCTCCTCTCCTCTCCTCTCCTCTCCTCTCCTCTCCTCTCCTCTCCTCTCCTCTCCTCTCCTCTCCTCTCCTCTCCTCTCCTCTCCTCTCCTCTCCTCTCCTCTCCTCTCCTCTCCTCTCCTCTCCTCTCCTCTCCTCTCCTCTCCTCTCCCACTGCCCCATTTCTCACCACTGGGGATCTCTGGTGCCACGCAGAGCAAAACTGCAGTGCCCTGAGATGGCGGAGGAGAAAAACCACCAGCAGACTTATCCCAAGCAGGGCCACTGAAAGCTTTTTTTGGAGGCAGACCCCGTGGCTGGCAGTGCACCTGGCTGTGCCACCAGTGAGCACCTGCAGAGCTGCTGCCTTTCAGGTGCCGTGCCTCTGCCGAGGAACTGCAGCTGGACGATTCCTTGCCTTGACTCCTCCAAACTCCAGGCCAGCCCAGAGCCTCCAGGCTCTTGGCTCTCTGTGCCAGGGCTGGACAGGCTCCCCCCAGCTCCTCTCTCTCTCTTTGACTGCCTGCTCTGCATAAGCCTAAAAGCAAACACACTTTCCTCTTCCTCTCAACCCTGCCCTTTTCATTTGTTTTTTTTTCCTCTGCCCAGAAGTTTCCCTCATTCCTGTCAGCTGTGGGAGCCCTTGTGGGCTCAGGGCCCGGCAAACACAGCCAGGCAGAGATGCAGGATGCACATCAGTTTGCCTTTGCTTTGCTTTGCCCCTTCTCCCCCCTCCCTGGTGCAGCCATAGAGAGGGCAGAACGCAAGAACTCTCTAGAAACTGCCCTGAGGGAAGAGGCCACTGCAAGAAAGGAAGAGGCCATGACCCTTCACCAGGAGGTGGCATGTCTGCAGAGCAAACTGGAGAGCACGGAGAAGGAAAGGAAGGATGTGCTGGTGAGAGTGGCAGATACCATGAGGGGCCATTTCTTTGCTGTTTGGGGGCCTTCTCTCACTCTCTCCAAGGAGCTCCTTTCTCCAGTTACACTTTCCTCACTGCATTCTTTGGAACAGGGAGGAAAAGATGTCACAGCCGTGTCAAACCCAGTCAGGCCTGAGGCTGCTGACTTGCCTCCCTGCTGGAGCTTTCTGCCCTTGGAGCTGCAGCTCTCAGTGCCCACACCTGCAGCTCTGTTCCTCCCCAAAGGAACACCTGAGCAAGGCTCCAAGAGGTTGGGGAAGGGCAGGAAGGGACCTGGGACAGGCTGAGGGAGCTGGCAAAGATGCAGCAACAAGGGGGGCCCGGGAAAGATCTGCAGCATCCCGAGAGGCAGGGAGAGGAGGGGCAGCCCGTGCTGAAAAGCAAAGAGAGACACAATCACTGACTCTTCTTCTCCCTGTTTTGGAGCACGAACGGGACAGTCTGCAGGCAAATCAAGAAAAACTGGAGTGTCGGATCCAACTTCTGGAAGAATCAGTCACAGCCTCTGAAACCCGAGCAAACTCAGCCATGGAAAGGAATTGTGCCCTTCAAGAAGAACTCCAGACCATCATATCCATCTTTCAAATTAAAAAAGAAAAACTGGAATCACAGGAAAAGGAAATGGAGATGCTCCAGCAAGAGGCAGCAGAGGCCAAAGCTTTGCAGGGCCATCTCGCTGGCATGACTGCCGACCTGTCAGAAAGGGAGAGGGAAATCAGGTTGTACCAGGAGCAGATAAGAATGCTGGAAAAGAAGAATTTAATGCAAGCATCTTCCTTGAAAAGGAAGGAATTAAACCAAATGAGAAGAGAAGCTGAGAGGGAAGCCATGAAGGAAGAGCTGGAGCTTGTGGCTGCTACTTTGAAGCAGAGGGAAAATGGAGAACTTGAATGGAGAAAGAAGGCTCAAGCCCTGAGTGCTGCCCTTGCCAAGAGTGAAATGTCCAAAGGGAGTCTAAGGAAAAAATCAATCATCCTGCAGAGAACAGCTCCCGGCAGGGACACGGACCAGAGCTGTCTGCAGGTAGGCACTGGGATTGATCTTCAATCCACTCAAACGCCCCTGAAGGATTCCAGCGCTATTTCCCATCCAGAGGTGGGAATATATATCCCTGTCAGTCCATGGCCTGCTTGGGCAAAGCAGCCTTGTCTGGCTGACTCCAGCCAGCGGCCACTGGCCTGCGGGAAGGTTTCCTGGCACACCGCAACGACTGACACAGCTCTGGAGCTTGCTGCTAAAATCAGCTCCACTCCAAGAGCTGGGCAGGGGGAGCTGCTTCTCCCGTGCCTGGGCAAGGGCAGGCAACACGTGGTGGTTTGGATTTGGTGCAGGAAGGAACGCAGCAGCTCAGCCCAGTGATGGACTGAACTGAGCAGAGCTTTGTCCCCAGGGCTGAACAGCAGCTGCACTGCTGGTGCTCGCAGCATGCCTCCAGAGAGGGAGAGTTCTGAGGGACAGTTTTGTGATGCTTTCAAAGAATGGAGTCATCTCTGTTGCGGTGTGCGTTTCCCAGGACGCACAAGGCAGCATCGGGATGCGACACATTTCCCCCCGGGGAGACGTTTCCTCCCCGCTCTGGACTTCGGTGGTCTCGGCAGTTGCTTTTGGGGCTCAGAGGTGTATCAGAGGCGAGACAGGTCTTGGGGTAAACTAAGGAGATTTATTACAGGTATAACTGAAGCATAACAACTAAAAGCTGGACCCCAAAGACAGGGAGCACATGGTCTCACCGTGGGTTTTATAGACGGGGCGATACAAAGCAAACAACCAATGAGAATGCACTCAGGGAAGAGTCTAGGGCAGGGAATACAGAACTAAATCCAATGGGAATAGCAAAAGCAGTGTAATGATATGAAACAGCAAATGATATATCAAGTTAGGGAAGATTGGCAAGGAAGGTTCTAGAAACAGAGGCAGGGACACAGAGAAATGACACATAACATGTATAATTTAAATCATAACACACAAATGAAATATAAAGCTAGCTTGAAAACTTAAAGCAGAAAATCCACACCACAACACATCTCCTCTCTGAATACCCAGCAGGCTCCTGGAGCAGAAGGGGAGCGGCTGTCACAGCACTCAAGGAAAGGCCTGGACTGTGTGCTGAGTCTGCTTGCATCACCAGAAAAGAAGACAGAGTGGAGGGAACTCAACGCTGAGCCCAGCAGGAATCTTGGGCAGGTAAAATGGGCTTTCCCTGCCTCTGCAAAGCCTCAGGCTCCTCTGCAACACGACACTTTTCCCCAAGCAGCACTTTGAGGTGCTCTGCTTGTTTCCTTCCCTCTCCCTCTCCCCACTGAGGGCATCTCGGATTCTTGTCTCCGAGATTCGGTGGTAAAGTGTCTTTTGCCCTCTGAAACACCTGGCGCCAGAAGCAGAAGAAGAGTCAGGAGTTGCCAGTTCTGGTTTTCCAAGGTTGTTTATTCTTTCTCATCTCACAGTTCTCTCTGTGCTCTGCCAAGGTTCCTGCTGCAGCAGAGAACTTGTGGCAGCTCCCCTCTGGTCAGGAGGTCTAACCCTTTTGTACCATTCCTCTGACCCAACCATGGTCCACAATGCATTCTCTATTTACAACTAATTGCCAATACCTATCACCTACCCTAACCATGTCACTCTAAACCAATCCCTTGTGACCCTGCACTGCAGAAGATGGAGGGCAAGAACAAGAAGGAAGAAGAACAGGTCCACGCCCTGATTCCTCCATCTTGGCTCTCCAGTCTCCATTCTAAGAAATCCCAAATTCTGCCTTTTCACCCTGTGATAAACCAACTACTACTCATTTCACACTCTTGAGACTTGTAATTCCTCTTTCACTCTGTGCCAAGGTTTCCAACCCCCTTGTAGAGGTTCCAAACCTCCTGCTCGGGTCCCAGACCCCTCTGCTGGGGTCCCAGACCCTCCAGGGTAGTCAGAGAGATGCCCTGGACTCTGACATGGGCACACACTTGTATTTTCTCTCTCTTGGCCTTCACAAATGCACTTCACTGGGGTGCCTCCCTCCTCGCCCCACACTTGACTCTCTTTCAGAGCCCACAGCAAGAGCTTCATGCCCCCAATGTCCTCTGGTGCAATTAAGGGTCTCT
This sequence comes from Prinia subflava, assembly GCF_021018805.1. Classification (NCBI taxonomy): domain Eukaryota; kingdom Metazoa; phylum Chordata; class Aves; order Passeriformes; family Cisticolidae; genus Prinia; species Prinia subflava. The sequence goes on from NC_086272.1 coordinate 2,337,502, forward strand.
GAAGAGACATCTCCTTGCCTTGACATCCAGGGGTCCTTTTGCTCCATGTGACCCCCTTCTCCCACCCTGTGTGCAGGCAGAACATCAGTGGAGGAGCTGGAAGGGCTGTAGGTGTCGGGAGAGTTTGCTCTCTGTGCGTGGGGCTTCCAAGGAGCTCGAGTAGAAGAGTTCTTCAGAGCCTTGGGTAAGCAGCAGCCTCCTGCTGAGGCACAGCCTGTGGAGAAGGGGTCAGTGCGCTGAGATCTGCTCAGGGCCAGTCTGGGAGCCTCTTCCTTCCCCTCCGACACGGACAAAGGGTTTGCCAGGGCTGGAGTGGGGGCTGTGTGGGGGCACAGCCTGTGCCGTGGGGCTGCGGGTGCTCCTCAAGTGTGGGCTTGTCTGAGCTGGGCCTCTGGGCCTCTTTCAGGTGTGCCCACTGCATCTGCAGCTCGCCCAAGACCAACAGCACCAGCAGGAGGACGTGGAGAGCTGTGCAGGGACCAGCCAGGAGCTCTCCTCTTCCTCACCACCTGCCAGCCATCATTCTGGAATAAAGAGTTTTTCAGCAGAAGATTAGATTCAGTTTTTCACTGGCACAATGAGGCTCTGGCGAGCTGTTGTGCAATTTCACCGCTCGAGGCCAGAGCTTGTCCCTGAGACAAGAAATGGGAATTTGAGGTGTCACCAAACTGCTTCTGGTCCGAGTTTTCCAGGAGAGAATGGGGAAAACCTCATCAGGAGACACCAGAGCCAGCCTTGGCCTCAGGGTGCAGCAGCAGCCCTGGGCAGGACACGGCAGCAGTGGATGCTGCTGGCAGAGGGAAGCACTTGGGGCTCCAAGCTGCAGCTGAAGGTGGTGTTGTGTGTCCCTGGAGAGGAGGATGCCCTGCACAGGTTAGCTGGGTGCTGAGCTCCTGCAGTTCTGTGCTCGGAGTGGAGCTGCTCAGGAGCCTGCTGAGGAGCAGAAGGGAGCTGAGAGGCCTGGCTGATCTGTCACGGTGTCCCTCCAGCTGCTGAGGGTACCAGAGCTCCAGACCACCCACTCGTGGAACCAAGGGGCCACCGTGACACTGCGGGCTCTTGTGGAAGAAAGGGGCCACAGTGACACAGCAGGGAAAAAAAATGGGCCCAGGAGACTCTGGTCATGCTGTGGAACCTCATGGAACCAAGGGGCCTTTGTATCACAGTGGAGCTTTTTCAAACCAAGGAGATCATTGTGACATGATGGAAGATGATTGAACCAACAGGCAAGGCTGCATGGAGGCAAGGATTCCATTGTGACTCTGACAAACCAAGGATTCCACTGTGACACTGACAAACCAAGGATTCCACTGTGACACTGAAAATCCAAGGATTCCATTGTGACTCTGACAAACCAAGGATTTCACTGTGACACTGAAAATCCAAGGATTCCATTGTGTCACTGAAAATCCAAGGATTCCATTGTGACTCTGACAAACCAAGGATTCCACTGTGACACTGAAAATCCAAGGATTCCACTGTGACACTGAAAATCCAAGGATTCCATTGTGTCACTGAAAATCCAAGGATTTCATTGTGTCACTGACAAACCAAGGATTCCACTGTGACACTGACAAGCCAAGGATTCCCAGCTCTACCCCTTTATAAATAAGAGTGTGTTCCCTGCTGCCAGTGACTGCCAGCACTTAGGAAAGACTCACACTTTTGACTCACAGTTTATGGTATAACATAAATTATTAATTTTATAATCATAAATCTATAATTAATATTAATAATTATTATTAAATTAATGTTAATTTATTAATATTAAATCATGACAGGTTAAGGTCCAAGGAGTGTCAGTGATAGTATCTGAGTGTAAAATTGCACTCAAATGAATACAGAGACAAGCTCTAATCCCCAATGAAACAATTAGTGTGCATCAAGCATGATTCTTACCCAACAGACATCCTTATAGGGAAGAAGAGAGGTTCAGCCCCTTGACTGATGCCAGCAGTTATCGAGGAGTCTTCCCTGACTTTTCTCTCATTCTTGATTTTAGTTTTATACTATTTCTTTCTGTTTATGTGGAGCTTGAGTCTGCCTCAAGTCAGACCTACAAATTTGCACAATGGTGCAGTCGATACAATCACTCCGTGTATGAATGGCTACATAATCTGATCGTTCAGATTTGAAGAAAATCCTGGCCTCAAATTTTACACCTATACCCTCTAAAATCAGCCTTCTCTGCACCTCTAAAATGCTGGAGAGAAGACTGATTTAGTGAGGTTGGAATTTTGTAACTGTTAGGTAGAAATTAATGAGGGATTCCATCTTTACACCCAGTGGGAGGGTTTGGCCAGGTACCCTGAGGTGTACGAGGTTCTAACAACCAGACCTGCCTCGGGAGGAAATATAATTTACAGACAGAAGTGAGGAAAGCAGTCAGGACAGGCCATCTATGTTCAACCCTTAATCAGGACCAAATTATTCTGAATCTGACCAAGGTGGACAGGCCACCTACACTTGAAAGGGGACCATATAGGTAAATATATGCTCAATAAATAGCCAAATGCCTCATCATCTAATTAGTCATGCACCTGAATGGAAGAATGAGATTCCCACAGCCCCTACCTACTATCCAATAAAACCACAGCCAAGGGAAGGGGCTTGGCAGAATCAGTGGGGAAAGAAGACCCTGTCAAGCCTGGTGCACTCTCAACAGTGTGGGATGACCTCCTGCTGGTGTCGCAGCCTTCGGTGAAATACCACTACTCTGATCATTTTGGTGAGCAGACCCGGCCTCCAGGGTAGAGGAGGGAAGGCCTCCCATGCCAGCAGCAGGCAGACCACGTCTGAGACCCCAGTGCATAGACCTGGCCTTCTGTGACCAGGCTTGGCATGCTGGGGACACGGGGTACAGCTGGTCCCCTGCTCCAGTGGGGTGAGGTGGCCTCCCATCCCAGCAGAGAGAGAGCAGACCTGCTTCCTGTGACCAGACTTGGCCAGTGTGGGATGTAGAAAACGAGTTCCAAGTATAAGTTCCTACATTTCCAGGGTGATGGGGTTGGTGACCAGTTATTTCTGGTCATCTTCTTCTCGTGTCCCCTCCTGTTTGTTCAACTCCTTGTATTGCCTCTGCTGTTCCCAAAGATGACACCTGTGACCATGAAGAGGGAAGTGACATCCAAGCCTTCATGCAAATTAAGAGACATTTAGCACCATTAAAAGGAAGAAAGCCCTAGGAAAATGAGCCAACATGTATTTAGAGAAATTAGATCACAGTTTTTGCTGAGGAAGGAATAGGACTATCCCTCAGTTCCAGTTTGTAATCTTTACAGTCCCACCTTGTGTTCAAAAGAGCAACACTAGAGGAAAGACCCTGGACCTGGAGCAGGCAAAGTGCCTTCCTGTGCACTCCCATGAGGACAGAAGTCCCAGCTCTGCCGGAAGACAAAGCTGAACCCCTCCTCATCCTCCGTGTCACCACTGGGAGCGGCGGCAGTGCACGCGACCCCTCGGGCCCCCGCTCGAGCTGACCCTTAATGAAGGGGTTCAGAGGAGCTGCTCTCCTGCCCTCGTTCATTTCAGCTGGGGCCTCATCCGGGATCGGCCACACCCAAAGAGGACTGAGGATGGGACAGGCACCCACCCTACCGGGCCTCCAGGCACAGCTGGATACACCTGGACCAAGGGATGGCTGGAGAGCGGCGACACGCAGGAGCACCGGACTGTTGGGAGTCCAGGGCATCCCTCTGGTCGCACTGGAGGGTCAGGGACCCTGTCAAAGGGGTCTGCGACCCAGGCAGGGGGGGTTGGAACATGTACAGGGGTTCTGGGATCTGTACAGGGGGGTTGTAGACCTTGGCACAGAGCCCAGAGAGACATGATCTTTGACTTCAGTCCATGGGAGAGACTACCTACATTGCAGGAAGAATTAAAAGTCACCAGGGTGTGAAGTAGATAGCAGTTAGTTTATCACTGGGGGTGAATGTATTTTGGATGTGTGGGCTTGAGAAGAAAAAATGGAGGATTTGGGATGTGGTCCTGTCCTTCTTCTTCTTCTTCTTGTCTGACATTTCTGCTGTGAAGGTGGCACGTTTGGATAGGGTCAAAGCAGATATGACCTGTCTAAGCATAGGTGTTGGGTATTGGTGATTGATTGTAAATAATGGAAACGCAATATGTAGTATAAGAGGTCAAGACCCTCCCAGGCAGGAGGAGTCCATGTGTGATCCTGCTGCTGCACGGAGCTCCGCAGGGCACGAGAAGAGCTTGAGAGATAAGACCTAATAAACAAAGAGCAAGACCTTGAAAAACTAAAAACCTGAAGACTCCGTGTTTTTCTTTGCATCCTGCTGGTGACTCCTGAAAGGGCAGAGACATTTTACCACCCTGACCTCAGGGGGTTAAACCTGAGACCGGACTGGTGAGTGAGACCGGTGGTGGGAGTAGGAGGCAAGTGAGGTGTGAGTGAGACGGGGGCCGGCAGCTCAGACCCCAAAGCGACTGTGGACCCCTTACTACCGCGGTTCTGGGCTCCTGAGGGGGCTGGCTGGGAATGGGGGCAAGTGAGAGGAAATAAGGAGTACTTGAGGTGCCTCCAAGGGGGATAAAGAGGGGCGCCCGCCGGGTGTGTGGAGGTAACTAGAGAGTGAGTGACACACAGAAAAAGGGGGAGGCCCCTCTCTCAGGGCTTAGCAGCCCAGGCCCTTGCAGAGTGCAAAGAGCCTAGGTGTAGAGGGGGTGGTGTAAGCTTACAGGGTGTCCCCAGGCGCTGCTGGCACCAGGGTCCACGAGGAGCCCGGTCCCCTGGGTCACACCAGATGTGCCGTAAGTGTTGTGTTGGTGCAGTCCTGGGAGGGGGCCGTAAACCTGCCCAGAGCACAGGGGTGGGGGGCCAGGGATCGGGCAAGAAGGAAAGAACAGTGGGACCTGAAGTCAAAAATAATTGGAGAAGAATGCATCATGAGGGTAGGGGAAGAGTATAAGACCTCAGTAGGAAAAACAGCTTGTAAAAGATATTTAATAACAAAAACTTTAGGCCCTAAGTACATTCCCCAAGAACCTAATCGTTACTTGTCCATTGAGAAGAAAGAGAAAGGGTGCATCTGTCATGAGGGTATGGGCTGCATGAACGTGCTGATAAAGAGATAAATCCCTTTTGGGGAGTAAAGAGAAGTGTCCAAATATTGGGAATGTCCACCAGAAACAAGCGGTACCTTTGGGGAGGCTCCTGAACAATTCTTTTGGATCTGCAGAAATACAGCTTACACCAAACTGCCAGGGGACTGGGCTGGGAGTTGCACCATAGGAATTATTAAACCTGCCTTCTTCTTACTCATAAAGAGATCAGAATCAAATTTGGGAGTTCCAGTATATGACGACCTGAGAAAGACTAACCGGAAAAAGAGAAGCATAGTTGAGATAGGGGGGACCCAAAAGTGGAAAAGTAAAGTATGGACCCTAGAAGAAATCATTGAAACTTATGGGCCGTTCACCTGGGCTCAAGATGGGTCCTGGGGACACCATACCCCGATTTATTTGTTGAATCAGATCATCAGACTCCAAGCAGTACTTGAAAAAGTTTCCAACAGAACAGCCCTCGCCCTTGATCATATATCTATATGGCACCAGCAAAGGGACAGCAGGGACAGGGTGGTGGCACCTGCGAGGGGACAGAAGGAATGGGATGGTGGCACTTGGGAGGACAGTGAGGACGAGGTGGAGGTGCCAGCAGAGGGACGGGGGGACAGGGTGGTGGCAACTGTCAAGGGACAGAGGGGATGGCCCCTGCGGGGGGGATAGTGAGGACGGGGTGGCAGCACCTGCAAGAGGACCGTGGGAACAGGGTAGTGGCACCTACAAGGGGACAGAAGGAATGGGGTGGTGGCAATTGGGGGGGACAGCAAGGAGAAGGTGGTGGCACCTGCCAGGGGACAGTGGGGACAAACACACATGTCCACAAGGCTGGCAGTGTTCTGAGGACACACACGTCTCCCCAAGCCTACCTGTGCCCCCAGTGACACAGCTGTCCCCTGTTGTCCCCAGGGCCAGAGCACGGAGCAGGGCCTCCAGCAGGTGGACACCTTGGTGGCCCGGTACCGTCATGGCTGCCTTTGGTGGGGGCTTCCCTGGCTGCCCGTCCTGCGCCTCTTCCACTCCAGCACCCTCCGGCCACTCCTCAGAGCCTCAGGTAGGACATGGGACACCAGATGGGTCCCCAGGGCCACCCATGAGTATCACCACAGCTGGCACAGAGACCTGGCAGGGCCCAGGCAGTGGCCACCAACCCAATCCCAGCGGTGTCACCACAGCAAGGCCAAATGCCACCCTAGAGTGGCCACCAACCTGTCCATGGGGTTCCCCAAGGCCACCCAAAGGTGTCACCATGTCCAGCTCTGGTTTTCCCCCAACCCCCATCCTTAGTGGCCATGGGTGCTGAGAGAGGGTCCCCATCCCAGGGTCCCCACCTGAGGGTCAATGGGTGCAGACAGGGTGGCCTCATCCCCAGTGTCCCCACCCAGGGGACCCGATGCCACCCCAGTGAATCCCTACCCACCCCGTCCTTGTACCCTGCAGCTTTTGTGGTCCCCAAGGACAAAATTTTCTACGGCTTCCTCAAGGCCTGGCTGGGTGAGTGCAGGGGGCTAGGGTGGGGACAGCACCCCTGGGTGCCCTGCAAATGGAGCTGGGTGTCACAGCACCCCTGGGTGGCCCCACAGAGGGATCTGGCTGTGTCACAGGGGCAGTGGAGGACGGGGACATCCCTGGTGCCCCTAGGATGGATTTGGGTGTGTCACATGGGACAGGGGCAGGGGGGACAGGGTCAGCCCCCCTGGGTGCCCCCAGGATGGATTCGGGTGTGTCACAAGGGACAGGGGAGGTGGGGGACAGGGTCAGCCCCCCTGGGTGCCCTCGGCGGACCCCGGTGTCCCCTTGCCAGGGGAGGGGCTACTGGTGAGCGGCGGGCAGCGCTGGGCGCGGCACCGGCGGCTCCTGACGCCCGCCTTCCACGGGGACGTGCTCCGGAATTACCTGGGAATCTTCAACCAGAGCACCCGCATGCTGCTCGTGAGAGATCCGAGATGGGCACGAGTCCCCCACCTCCACCCCAAATTCTGACCTGCACCCCCAACCCTGACTTGCACCCCAAATCCTGACCTGCACCCCAAATCCTGAGTCCCGCACCCACAATTCTGGACTGCACCCACTGCTGCACCCCGAGTCCCGTCCTGTATCCCAAATCCTGTACTGTCCCACACCCCGAACCCAACTCTGCCCCCTCTCCCACCCCTGTCCCACCCCCAAATTCACCCCCTGCCCCCATCCTTTGTCCCTGACCCCCTCCCTGTTCCCTCCCTGACCCAGTCCGTCCTCACAGGCCAAGTGGGAGGCAGCAGCAGCAGCTGGCGGGGGGCCGGTGGAGTTGGAGGTGCTGCAGCCCCTGAGCCTCCTCACCCTGGACACGCTCCAGAAGTGCATCTTCAGCCACGAGAGCCACTGCCAGGAGCGAGTGTCACCTGTCCCCACTGACCATCCTGGTGGCTGTGGTGGCCTCACCATGGTCCCTGCTGACCATCACGGTGACCGTATAGGCCCCACCATGGCCCCCACTGGCCATCATTGGGCCATGGTGGCCCCGCCATCATCCCTGTTGGCCCTCCTGGTCCCACCATTGCCCCCTGGCCATCCTGCACTTGTCTTCATTGGTCATTCTGGTGGCCCCAATGTCCCCACCATCGTCCCTGTTGGCCATCCTGGTCCCACCATTGTCCCGATTTGGACATCCTGGCCCTGCAATTGTCCCCACTGGTCATTCTGGTGGCCCTAATGTCCCCGCCGTCATCCCTGTTGTATCACCGTGGAGACCTAGCCAGGAAACAGACTGGGGACACAGATCTGGGTCCAACAGAGCATGCAGGGCAGAAGCCCCGGTCTTAGTTTATTTTGCCATTATATACCTGTGGCAAGGTGACCATGGATTGGAGAAGGGTATCCCCACCTCTCCTACCACATTGGTCCAGGAGGCTGTCATTCAACCTCCTCTTCTCTTGGAGAAAGAATTCATAACATTGCCAATATTTACAAAACATGGTCCTGTGTTTACAATTCACCAGCGTGAGAAACTGCACATTTCTCCTTTAATATGAACGCTCAGTAAACCAGGAAAATTCATGGCAACACTGTTGGCCATCCTGGTCTCACCATTGCCCCTTGGCCACACTGCAAGTGTCCCCATTGGTCATTCTGGTGGCCCCAATGGCCCCGCCATTGTCCCTGTTGGCCATCCTGGTCCCACCATTGCCCCCATTGGGACATCTTGGCCCTGCAATTGTCCCCATTGGTCATTCTAGTGGCCCAAATGGCCCCAATGTTGGCCATGCTGGTGGCCACGGTGTCCCCCGCTGTCCCCATTTCCTGCAGGCAGCCCAGCGAGTACCTCCAGGCCATCCTGGAGCTGAGCTTGTTGGTGGTCCGGCACCAGCTCTGGCCACTCCTCTACCCGTGGTGGCTCTACAGCCTCTCCTCTGACAGCCGGCGCTTCGCCCGCGCCTGCGCCACCGTCCACGCCTTCACCGCCAACGTGGTGCAGCGCCGGCACCGCGCACTCGCCTCCCTGGGCCACCAGGCCTGGCTGGATGGCCACCAGGGACACAGCATGGACTTCATTGACCTCCTGCTGCTCACCAAGGTGGGGCTGGGATGGTGGCCATGGAGGCCTGAGGGAGGTCCAAGAGGGTGGTGGTGGCCATGGGGGGATGGTGGTCAAGAGGGTGGTGGTGGCCATGGAAGGCTTGGTCATAGACCAGTGGCCAGTGGGGTGCTGGTAGCCACAGGGAGGTTGGGCATAGACTGGTGGCCACAGGAGAACAATGGTGGTTGTGGGCAGCATTGGCCATAGAGCTGGTGGCTAGTAGGATGGTGGTGCCTGTAGGGTGGTGGCCATGGGGGTAGAGTGGTGGCCATGAGTGGGATTTGGCCATAGACTGGTGGCCCCAGGTGGCCCGGGGCTCATCTCATCCCCACAGGACGAGAACGGCCACACCCTGTCAGATGAGGACATAGCAGCTGAGGCTGACACCTTCATGTTTGAGGGTGAGCACGAGCTCCCAGGTGCCACTGCAGGGGAGCCACTCCAGTGTCCCCTCACTCACCCAGTGTCCCCACAGGCCACGACACCACGGCCAGTGGCCTGGCATGGCTCTTCTACAACCTGGCCAGCCACCCTGAGCACCAGGAGAGGTGCTGCCAGGAGGTCCAGCAGCTCCTGGCTGGCAAGGACACTGCAGACATTGAATGGTGAGATGTCCCCAGGGCCACCCCTGGCCATGTGGCTCTGGGACACGGTGCCACCCCTGCTTGTCCCCAGGGAGGACTGTCCCAGCTGCCCTTCACCACCATGTGCATCAAGGAGAGCCTTCGGCTGCACCCTCCTGTCACTGCTGTGTCCAGCACTGCACCGAGGACATCCCCCTGCGTGATGGCCGTGTCATCCCCAAGGGTATGGCATGGCCAGGGTGTCCCCTGTGTCACCACCCACCCTCATCTGCTGTCCCTAAAGTGGCCATTCCCATCCCACCAGGGGTCATCTGCCTGATGAGCATCTATGGGACCCACCACAACCCAGACCTCTGGCCCAAGCCCAAGGTAGGGCCAGGCTACGAGGTGTCCCTGTCACCATGGTGGTGACAGCTGTGTCCCCTCAGCATGACGGTGTCGGTGTCCCCCCAGGTGTTCAACCCCCTGAGGTTCAGCCCAGAGAACAGCAAGGGACAGTCCCCATCATCCTTCATCCCCTTCTCTGCTGAGCCCAGGTATGCGCTGCAGAGGGGACAGGAGTGTCCCCAAGTGCCACCCCTGTCCCTGGCTGGGTTCACAGTGGGGTGACAGTGACAGTGGGGCCGTGGTGGCAGGAACTGCATCGGGCAGAGCTTTGCCATGGCTGAGATGAAGGTGGTAGTGGCACTGACCCTGGCCCGGTTTGTGCTGCCGAGGGACGCAGCGAGGCCACCCCCGCGCCGCAAGCCCGAGCTGATCCTGCGTGCCGAGGACGGGATCTGGCTGCTGCTGGAGCCACTGGTGGGACTGGCCTGAGGGACACGGGCCACCAGGACATGGGGACACTCTGCAAGGTATCTGGAGGAAGAGCAGGGAATTAACGGTAGCATGAAGGGGACAGTATCGTGGTGGTGGTGGGGATGTGTTGTCCTTGGTCATGGCAAACCTCATGGCATGGACATGGACACCCACGGACTTGTCCCCTAGGCCACTTGACACCATCCATGGCCACGTCCCTCATGTCCTCATGCATGGCCATACATGCCCATGTCACCATCTGTGTCTGTGACCCCCCCATGCCCAATATCCCTATCCACAGCCATGTCCCCACCCATGTCCATGTCCCAGGCCCCATGCCCACCATGTCCCCATCCATGTCCTACAGTGTCCCCAGCAATGACCCACAATATTTCCATCTGTGTCTTAGATCAAGGTTTTTATTTTTACCCCAGTGTTGGGTGAAAGGATGAAGAACAATGAACAATGAACAACGAAAGAAAATCAAGGTCAAAATAAAAGGATTTATGTGTCCATGCTGGCTGAGTATCCATGTGCTTGGGTGGCTGGAAAGAAACCTTTTTAGAGGAGTTTCCACTCCATTGTCTCCAAAATCTTCATTTTTTGTCCCACTCAGTCACCATTTGGTTCTGGAAGATGCCTGTGGAAGGGTCAGAAAGAATTAGAATCATGGAATGATTTAGGTTGGAAAAGACTCTTAAGACATCCCAGTATTCCTTGATGCTTAGAGAAGAAACAATAGGATGCAAAAGGTGGGATTTCTTGAGGTCAAAAGTAAAAAAATTCACTATCCCAAATGAATTCCTGATGCTGGTCTGCATCCCAATAGATTTTTGTCCTGCTGCGCCCAGGTGCCCCCAGGGGCCCAGGAAGATGTGAAGACCACCAGCCAGCTGTCTTCCCACCATGGATCACCAGGACCGTGGATCCCCAAGGCTCTGCCCAACGGGGCTCACTGGGGATCATCCAATGGGCTCCTCCAACGGGGGATGGAGTTGGAGCAGTGCACAAAGCTCTTCCCGCACGCGGGGCACTTGCAGGGCTTCCCTTCCTGCTGCCTCCATTGCTCTTGGGCCACGGCACAGCTCTGGGAGAAGCTCTTCCCACACTCAAAACGCTGTTAAGGCCTCTCTCCGCTGTGCATCTGCCGGTGGACAAGCAGGCTGGACCGGACAGCGAAGCTCTTCCCACACTCCCCACACTCATAGGGCCGTTCCCCAGTGTGAACCCTCTGGTGGACGATCAGGGAGGAGCTCCTAGTGAAGCCCTTCCCACACTCCACACACTGATAGGGCCGTTCCCCAGTGTGGATCCTCTTGTGGCGGATCAGGCTGGTGCAGCATGCAAAGCTCTTCCCACACTCCCCACACTCATAGGGCCGTTCCCCAGTGTGGCTCCTGTGGTGGATGATCAGGCTAGTGCTGGTAGTGAAGCTCTTCCCACATTCCCCACACTCATAGGGCCGTTCCCCAGTGTGGTTCCTCTGGTGGATCATCAGGTGGGAGCTTTGAGTGAAGCTCTTCCCACACTCCCCACACTCATAGGGCCGTTCCCCAGTGTGGACTCTCTGGTGGATCATCAGGCCAGAGGTGTCTCTGAAGCGCTTCCCACATTTCCCACACTCGTAGCGCCGTTCCCCAGTGTGGATCTTCTGGTGCCGGAGCAGGCCAGAGTTTGTGTAGAAACTCTTCCAACATTCCGAGCACTGGTGCAGCTTCTTGCCATTGTGAAGCTGTTCATGCACCACCAGCTCAGAGCTCTGGCCACATCTCTGGCTGCCTTCCTGGCACAGGGTGGGTCCTTCCTCCTCGGAGCACCCTGGCATGGGTTTGGAGCCCCTCCTCGGGCGGGATCTCTGTGCCTTTTCCTCCCCGTTGCATTCCTGTGCCATGGGGCCGCTCAAAACAGCCTCTTCCACGAGGTTCTGCTGAGGGGATTTGTCCTCCCTGGCCTCCTTGTCTGGGGGAGGAAGGACAAGGACAGGATGGGATTTGCCTCCGTGCCAGAGGGAAGGCCAAGGAGATCCCCCCAGTGCATCCCCGGCAGGACGGCGTCGGCAGCGGGGTTGTCCTGCAGCCGGGGCCAGGCTGGGCTGGGAGATGGAGCAGGAGAGAGGGGCAAAGGGGCACTGACTTCCTCCTCACCTGCCTGGGGGTCCTGGGGCATCCTCCTCTTCCTCACAGCCTTCTCCTCTACCCAGCCAAAGTCTGGCACTGGGAATTCCTGGTGTGGGAAAGACATTCTGTGAGTGCATTGGCTTTGAAGTTCCTGCTGTTCAAGTCCATCTCCAGAAGTCACCGCATGTCTGGTGTCCATAAAATCCTCCAAAAATCGAGAAGGAGTTCAAAAACACTCTCTCAGGGCTTCCCTGTTTCCAGTGTCCTTCCTTTGGGGTTATGGGGGTCCCTCTTCTCAGAGCTGCTGGGGGGCCCGTGGGTCCTGGGCATCCCCCCTCTCCCGCCTCCTGCTTCGGCTCGCTCAGGGGGTTTTGGGGCTGCCAGGGCTCATCCTGCCCTGATTCTGACTCGGCTCCCAGCTGTCCCAGGGTCCCCTTCCTCAGCATTCCCCCACTCCAGCCACTCAGCGCTTCTTCCCCCACTCCCCCACTCCCCGACAACACTTGCAGGCTCGGGGGGCCCGGACCCCCCTCATCTCCAGCCTCCACCACCCCTCCAGGCTGCCGGAGGTGCCCCAGCTCTGCCATCGCCCCGCTCCCCACTCCGGGCCTCCCGCCCTTCATCCCCGCCTCTCCCGGGATCCCCAAAACCAACGTCCCGCCCCGCCGGCACCGCGCGATCGCTTCGTGGGACCCCAAAATCCCCCCAGGGGCAACTACGGCTCAGCTTTGCACTCCTGCAAGATCTGAAAATATCCCCATCTCCTCCCCCAAACCTCCCAGGAACATGCAAAGATATTTGCGGCGCGATTCTGGAATCTCTTAGCTCCCAACGCCATTGCAAAAACCCACCCCCCCAAAAAAAAAAACAAAACCAAACCCCCAACCTCTCGGGGACCCCCGGACAGATTTGGGGTCAGCTCCCTCTCCCTGGTCACCGGCAATGCTGCGGGGGCCGGAGGTGCGGTGCGCTCTGCGAGCCGCTCGTCGAACTCCGTCGCTCTTTTCCTATTCCGGCTCCTCCTCCTCCTCCTCCACCACCAGCACGACCCCCCTTCCCCCGATTTCCCCGGACCGCGGCCGCTGCAGCACCGGCGTTTGGGTGGGGAGACCCCGCCAGGGATGGGTAGGGGGCTTGGGGACACTGTGCATCCTTATTATCATTTATTAAAACGCTTAACAGTTTAAGAGGAGTGTGCTTCGTTTCTCTCATTGAACAAGAAGTGTGTGGTAGAGAAATAGGAAAGCGGTGTCAGAGAGAAAAAGCAATGGGAAACACCTCTGGCTTGCAGCTGCCCCCGCAGCGCCCAGCGCTCCCCACTCCCACCCCCCTGTGCCACCCCTGGCAGCCAGGCACCCCCGGGAGCGGAGTTTGGGCTCGGGGGGCAGGGGGACGGCACGGCCGGGTCTGCCCTGGGGGGAGCCCCGAGCCCCCCGCCCATCCCCGGGGGCTCCCGGGGGCTCCCCCTGTTAAAAATAAGACGCTTGACACGGCCAATTTATCAAGCAGCAATTTAATAATTAATTAATTATCATGATAAAGTGTGAGCAAAAGGCAGCGCTGGGTACAGTGGTAGGGGTTTTCCCTTCCAACTGCACACCCATTGCTGGGCTTGCTGGTATTTTATTTGCTATATTCATACATATTCATAAACTTTCTCAGCAGTTTCCATTTCTAGTTTTAACGTCACAATTCAATACCTAACAGCCATAAATCTATAGATTGTCCTGTATAATTCTATAGACCATTGTGATCTATTCCGATATTTCAATACTCCAGGATGTACTTCCAGGATATGTTTTTCCAGGTGGTGGGATCTGGCTTCCAGATGTGGGGGTCCCATCTCTATTTTCAAGTCCTTCAATCTCCAATAGTGATGTCCAGCTTCTCTCTCCAGGAGCCATAAATCAGTGAGCTGAAGTCATATCTTCATGTCCAGGATGTTTTCCCACCTTGTGTGAAGCCTGAGCCCCCTCCTTATTTCCTTCTTTTGTCTAAAAAAAACCTTTTTGCACTCTAAAACTACAGTTTAAAATTCTTTATACATAGCAAGCTTCTAAAGTTATAATTAAAGGACACTTATTGCAGAATAGCTTGAGACTTATAATAGATAATTGCAAGCAAAAGATTTATTCAAAAACTTCCTTCTATGCTTTCCTCAGCTGTTTATTAGAACTCATCTTTTATAACTGTCCCATTGCTGTGTTCTACAACTACAATTACACAGATTTTCTTCATTTCCCTGACACGAAACATAACTTTGTATTTCACAGTCCCCACTCTGCTTGTATAAATTTTTATTTATCTTACTTATTCGTGTCTGGGTTTCGAATCTGGCCAAAACTTCAGAAACTTTTCCTTCTTTGTCCTTTTTCTTCAGTTTCATTATTTTGGATATTTTAGATGTTTTCTCAAAATGGCTAAATTCCCCTGTAGCTAGTTCAGGGTCTACAGGCATCACAGCGACCTGCATACCTTGTATTACAGAGTGGATAAGCTGAACAAAGCATGGAATTAAGCAAGGTAAAAACAACAGTCCAGTCAATGAACACAATATTATAAATACTATTTTCTTCCACCAAGCCCCCCCTCCAAACAACTGGTCTCACCATGGAGCTTGAAGGATAGAATTCTATTGTTGAACAGGCATTTGTTTGTTACTTAAATATCCTTCAGGGTTTTGTGGCTACCACCGATTTTAGAGAAATTTGTGGTATACATTTTCCTGCAAGGGGTTTCCCCTACCTTTGTCCCAAAAGCTTTCCCTTTCTTGGCTATGCATTCTTGGCCTATCACTACATTTGTCAATACCCATCCTTCTGTCCGCTCTTCAGGTTTTGTAATTCCTGTTCGCTTCTACTTTAAAATTTGTGCTACTTCTAACCCTTCTCCTCTCTAAGGCTATTGCCCTGTCATTTGGGTCCCACCACAAATCCAGCACTTGGAAATATTTAATTCTATTACAATTCATTGCATTAAATCCATAAACAAATTCTCTAAAAGTGGAAAGGTCTAACTCTGGCAGCTGTTTCTTTAATTTCTCATACAAATTTGGGGAAGCAACTTTAGATTCAGAGTGGGTTTTCAACCCTTCTACTGCTTTCTGCACTAAATTCTCCCCATATTAAACTCCTCCCCCATCAGTGTATCCCCACATACTTGCTTTGGTAAAACATATATATTCTTCTCTTCTTGGACGTGTCTGGTAATTACAGCCAGCTCCTCCTCTTGCTCCTAAATTCCTTGCCATCCAAAATTCTCTTCCTTGCTTTTCACAAACCCTTAACTGACTTTCATCATAACCACCTTTGTTTATATGGGTGTGACCAACAAAGGATACCGTTGTGACTCCTCTCCATTTCACCGCCTGGTGACACGGGTGACAATTGTCAATTGCCATGGCAATGCTTACGCACATGATCAGGTGTATGATGAGAGGTCCAGTATGACATGCCTTTCCACCCCTCCAACCTATTGGGTTCCTGCCAACAGTTGGGAATTTCATCTTCTTGGTGGCAAAGGCAGAGGTCAATCTGGTCTTGCCCTCTATTTATTCTTACCTGTGAATTGTTGCCAGGCCCACTGAAGCTTAGCTCTGTGCCACTCCCTTATTTCAATTTGGTATCCATCTGGTATCCAATTGTTGTAATCACACTCAATTCTTTCCAATTTTGCTTTTGCTTCTTCCTGCAGATCGATCTCAGCCCGTGTCCCGTGCAACCAGGTCTCCCACCAATCCTTATCACCTACTTTGATGTATCCTTTCTCTACTGCAGCCCTTAGTGTTCTATCTGTCTCTTTCTCTCTCATCCCTACAACTCCAGCAAAGGGTACTAGGGATCCTTGCCCCCACCAAGTTTGTATACCACAATTTCTGACACTCAATGCACCTGAAACAACCCCAGGGAAAACATTTACAGTTTTGGGTAGGACATTTCACTTTCCTTGGAAGGTTTTGATTCTGAAACCTCAGGTACAAGAGTTTCTGAAACATGCATCAATCCTTTTTAAGTCTTATTTTCAGTTCTCTAGGAGCAGATGAGATTTTCCACTGAAGCTCGGCCGGTGCCTCTGTTGGTTGGTCCCACTGGTCCTTTAATCGTGATGTGTGGGTCCAGCCTTTCTCTGCAGTCCAGATGGCTGTATCAGTGGTTAAGGGGTTAAAAATGGGCCTTCCCATTTAGAAGATAAGGTCTCCTCTTTGCAGCTTTTAACCAGCACTCAATCACTTGGTTTTATTTTATGTATGCTAAATCCTAGAGGGGTAGATTGAGCCAATATTCCTTTTCTCTCAACTCTAATACATGTTGTCTAATTGTTTGGATATATTTTCTGAATAGTCATATCTTCAACTATTACTGATGTTTGGGGTATCTCCTGGGAATATGACATTCCATAAAGCATTTCGTATGCTGATAGCCCAGTATCTGCATTAGGAAGTGTTCTTATATTAAGCAATGCTAAAGGTAAACATTTTTTCAGGACATTCTGGTTTCAGTCATTAATTTGGTTAAATGCTGTTTTATAGTTTGGTCCTTCTTTTCTACCTTCACAGAGCTCTGAGGGTGCCAAGGGGGTATGGTATTCTCAGGAAATACCCATGGCTTGTGTTACCCCTTTGATGACACTAGAGGTAAAATGGGAGCCTTAATCAGAATCACTGGCTCGAATAACCCCAAATTGGGGAATAATTTGTTCTAATAGTATTTTAATTACAAATTTGGCCGTGGCCCTTAAAGCTGGGTAAGCTTCTACCCAGTGAATTAGTTGATCTACTACTACTAACAGATACTTCCACTTACTGACATTTGGAAGCTCAGCATAATCCACCTGAACTCTTTCAAAAGGTCTATAGGCTATTTTCTTACCGCCCCCCCCCCGTTGAAGTTTGCCTCATTACCTTTTTGTTGACTCTCTGACAAGTAACACGCCTCTGCGTTACTTGCTTTGCTATTTCAAAAAAATCCCAATACACCCATTATATTTTAAAAAAATGATCACACAAGGCTCTGGTTCTTCAATGACTATGCTGATGTAATTGGCTCAAAATCTTTTGTGCATAGGCTTTGGACAAAATTTCCTACCTATCTAAGAGTACTCCTTTTCTTTGTTCTTTCTTAGTATCTAATTTCTTTATAGCTTCTTGGGAGCTATAAAATTTTTTTGGACTTCTCTTTGAACTTTTGTTATAATATTCAACTGAATTGTTTCTTTCAATTCAAAAGCTGCCTCTTTTTGCAGCTTGGTCAGCTATGTCATTTCCTCTTGCTAAATAGCTTGTGCTTCTTTGGTGACCTTTTACATGTGTAACAGCTATTTTTTTTTCTGGTCTTTTTCATGATACAAGCACTTTAAGTATTAATTCTTGATAGATCAACCATTTTCTTTGGGTATTGATCAAACTTCTCTCTTTCCAAATCTTCCTAAAAGTATGTACAATTCTAAAAGTATACTTTGTATAAATAGTCTCCACTTTGTCTTTTAACAGTTCTAAAGCCTGGTATAACGCATATAACTCCCGGGCTTGTGCGGGCCAGCAGGAACTTAACCTTTTCCTTTCTACTGTCAACATGTTTCCTCCCTTTACAATTGCATATCCTGACCTCTGCTTCCTTTCTAATACTTTGGAGGAGCTATTGATGAAATATTTCTCCCCTTCAGATAATTTTATTTTTTTTTATTTCAGTTAAATCTGGTCTTACTTTAGTTTGTAATTCAATTAACTCTACAAAATCATGAATCTGTTCTCCAGTTAACTTCTGATATAAAAATTTTGCTTTTTGAATATACTTTTTTATCTACTGCCTACAATACTTTAATAGCTTTACCAGCTGTCTTATCTCTCCCTTTGTTCTGGGAGAAGGTAAGGCAAGTATGCCCGATACTCATTCGGGGTCCAGTTTCTTTGTTCTTTTACTTAACTAATGACCCAAATACTTCATTTGCGCTTCTACAAATTGCAACTTGGACATTGAAGCTTTCAAACCCTTTTTCTCTAAGAAGTTTAATAGCTTAATTGTGGCTTCTTGGGCCCCAGGAACTGATCTAGTTTATCAGACATCCCCATTTCCTTTTTAAGGGCTCTCACATCCCCAGTGGTCAGTGGTACTAATACATATCTAATAGCTGTCCTCCCCTTCCCCCCTTGGTATCTTGCTATCAGTACCTTCCTTAATGGATACAACTGGTCCCTTTTGCTCTCATCATCACTGTCCTTGCGCCTTTCTGCCCGAACTGTCTCCCTGCTTCTATGTGCAGGTGCTGAATCTGGAGGACGAGGCAGAGCCACAGGGGCTTGAGGTGCAAGCGGTGCCATAGGGGCTTGAGGTGCTGGGTTAGGCACCTCTGGCGGGGCAGCTGGTTGTGGTAGATAAGGGGGGAGGTTGTGTAAGTGGCCTCATGGATTCTTCTCCTTTTTGGTTTTTAAAGCATACAGGGGAGAAGGCCAGGACTTGTGCCATAAAGCAGCATAATCACTCTCTTGGTTAATTGGATCCTTTTTATTTACACAGGCATTCAGGGCCTGACAGATCCACCCCTCAGATGACCCGTACATTGGCCAGTACAAATTATCAGGTCGTGTCATTTCTTTAGTCCATTCCATCATACAGTATTTTATCATTTTCTCTTTACTTTTTCCTTTCCTGGATTCACATTCATCCCAGAATTTTAACATTAACCCCAGGGGACTGTCCTGTGGTATATCTGGTAAAAAGCTCCCTCCTTTCCCAGTACCTTTAGTACTTCTATTTGCCTGTTGGTTTATACCAACCCCTGGGTCCTTGCCTTGGCATTGACCCACCCTAAGGAACGGGTATTCCCTCACTTGCCTCGACCACACTCTTTCTGACTTCAGTAATGAAAGGTCTTCCTGTTTTCTCACTTGTCTAGGATTTCTTTAATAAAAAGTCCCTTCAACCAATACCGCTTCCCGCCTCTGATTTACTGTAAAGAAATCCTCCCCAACTATTGCCGCATCCCGCCCCCGACCTTTTTATATGAAAGAATTCCCTTTACCAACACTTGCTTTGTTCCTTCACCTGCCGCTCCCCTCGCGGAGACACGGAACCGAGGTTAGAAGAACTCCACAATCACTTCGTGGTCAGACCACGTCTCACACACACACCACTCACACTCTCACACGTGTGTACCCGTTCTTAGCCCACCTAACCAAGCGATACTTACAGCCTCCTTTTCTCGCCTGGGTCTCTGTGCACGAGTTATTACAGGTGAATTTCACTGCAGCTTTATCCGGGAGCTCACAGTTCCTTTGCTCACAATTTACCTCGAGGATCTCCTTCTCCCTGAAAGATTCCCCAGTCACTCAGGGCCACCTGAGGCAAAAGCCTGCAAGGTGGGGCACCTCCCCGAGATCAGGGGCCTCCCTCAATGGATTGGAGGTGCCCGCATTCTCCACCAAATTGTTAAAAATAAGACGCTTGACACGGCCAATATATCAAGCAGCAATTTAATAATTAATTAATTATCATGATAAAGTGTGAGCAAAAGGCAGCACTGGGTACAGTGGTAGGGGTTTTCCCTTCCAACTGCACACCCATTGCTGGGCTTGCTGGTATTTTATTTGCTATATTCATACATATTCATAAACTTTCTCAGCAGTTTCCATTTCTAGTTTTAACGTCACAATTCAATACCTAACAGCCATAAATCTATAGATTGTCCTGTATAATTCTATAGACCATTGTGATCTATTCCGATATTTCAATACTCCCAGGATATGTTTTCCAGGTGGTGGGATCTGGCTTCCAGATGTTGGGGTCCCGTCTCTATTTTCAAGTCCTTCAATCTCCAATAGTGATGTCCAGTTTCTCTCTCCAGGAGCCATAAATCAGTGAGCTGAAGTCATATCTTCATGTCCAGGATGTTTTCCCACCTTGTGTGAAGCCTGAGCCCCCTCCTTATTTCCTTCTTTTGTCTAAAAAAAACCTTTTTGCACTCTAAAACTACAGTTTAAAATTCTTTAATACAAAGCAAGCTTCTAAAGTTATAATTAAAGGACACATTGCAGAATAGCTTGAGACTTATAATAGATAATTGCAAGCAAAAGATTTATTCAAAAACTTCCTTCTATGCTTTCCTCAGCTGTTTATTAGAACTCATCTTTATAACTGTCCCATTGCTGTGTTCTACAACTACAATTACACAGATTTTCTTCATTTCCCTGACACGAAACATAACTTTGTATTTCACAATCTCTCCACTTTGGGGTCCTGGAGGCCCCCCTGTCTGTGTTGCCCCGGGTCAAGTTTGTATTGGTGTTGGCCCTCTCTGGGCTGCTGTGGCTCCTGAGAATCCACGAGGTTCCCCTTCTCCGGGCTCACCACTTGGGGATCACAGGTGTCCCTGGGCTCAGCACTATCCAGGGTCCCTCTTTCAGAGTCCTGGGGTATCCATGGGCCCCCTTGTCCTTCCTCCCAACCTGTCCAGGCTTCTGGAACAGCCCCAGCTCTCGCACTGCCCGTTTCTGCTCCCCCCATTCCCGGGTTTCCCTCCCAGCGCTGCTGGTACCGGGCGATCCCCACGTGTCTCTGGGCTGACAGTGCAGCCCCTGAGCCGGGCAGAGCAAGCCCCACCACGGGGGGACCCTGCATCCCCCGCTCCCTGGGCAGCCGCGCCCAGCCCCGGGCACAGAGCTCCGCCAGCCCCCGCCGCCCCCTCCCCAGGGCCCCGGGGACCCCCGCAGCCGGGGCCGGGTCTGAGCGAGGCGGCCCCCGAGCCCGGCTGCGTGGCCAGGGGGGCACGGGGAGCCCGGGGCCTCTGTGCCAACGCTTCCCCCGCTCTCCCTCAGCCTTTGCCCGGCCCAGCCCGGCCCCCCGAGCCCCAACAGGCCCCGCACGGCCACGGCCGGGCCGCCCCGCTCCCCTGGGAGCCCGGCCACACGGACCCACCTGCGCCGGGGCCCACGGGCCACCGAGAGCTCCCCGGGCCGCCCGGGCCTGGGCCCCGAGCACAGAGCTCTGCCCGGGGGGCTCCCGGCCCAAGGCGGCGGCTCCGGGCCCGGGCGGCCGCTCCCGGCTCCCACAGCCCGCCCGGGGCCGCCCCGCCCGTGCCGGGGCTGCGCCAGCGCTCCCCGCACCCAAGGGGGTTCAAACTGCCGGGGGCATCTCACAAAAAAACATTGCCCGTATCCCCTCCCAAAACAATAAAATCCCAACCAGCCATCAACCCCCACAAAAAATAATCCACAAACAAACCCACAAACTAACCCCTTCCACCCTGCCCTCCGGCGCCTTCGCAGGGACCCCGACCCCGCGGGAATGCCCCCGGGCCGGGACAAAAAGCTGCTCCCCTGGAGGCGCTTTGAACACCCACCCGCGGCCCGGCCCTGGCACACGGCTCCCGGCAGCTGCCCCGCTGTCCCAGCCGGGCCTTTGCAGCAGGGAGGCTCTGCGGGACCCCCGGGCTGTGCCCCCTCCCAGGCCCTGCCCGCCCCGGGGCTGACCTTCAGCCCGGGCTCTCTCGCTGTCCCGGCTCCTGCAGAGTCCCCGCTCGCAGCTCCTTGGGCCCCTGGGCTCTCCTCTGGGGGTTGGGGAACAGCCGGCAATGCAACCTTGTTCTGTAAAGGAATCATTTTGGTGCTCCCTAGAGAGGCCAGAACTGAAACTTTGTTCCTTTTGCCTGGTGCAGAGACCATCAGGGTATTTTCTGCGCAAAGTTCCAGCCCCCAGCTTTTGTTGAAGGAGCTGCCTACCAATGTGACGCTGCCAGGCCCTGTCCTTGCTGTCACCTGCTGTGGCTGGGCATGAACAGAGCTCCTGCCCTTGCATTTCCAGCTGCTGTGCAACCAAAGCTGAGGGATCTGCAGCTGCCTGAATGCAAAAACTGCAATATGAGCCACTCTCAAGGGGGAAATCTCCCCCTGCTGTGCCAGCCCATGGCAATGCTGCCATTCTCTGCTGTTGCTGGGGCGCTCTTGGGTCTGGCTGAGCAGGAAAGGTGACCCTGAGCCAGGAGATTTCTTTGGCTGCAGCAAAGCCTTGGAATGCAAAGACCTTCCTGATGCTGTGCCCTGAGCCAGGATGGAATGAGCCACCAGAGCTGAGCCTAAATTTCTTACAGAATTCACAGAATGACTGGGTAGGATGAGACCTTCAAGAGCATCAAATCCAACCCATGCCCCAACACCTCAACTAAACCATGGCTCTGAGTGCCTCATCCAATCTTTTTTTAAACACATCCAGGGAAGGTGACTTCACCACCTCTCCAGGCAGACCATTCCAGTACTTTATCACTCTCTCTGTGAAAAACTTCTTCCTAATATCCATCCTGTATTTCCCTTGGGGCAGCTGAAGACTGTGTCCTTTTGTTGTGTCAGCTGCTGTCTGGAGAAAGAGACCAAACCCCACCTGACTACAGCTACCCTTCAGGGAATTGTAGAGAGCGATTAGTTCACCTCTGAGTCTCCTTTCCTCCAGGCGAAACAACCACAGCTCCCTCAGCCGTTCTTAACAGGGTTTTTGTTCCAAGCCCCTCACCAGCCTTGTTGCCCTCTCCTGGACGTGCTCAAGCGTCTCAATGTCCTTCCTAAATTGGGGGCCCAGAACTGGACACGGCACTCGAGGTGCGGCCTCACCAGTGCCGAGTACAGGAGAAGAAACACTGCCCTGCTCCTGCTGGCCACACCATTCCTGATCCAGGCCAGGAGCCATTGGCCTTCTTGCCCACCTGCCCACACTGCTGCCTCATGTCCAGCCTGCTGTCCAGCAGTGCCCCAGGTCCCCTTCCCTGGCTGCTGTCCAGCCACTCTGTCCCCAGCCTGGAGTGCTGCAGGAAGTTTTTGTGGCCAAAATGCAGGACTCAGCACTTGCACTTATTAAGCTTCATCCTATTGGACTCTGCCCATCTATCCAGTCATTCCAGGTCTCTCTGCAGAGCCCTCCTACCCTCCAACAGATGGACACATGGTCCAAGCTTAGTGTCAGCTGCAAATTTACTAATGAAAGACTCAATCCCCTCATCCATGTCGTCAATAAAAATATTGAACAGAACTGGCCCCAGCACAGACCCCGGAGGAACACCACTGGTGCCAGCAGCTGGATGCAGAACCTTCACCAGCACTCTCTGGGCCCAGCCATGCAGGCAGTTCTTAACCCAGCACAGAGTGCTCCTGTCCAAGCTGTGGGCTGCCAGCTTTTCCAGGAGTGTGCCGTGGGAGACAGTGTCCAAGGCCTTGCTGAAATCCAGGTACACAACATCCACTGCCTTTCCCGCACCCACCCGGCGGGTCACCTGGTCATAAACGGAGACCAGGTTGGTCAAACACGACCTTCTGTTCTTAAACCCATGCTGGCCGGGTCTGATAGCCTGGCCATCCTGTAGGTGCTGTGTGATGACACTCAGTATAAGCTGCTGCAGTACCCTACTGGGTACTGAGTTCAGGCTGACTTGAGCTGTGGGATAAGGATTTACAATTCAAACTGTAAAGCAGGTATGTTTTATTTCCATCTGGGACACAAGGGGGATTTTCCACCATACCTGTGTACCTGGTTGAGACAGGTTTAAGGTTTAAATACACTCAGATCCCACAAAACAACCCCTCCCTCCCCGCCCATTCTCTGCCCACTCTCTGCGTCCTTGCACTTCCTATTATAATTAGCCTTCTCTGGTGCCACATCTCCTGGTGGTTGCAGGCTGGGGTCTTCTGATGAAGTAAGAGGTCTTCCTCAGTTGTTCACTGTTTGACCTCTTCCTCTGGGCAGGTGCAGTGAAGGTTTGGCTAACTCCCAGGTCACTTTGTCCTGGCCAAAACCACGAGCCTGGTTCTTTCTGATTTCTTAAGCCACAGGTTCTGCTTTATGGGGTTTTCACTATACCTAAGTCTTGCTTTACTGAGTTTTCACAATACACACAATATACATCTTATCTCTATGGCCTTTAGCTAGCAACTAAATCCTCATGTGTTCTGCTACAAGTAATTTTTCTGCTTTTACAGGATTGCTAAATAAGCTGTATATTTCTGCTTCCCCTCCATCTGCTTAAGCACATTAAATGCTTCTAAAATTCTGAATTTTAGATATGTTTCCCATATCAAACTGGCCTATAATTACCAGGATCCTCCTTTCTACCCTTAGGGTGTAGGGGTCACACAACACATTGGCCAACCTCCAGTCCTCTGGAACCTCACCAGTGAGCCAGGACTGTTGGGAAATGATGGAGAGTGGCTTCACAAGCTCATCTGCCAGCTCCCTCAACACCCTGGGCTGGATCCCATCTGGGCCCATGGATTTTGAACATCCAAGTGGCTCAGCAGTTCCCTGACTGCCTCCTCCTGGATAACAGGGGCACCATTCTGCTCCCTGACACCATCTACCAGCCCAGGAGGGCAGCTGTCCTGAGGACAAGCCTTCTTCCCAGTAAAGACTGAGCCAAAGAAGGCGTTAAGCGCTTCTGTCTTCTCCTCATCTGCAGTTCCTAAGTTCCCTCCCACATCCAATAGAGAACAAAGGTTGGTCCTACCCTTCTTTTTGCCATTAATTTATTTGTAAAAACATATTTTATTATCCTTTACAAAAGTTGCCAAAATGACTTCAAACTGAGCTTTGGCCTCCCTAATATTTTTTTCCTACATGTTCCCTTAAATACTTCCTGAAAGGCCTGACCCTCCTTCCAAAAATGATACATCCTCTTTTTATTCCTAAGTTCCTCTGAAATCTCCTTGCCCATCCAGGCTGGACGTTTGCCTTGTCAGCTCATCTTTCAGCACACAGGGACAGTCTGTTCCTGTGCCCTCAAGATCTCTGCATTGAAGCACACCCACCTTTCCTGGACTCCTCTGTTTTTAAGGGCTCCTTCCCAAGGAACTTGTGGAATAAGTCTCCTAAAACGGCCAAAGTCTGCCCTCCAGAAGTCCAATGTAAAAATCTTTTTGATGTCCCTCCTGAATTCACCACATATTGAGAACTCTGTAATTTCATGATCCCTGTGCCCCAAGCAGCCTCCAAGCACCACATCTCCCACCAGCCTTTCTCTATTTGCAAACAACAGGTCGAACATAGTCCCTCCCCTGCTGGCCTCACTCATCCGCTGTCACAAAAAGTTCTCCTCCATCCACTCCAAAACCTTCCTGCACTGCCTCTTTGCCGCTGTATTGAGTTCCCAGCAGATGTCTGGTAGGTTAAAGTCACCTACGAGAACAAGGGCTGGTGATCCTGAAACATTCTCCAGCTTCTTAGAGAAGAAGTTGTCCACCTCTTCTTCCTGCTTGGGTGGACGATAACAGACTCCCAGTAGGTACCCCTGGGAGCCTGCCCTGTTTGCTTCGGGTAGAACAGGAACAATGAAAACCTTCCCAATGGCACAACTCCCCAGCCCACAAGGGGAAAGGAAAGAAAAAGTTGTCAAGTTCTCAAAACCTTTCTCCTGCTTTGCTGCAAGACTCCTGCTTCACACATGTTGTGGAAAGTCAAGAGAAGCTGCATGGGTGGGATATCTTGTGACAGATGGTGCAACTCGTTCTCCAGGAAAGGTTCTTGGAAAGAGCAGACAGGACTGTGGAGAAGATTCTGGGAAAGCTGAAACAGCTTTTCGGAAATGAAATGAAAGTGGAAAGAAACAACCCAAGATATTTTCCTCTGTTTATTTCTCTGTCCCACTTTCCATCTTAAACTACTTCTTCATCTCATTAATTCTAAATGGGTCTCACCTCTGACATCCAAGACTTGGCAAGATTTAGACACTGTAAAATACCATGAGCTACATCCAGTTTGCCTTCCCGTTTTTCTTGGAAAGCAATGCCGGAGACACAAGTGCAGTGCTTGGGTCAGGTTCAAATTCTGCATTCAGGGAATGTGCTGTGACAGTGTCTGACCCTCAGCAGGGACAATGCACAGCAACAGCCAAGGGGATTCCTCTGTCACTGTGCAGGAGTCAAGACTGGGCCTTGACTGAAAACGGCGAAGTTCCTGTGTTTGGACAGGCTCAGGGGCTGCCCCGGGGAGTGCAGGGCTCGGTGCGAGGCAGAGGGGGCAACGGAAAAAACTGACAAGGGGACAAACGGCCCTGGAGCTTCAGTTGCAGCAGCAGCAGCGGCAGCAGCGGCAGCAGCAGAAGCAGAGAAGAAAAAAGCGGCTTTGTTGACCAACCCGTGCTTCCCCTCTCCCTCTCCCACAGTCCCGCAGCCTCTCCCTTTCCCAGTGTCCCCGTCCCAACCCAGTCTCCCTCTCCCCTGCTGGGCCGGGCCATGCCTCGGGCCCACCCCCGGCCCCGGGCGGGGCTGCCCCGTCCCTGCCCCCGGGCGTCCCGCCGCGGTCTCGCCTTCGCCCGGCTCTGGCAGTGCTGGCGATGGCGCTGCTGGGCGGGCATCAGTGCCTGGGGCTGGGGCAGCATTGCTGGCCTTTGGCTGCGCCTGTGCCGAGCCCAGTCCCGGCCCCGGCCCCAGCCCCGGCCCCAGCCCCAGCCCCAGCCCCGGCCCCGGCCCCGGCCCCGGCCCCGGCCCCGGCCCCGGCCCCGGCCCCGGCCCCGGCCCCGGCCTCGGCCCCGGCACCGGCACCGGCACCGGCCCCAGCTCGTCCCTGGGCCCGCAGAGGACACAGGCGGCGCGGCCGCTCCTGCCGCCTCCACTGCGGCTTCCCCAGCCCAAGCTCCTCCGCTTGGCAGCGCAGCCGCTGGCCCTGAGCCGCTGCTGTCCCGTTGCCAGGAGCAAATGCCTGGGGATGCCCAGCCCGGGCCGCTCGAGGGGCGCTCGGGGGCCGTTCCTGGCCCCGGGCCGAGCGCTGACAGCCGCGTCTCGCCGGCAGGGAAGGCGCAGCAGGCCCTCCAGGAGCAGTACCGCCTGGGTTCGCTGCTGGGCCACGGCGGCTTCGGCAGCGTCTGGGCGGCCACACGGCTCTCAGACCGTGCCCCGGTGAGCGGCAGGGCCGGTGGTGGGTGCACGAGGAAGGGGCGCAGGAGGAGGAGGAGGGCGAAGGAGAAGGAGGCTGGGGCTGGGCAGGGCAGGCAGTGAGCTCAGCCTGCTGCTCCCCTTGGCTTGCAGGTGGCCATCAAAAGGGTGCCACGGAACCGTGTCCGGCATTGGGGTGAGCTGGTGAGTGAGCGGGGCCAGCAGGAGAAGCTGGGCCATGCCTGGCAGGGATGAGCTGAGGCCTGGCAGGGTGGAAGCCGCCAGGACGCCTGGAGGGAGAGCGGGCGTGGGGCCAGCAAAGGGTGCAGAGCATCCCGGGCTGGCTGAGGGGTCCCTGACCCCTGGCACGGCCTCAGCCCCACTGACAACATTGTGCTCCTCCCACAGCCCAACGGCACCAGCGCACCACTGGAGATCGTGCTGCTGCACAAGGTCTCCACTGGCTTCCCTGGTGTCGTCCAGCTGCTGGAGTGGCTGGAGCTCCCCAAAGACATCATTATCATCATGGAGCGCCCGGAGCGTTCTCAGGACCTCCAGCACTTCATTCGGGCACGGCGGTTCCTGTGCGAGGAGGTGGCGCGGGAGCTGTTCCGCCAGGTGCTGGAGGCCGTGCGGCACTGCACCAGCTGCGGGGTCCTGCACCGCGACCTCAAGCCAGGGAACATCCTGCTTGACCTGGCCACCGGGCAGGCCAAATTGATCGATTTTGGCTGTGGCACCTACCTACAAGACACAGCCTATACTCACTTTGCAGGTGAGCCATCGCAGGGGTGTTCTCCCCATTCCAGACATCTCCTGGCCCAACATCTCACAGCCCAGCCTGGGTGTGGCACTGGGGTTCCCTGCCACTCATGGCACTGAGTCTTCAGCCCAGCTGCTTTTGAACGCAAGTGGGTGGGGGGACCAGCTTCCAGCCCTGCTGGCAGCCTTTGCCAGCCACTCTGCCTGGGACTGGGGCTGGGGCTGGGGCAGCCAGCCCAACAGAAGCACCCGTGGGTGGGGGTGGCTGAGAGGGGAGCCAGAACATGTGCACCAGCCAGTTTGGGGAGCAGGTGAGAAAGGGCTTGGACTGCTGTGATTGCCTGGTTTGCTTTGGGTTCATAATGTTTTTTGGGGCAATGCAGGCAGGGACGAGTAAGGCATGGTTTTTGCCCAGCACTGAGTGGGTTTTGCTTGTCATGGTTGGGCCTTGCCAGGGCTTCCACTGCCACCTTCCTACACCAGTGGCTTCTTTTCCAACCCTAAGTTTGTACACAAGTCCCAGGTGCTGGCCAGAGGGCAGCAGGTCACACCACGTGCCACTGGGGCAGCCCCTGCATGCCCAGGGATGCTGGGGCCAGGCTCTGGGAGCAGCAGCATCCCCCTGATGAACTCCATCTGTATTCCATAGGAACACCGTCATACAGCCCCCCGGAATGGAACCAGTTTGGCTGGTACTATGGACAGCCAGCTACCGTCTGGTCCCTGGGCATCCTGCTGCACCAGATGGTGTGTGGGGAGCACCCTTTCAGGAGGGGCCACAAGATCAGCTGGGACCATCAGCTCTCGCTGCCACCACGGCTCTCTCAAGGTGAATCCTCATGTCTGGGCACGGGGGAAATGCCAGTGCTGGGAGACAGCAGTGGGCTGTGGCAGCTGCTGAGGAGGTGGCACGTGTCCTGCTGTCCTGCTTTCCTCCAAAACAGGGAATTCCTGGGAAAGTTTAGGCCCAGCTCTGAGCAAATGCAGCATGGCCTGAGAATGGGAACAGTGGGGCAGACAGGAGCCTTCTCCAACTGACCGGCGGTTTCTGGTTTCTCTCTCCAGAGTGCCAAGATGTCATCCGGCGGTGTTTATCCATGCTGGATGTGGACCGGCCTTCAGTAGAAGACCTGTTGTGTCATCCCTGGATGCAGGATAGTCATCTGCCATAGAAGAAGGGAGAGAGCCACAGAAACAGCGATGCAGGGCCCTGGTAAGTTCCAGCTCCACACATGCCTTGGCAATCCGTAGCAAAGAACCCAGACTTTTTTGTCCTGCCTGTGTCACTGCACAGGGGTCATCAGATGGGAAGACACAGCCCCTGTGCTGGAGCTGAGCTGCTCTGCCCAGCACTGCTGGCTGCCATTCCAGCTGCTTTGGCTTGTCCTGGGTCACTGCCAGCTGGGGCCCTGGGCAGAACACTGACAGCCTGGTCTCACTCCCAGGGAAAGAGAAGCAGCCCCTGGAGAAGCTGTGCCAGGTGGGGCTGCTGCTGCTGGAGACAGCCAGGACAACATCAAGGATGAAAACCTCTTCCTCGACCAGGCCACCACAAAGCTGAAGATGATGGACTTTGATTCTGGCACCTTCTTCAAAGCCAGGCTCCACAGTGAATTTGCAGATGAGTGCACACACAGGGGGATGCTCCCAGATTTGGGCATTGCACAGGCTGGCCGGGAAACAAAGGTTCCCCCTTTTGCTGGGGTGGAAGCAACTGATTTTTCAGTGGGCTGCCAAGCTGCATTTTGGCAGGGCTGGGGGGCATGAGCTGGGGTGGGTGTGAAATGGGTGTGGGGTCCTGGCCCTGCCAACAGCCCTCAGTATCCACTGTGCCATTTTCCCTTTTTGTCTGTAGTCTATTTTCGTTAATTTCCTGTTTGTTTCTCTAAAGGAAGCGTTCTAGGTGGTGTCCAGTCTGGATGGGGAAGTGCTTGGGACCAGCCGTGCCGTGGATGGGCCGTGCCCTTGGAGAAGGCTGAGGACATCGTTTGGGAGCAGCTTTTCTTCCAGCGGCGGATGGCGTCAGGTGGGTCCCGTCTTCTTGGCCTGGGTGGGATCAGAGCTTTTGGGAGATGGCAGCCAGCACAGGAGCATCCTGCTATGGGCAGCTGCTGAGGAGGTGGATGTGCCACGGCTGGCTGCAGGCTGGGCACATGTCCTGCCCTCCTGTTCTGCTGCCAAGGGCAGCAATGATGGGCAGCTCTGGGCACCGCTCTGGGCATGCCCAGCATGGCCTGGGCACGGCGGGCACTGGGACAAGGGGGACAGGAGCCTTCAGCTGACGGGCGGGTTCTGGTTTCTCTCCTTGCAGCCGGGCTCTGCGGATGCTGAGGCTGCTCTGGGCTCTGCCAGGGCTCTGCTGGAGCTCAGCCCCAGGCCAGAATCAGCCAAAGAAGAAATGGTGTGACCTGCAGCAGAGACTTGCTTGAGCACTTGGGCAATGCAGCTCAAGTTTGCAGAGTGTACATCTCCGAGGGAAAACATCACACCCTCCAAAATTAAACTTGATCAAGAACTTCTGAAATGCAATCAATCTGGGATGACCCCAAATGACATTTATCAACTTGCCCAAGGTGTAGCTCAGCCCTTCCCTGAAGATTTCTCTCCTCCACCTACTTTTAAATTTCACAACTGCTCCCTCCTTTCCCCCAGTGAGTTCCCAGCCCATCACAGTCTCCGTCACACTGTTGCCTTTCTTGATGGCCTTCACCATAAGGAAGACCAAACCCCAGGTTTAGGGCCTCATCCTGTCACTGGCTGAAGAGCAGCAATATCTCTGAGGTCCCGTGGCATTTTAGTGTCAGTGAGAGCTGCTGTCCAGCCCTCAGCTCTCCTCAGTGCTGAGTTCCCCCTCCCTTTTCCTTGTCCTTCCAGCAGGATGAGCTCTGTGAATCCCCTTAAGCCTCCCCACTCTCCCAGCCCACCCACCCACCTCACTAAGGTTAAGCTGAAGCTTCTTTGTCTCCTCTGGCACACCAGTGCAGTCCCCTCTGCGGGGAGCCCCAGCCCCAGGGCACAGCACACAGCAGTGCAGTGCGGGCTGGAGCAGCTGCCCTGCACCCCTGGCTTGGCTGTTTGTGGCAAGGAAATGCTCCCTGTTTGCAGCTGTCCCTGCAGGATGGCCCCAGGGTAGAGCCCAGCCGGGCTCCCACTGCATCCCCTGAAGCCTGGGGCAGACAGTGGTACCAGGGCTGAGGTTCATGGGCTGTCACTGGGAGCCTCGCCCTAAAAGACACACGGAGCCACGAATCTGGGGAGATCAGAGCAGCAGGGAGAATCTCCTGCTTTGTTTATTAGTTCCTATTATATACTTTTAGCAAGGTGCCCATGGATTGGAGAGTGGCATTCCCACTGCTCAACCACATTGGTCAGAGGGACTGTCATTCAACCTCCCCTTCTCTTGGAGAAGGAATTTAAAACAATAGCAATATTTACAAAACACAATCTCCTTGTTTACATGAATGAGCGTGAGAAGGTGCACACTTCTACTTTAGTATGAACGCTCAGAATACTGGGAGAATCTCATGGTGACAATGGGGCGCACCCAGAGCTGTGCCTTGCAGTCAGTGTTTGCAAGGGTTGTGTTCTCATCTCCTGCAGCCTGTGGGGAAAACAAGCTGTGCTGCCAGGCCAGCAGTGCTCCTGTGGGCAGGGACAAGGCTGAAGGGCTTTCCCATTGCAGAGGAGCTGGCACTGATCCTTGTCAGGGCCTGGCAGGGCTGGAGCCGGGTCTGGCCTGCTGTGAAGGAGTCGCTGCCACCAACCGGCCCCACCCGCTGCGCTGAGTCCTCCAGGGACAGAAGGGTCTGTGTGTGCCAGGGGCTCTGGGATGTCTCTGTCTGCAGGGACAGAAGGGTCTGTGTGTGCCAGGGGCTCTGGGATGTCTCTGTCTGCATGGACAGAAGGGTCTGTGTGTGCCAGGGGCTCTGGGATGTCTCTGTACCCATGGACAGAAGGGTGTGTGTGTGCCAGGGGCTCTGGGATGTCTCTGTCTGCATGGACAGAAGGGTCTGTGTGTGCCAGTGTTTCCATAATGTCTTTGTACCCACGGGTATGGAATGAACACAGAGTGAAAGTGTCAGTCACGTTGCTTGCACACTCCTTCCTCTTTGCACAAGACACATCCATGCACACCCCCATGTATGGATATACTAAAAGGATAGGGATGAATAGAGATTTCCCACAGAGTTCTAAGTTTGGAATAACTCACTTGTAAGCTAGTGGCCAGGGCAATTTTTTCCCAGCTCAGTGTGAGTAGGTGTCCAAGAGCTGAAGGGAGCATCATTCAGAAGCAGTTTCAGGATTTCTAGGCAGGAAGTTACACCATCCGTGTAACTCACTGTATTTATCGGGATGGACTCTGCTGGTTCTTTAGGAATATGGAGCAATTGAGACACGAGACTTGGGAAAATCCCTGCTCTGTGGATTTGTGTCAAGGGGGTAGCAGCAGAAACACTTTGTGTCTGCTTTGGGGGATACAGCGTCCAAGGAGCTGGGGTGGCAGAACGTGACCTGGCATGTTGGCAGGTGAAGTCCTGTTTCATGACATCCCAGAGTGGAACAGGACAAAGCTCCAAGCACCCCCAAGCCCACTGATGAAGTCTTTGTGATGCTGCACATCCTCGAGGAAAGGCTGCTGTCACACAATCCACTGGGATTTACAACTTTCAGTTGCAACTCTTTAGGTCGAAGTGTCAAACTGTAGTATTTTTTACCCTCAAGATACAGTCATGCACAATCCATCTGTCAGTTTCTTAATGCTTCAACAACAATTTCAAATAACTTAATATTGGAAAGAAAACCCATAATCTTTTAAAAGAGGATACTGAGGTCAGTGAGATGGACCCATGCCATCAAAACATTCACAAATTAAGTAATTTAGTTGTCTTTTTAAGAAGATCAGCTACCTCTTAATCTAAAGTTACAGAAGATTTTTCACTACATGTTTGTTTTTTGTTCTCCCTTTCTTTTCCTGCTTTTTCCTTTTTTCTTTTCCTTGTTAAGCAGATAACACATCCTAAAAGAGGAATGTACAGCAAAATGAGAGACATTTTGGATAAACAGTGAAAATGTAGGCTCCTCCTCTGTTTGCTTTTGTCTGGAAACCCTGAAGAAAAAGATCTAGCAGAGACCAGCAGAGGTGTAAAGTGGTTGCTTTGGGCTAAACTGGAGTTCAGCACTGGTGACATCCTGATCCAGTCAAGAGTTGCAGAATTCCTTTGCACATCTCGAACCATGTGTTTGCAGGCACAGCACCTGCAGTGCTGATGCACCAATGCACGTGAATAACTCTGTTATTCCCTCCCAGAATTTGGGCTGTGCCCAAGAACGAGGTGCTCCAGTGCTTTGCTGCTGGTTCCCGTGTGGAGGAGCTCCCTTCCTGCTGGCTGAGCTGCTCAGGCACAGCCCGGCAGCTCCTGGCCCTGCAGGGCTGAGGCTTTTCCCCATTGCTGGGCACAGACTGATGGAGCAGCACTGCTGGACACGGGCACACACAGAGGGAGCAGAAGCAGCTGCCTTTGCCCACCTGCAGCTCCAAGGCCCAAACTCTGAGCAGACAGGGCTGCAGGAGTCTGGCAGGCTCCCTGTTTGCTGTGCTGCCCCACTTGTGCCCAGCCCAGCTCTGCAGGGCAGAGGGAGAACAAGGGGCAGCTCCCTGCCAGCCCCAGCCCAGGGACCCCTGCGGCCCCGGGGCTTGGGGCACTGTCAGCACCCGCTGCTGCAGCCACCGCCTCTGCTGGCACTGCCAGCAACAACCAACCTGGGGCTGAGCCCAGGGAGCAGCTGCAGGGCCTGGAGCTGATCCCTCCCTCTGGGCAGGGCTGCACAAATGACCCCCACAGCAGCAGCAGCAGCACATGGAGCTGACTTTGAGCACAGCCCTGCCACTCTTCCCTCCCGTGTGCAGGGTTGTCACAGCAGCCTGAGGCACCTGGGAGCCCTCAGGGCCAGCAGGGACTTGAGATGGCAGCCCTGGGCTCCTGGGGGCTGTGCAAGGAACAGAGGTGGGGACTCCCTCTCCATGTGCAGCTTCCAGATGGAAAAGGCTGCTGTGCCCAGGCAGCTCTAAGGGCAGAGAAAGGAGGGGCTTGACCACTGGATCTGTGCCAGTCCCACAGTCCTGGGCAGCAGCCATCGAGCACAGGGGAACAGAGGGCACAGCACGAGGGACAAAAGCAGGCAAGGTCAGAGCCTGGGAAGAGCCAGAGCTGGGAGCAGGAACAGCTGCTCCATTGCACTCTTGGAGAAAGCTCTGGGCTGCTTCAAAGCGCTGAAAGGTGTGAAGGGCAGAGGGGAGGCCACACCAAACAATGTTCCTGTTTCCACACCCTCCCCTCTCAGTGTCCATGAAGGAATTGCATGAACTCTGTTCTTCTCTCTGAGTCATCTCGTTCAGCATGAGCAGCTTAGCACCAGGAGCTGAAGGAACTGAAGCCTTAGGCCACAAGAGCTGAGCAAGAGGAAACTTTTTGACCAAAGTAATGCTGCTAACATGGTCTTGGATGAATCCAGCAGATGGAATCCTGGAATTATGGAATCCTTCATGTTGGGAAAGACCTCTGAGCACATCCAGTTCCGCTGTTCACCAGCAGTATCAAGCCCAGCACTAAACCATGTCCCTGAAAGTGCCAAGGCCTGGACAACAGGCCCTGAGTGAGGCCTGAACAACAGGCCCTGAGCCAAAGGTGACCTCTGGATGAACCTTCTAACCAAAGGTTATCTTTGTATCTGCTCCATAATGAAATATGCATGGTCATTAGTGCTGTGATAAATTGATCCACTCATCACTTAAACATGGATTGACCTTTCTGTAGTTAGAAACCAGACAAGGCCATGAAATCCGACATCTGGCCTTGTTTGGGGCTGTATGGTCAGAGTCAGCTCCCTTGGTTCCTCCTTGAGCCCCGGCCAGGCTTTGGGAGGAACCCAAGAGGAGAATGAAACCAGATGTTCCTGCACTAGAAGTGCTGTCAGTTTGTCTATTCAGCACTGTCAGAGCTGGGCCCTCTCCCAGCCAGGTTGGAGCCTCACCTGTGTCTGGAGGCCCCTGCAGGAATTCCCAGTGTCCGGGAGTGGCTCTGCAGTCCTTGGCTGTGACAGCTCCCACAGCTGATGTGTGGGTCTGGGTGATGGCAAAGTCTGAGGGTGACTGCTGCTGTCTCTTTCTTAATCACTGCAGGCAATCTTTGGTAGTGATGATTGGGTGCATTGCTGAGCTTCTCCTTTTGTGATTCTTTGCAGTTTTGCATTAGAATAAATCACACCACTTAGTGTCTGTGTCTTTGGTGCTGACCCTGCTCAGGGGCAGAACAGACACTGCAGGCCCAGAGAACCAAAGGTGCCTTGTGACACTGCGGGGCCTGGTGTGAGCAAGGGGACCAGAGTGACACTGTGGGGCCACATGGAACCAAGGGGACCAGAGTGAGACTGTGGGGACACATGGAACCAAGGGGACCAGACTGACACTGTGGGGCCACATGGAACCAAGGGGACCAGAGTGACACTGTGGGGACACATGGAACCAAGGGGACCAGAGTGATACTTTTACAAACGAGGCCAGGACTCAGATGGAAAAATAAAAAAAATATTCCTCGTTTCTTCTATTAACTACCAAAGACGGGAGCCCAGGGTAAGCCCAGGCTCCTCACCACAAGCCAGAGAA
Source organism: Prinia subflava (assembly GCF_021018805.1). Lineage (NCBI taxonomy): Eukaryota > Metazoa > Chordata > Aves > Passeriformes > Cisticolidae > Prinia > Prinia subflava. The sequence goes on from NC_086272.1 coordinate 2,372,903, forward strand.
CACATACAAAACAACAGTGTAACAATTCAGTACACCTGATGCTCCTTGGCATACGTTGTGTCCGCCAGAGAACGCTGGCACAGCTCCAACACTCCCTTTTATCCGCTCCTGTCCTCCTCTGATTGGGGCGCTCAGGATCCTCTCTCTGACTGGCCAGTTGTCTAGGGTTTGATTGGTTTATAATGAGAGTCATCCTGGACCAATCATTCTGCCAGGGCGTTGAGTGATTGGTCCGTTGCCATTACCAATCCAGGCTTGTGGTTTTGATGCTGCCTGCATCATTCTTCTACATTTACATATAACTCAAAAAACTTATTTAAATCTGGCAAACTTAACACTGGAGCTGTAACTAACTTCTCTTTCAGTTCCTTCAGTTTCTCTTCATCTTCTTCACTCCATGTCACAGGTTCACTCCCTACTAGCTTTTCATATAAAAATTTTACTAATTGAGTGTGCCTATCGATCCACATTTTACAGTACCAAATTAGACCTAATAATTTTCTTATATCTGTTTTGGATTTTGGTGTTGGTAATGATAGAATGCTCTGTACTCAGTTTACATCTAACTTTTTATAACCTCTCCCAATTAAGTGTCCTAAATACCGAACCTCGGGCTCTACAAATTGCAACTTCTTTTTAGAGACTTTCAACCCTTTTTCGCCTAGGAAATCTAGCAGTTTAACGGTTGTCTGTTTAACTTCTTCTTCTAATTTTCCTGAGACTAAAAGATCATCTACATATTGTAGAATTTGGACTTCCCCAATTGGAACGAATGGTTGCAGTATCTCTTCTAATGCCTGACCGAATAAATTAGGGGATTCAGTAAACCCCTGAGGGAGTCGGGTCCACTGTAGTTGTTGTTTTCTTCCCGTGCTCTCGTCATGCCATTCAAAGGCAAACCAACTTCGGCTTTGTTTTTCGAGGGGGCAGGCCCAAAAGGCATCTTTTAAATCTATAACACTGAACCATGCATGATCTGATGGGTCTCTGCTCAATAACGTATAGGGATTGGTTACTACTGGATAACGAGCAATGGTTTGCTTGTTTACTTCCCTCGGATCTTGCACTAAGCGATAGGTACCATCTGGTTTCTTAACTGGTAAAATTGGTGTCTTATGAGGGGACATGCATGGTTCTAAGATTCCATCTTTTATTAATTCTTTTATTACTGGGTTCAACCCTTGTTTTCCTTCTGCTGAGATGGGATATTGCTTCTTCCTAATTGGGGGTATATTAGGTTTCATCTTGACCTCTATTGGGGGAATTTCCAGTAATCCTCGACCCCCTTCTTCTGCCCATACCCTTGGATCTATTTCTCCCTCATCTTCTTGTTTTAAAACCATCATTTTTGCCACCATCCGACCTTCTTCTGGCACTACACCAATATTTAGTTGTATTTGCAAATCTTGCCCTAGAAGACCGACCCTCTCCCTCTCCCTCCTCTCGGTGCTCCTCGTGTTTCTGCTCTTCCCCTTCATCTCTCCCTCCTCTTCCTCCCGCCCCTCCTCCGCCCCCAGCCCGGGCCCCCCTTTCCCGCCCGCTCTGTCCCGCGGCCGCCGCAGCGCCGCTGTTGGGTAGGGGGGAGCCAAGATTGGGGGCATGGTGGGGATACGGGCACGGGTGGGGACATCAGGGCACACGGACATGGGTGGGGACATGGGCTGAACTTCCAGGGAATGTGGGGCATGGTGGGTTTGAGTGAACTGAGGGCTCTTTGGAGGGTCGTGGCGTGTTTTGTCATGAAACTGAAATTCCAGATCATCCCAGCGTGGTCCATGGATCCCAGAGGGGAATTCCCAAGGCTCCCAGGGTGGTCCCCAAAAAGAGAACGAGCCTGTTTATTTCTTTCATTTTTATGCATTTGTGGGTCTGGTTGTGGATTGGCTTCTGGGGTTACTACCCCTTCACCCCACCACCCAGACCAGCTGTCAACCAACATTATTTTCAGGCTAGAAATATGGAAACAAAGGACAGTGAACAAAAACAAGAAAGGTTATGTTCCAAAGTGTGAGAAAGTGAAAAGCTGACCCTTAATATTGTACAGAAACTAAAGAAGTGACTCCATCTTATGAACACCTAGAAGGCTTTAAAAAACCTCAGAAAAACCAGGCCAACACAGCACAGGTCGTTTTTCTCTCTTTTTTCCTTGGGACAGGTCATTCCCTCCTGCCCATCGTGTGCTGTGGCCGCTCCGTGTCCATCTGCAAACCCCTGTGGTCACTCCGGGACCCTGCTGGGAAGCAGAGCCGGTGCCTGCAGGGCAGCAGCTGCCCGGGCCAGCGCCTTTCTCTCTGCTCTGCTGCTCACAGCCAGGTGTCTTGGGTTGAAAAATGGAACCAAGAATGTGTATTCTATTTTCATCTAATGAAACTGGTTGGGAGATATTGTTCTTTATCTCTTGTAACTCTAGGGGTAGAAAGAGGGCAGATGCCTTCTGTTAATGGGACACCTGATAACACCAGATGAGGCAGTGCCTTCTTATCTCTTCTTCCTTTCCTCCTCTTCTGAGGGACATCACCTGTGAATGGGCCATTTAAGGCCTCTCACATGACTGATGACATCACCTCATCCCACTGTGAGATGCTCCACCCAGTGGGAGGAGCCAAAGCCTTTCCACCAGCATAAAACCTGCAGTCTAATCATTTATCTAAACTCTAATTTAGCTGGTTTTCTCCTGTATCCTCGGAGGAAGATGGGACCCATCTCGCCAGCACTGGACCCATTTTCCTACAGGATCATCTCTACTCCACAGAACATCTGCTACTCCAGGATTTTTTTGGTCTGCTTCCAACAGCCTGACAACAGGGTGTCAGGTTGTGTCTCTGACTCTGTCAGGGTTTTCTGGGACTTTTGTTTGTTTGCTTGTTTGTGGTTTTTTCTACTACTGCATTTGTATTTTTCAATATTCCTAGTAAACAACTGTTATCCCTATTCCCATTTTTTGCCAGAAAGCTCCAAATGGCAAAATTGTATTAATTTGGTGGGAAGGGGTTTTTACGTTCTGCATTCCAAGGGAAACTCCAGTTTTCCCTGGCAGATCCCTGTCTCTCCAAACCAAGACACCAGGACATTTCCTGGGGCCCTCTGCTGGGACAGAGCCCTGGGCCAGTTCTGCTCTGAGGCGTCCCCGGGGCATTGCCAGGGCTGGCAACTCCCTCGATGCAGAAACTGGAGGCAGAGTGTTAGAAGAGCACATCACCTTATTGGCTTTTTGCAAATATTAAAATGAAAGCTGTATGTACAATGTTGAAAAATTCTGCTGCATTACTATAGTTTCTCTTATTTCTGCTATTAATGAAACTTAGAAATAAAGTCGTGTTATAAGTTTGTGATAAATGTTTCTGGGGTGTTATAACTAACAGTTCTTAAGTTTGTATGTTTGGGGAAATTGTTATAAGTTTGTGATAAATGTTTCTGGGGTGTTATAAGTAACAGTTCTTAGGTTTGCATGTTTGGGGTACATGTTAGTAGTGTCTCTGCAAACGCTGGAACTGTGACAACAAGAACAGCTCCACAGATGCCATCATGCAGGCAGCATCAAAACCACGAGCCTGGATTGGTAGGGGCAACGGACCAATCACTCGACGCCCTGGCAGAATGATTGGTCCAGGATGACTCTCATTATAAACCAATCAAACCCTAGACAACTGTCCAGTCAGAGAGAGGATCCTGAGTGCCCCAATCAGAGGAGGACAGGAGCGGATAAAAGGGAGTGTTGGAGCTCTGCCAGCGTTCTCTGGCGGACACAACCTATGCCAAGGAGCATCCGGTGTACTGAATTGTTACACTGTTGTTTTGGATGTGTTCTCTGGCTTGTGGTGAGGAGCCTGGGCTTATCCTGGGCTCCCATCTTTGGTAGTTAATAGAATAAACGAGGAATATATTTTTTTTTTTTCCATCTGAGTCCTGGCCTCGTTTGTAACAATTTTGGGGACTCGTCCATGATAAGCCACACCCAGAGGCGGTCCCAAGGAAGGACGGATTCAAGGAAGACGCGTCTGAGAAGAATCTTTTTTTCTTCCACCTTGGATTACGGATTTTCTCGGGACCGTGAGAAGGGGTGCTGGTTTTCCCGAAGAACTACCAAGGACACAGCAACTCAGACTGAGAGGACCCTCCGAGAGGGAGCGGGGCTCGCGGTGCACAGGTCGGTACCGTGAGTGGGGACTGGCATAAGGGGGTGCGAGACTGTATGAGTGAGTGAGTGAGGCAGGGGCTGGTAATCCAGACCCCCGAAGTGGGTGCAGACCTCTAACAGAGGGGAGTAAGTGAGGAAGGAGTGTGTGCGGTACCTCTGGGGACCCTTAAAGGCGGGAGACGAGGGAGTACTCTCCTTTTCGCCGCCCTTACCCGTGCAGGCTCCCGTTTCCCTTGTGGTTCCAAAGGGAGGGACGCAGCGTGTGAGGTTGCTGGACTGACCCCTGGGTGGGACAGGAGAACTCCGAGGGGTGGGCTTTGGAACTAGGGTGCCTTTGGGCTCCTACCTAATAGGAATCCAAGGGAGATTCATAGGTAGGGGAGTGGCAGAGGTAGAGTTCCAGAAGTCCACCTGGAGGGTTATTCCTCAAAGCAGATCTACTACCGGTGAGGGTCTGTCTGTGGGGAGTTAGGACCCTTAAGACTGGGAAAATGCTCCTACCCGGTGACCAACAGGTTGGGGTGGCCGCCGGATAGGGGATTGCCCCCTTTTTGGCAGGGGAGGGGGAGAGGGCCCAGTTTAAGGGGAATTAGGACCCTGATTATTAGAGATCCAAGGGGGATTTATAGTCAGGGGAGAGAAGACTCGCCTCACAAAGGGAGGGTGAGAGCGGGTTCCTCACGGTGTGGGGACCAAGTGACGGGGCCGCCGGCTGTGGGAGGACCTTCGCACTCACTAGGAGTGTGAGGGACGGTAGAACCTGTCAGAATAGGGAAATTAACCTTTTCTTTCCTCCAAGAGTCTGAGTTAATTGAGTTTTAATTTTGAGTCTAAGACTACTTAGGCACATTTTTTTGGCAATAGCTGCTTTAAGTAAGAAGTTTTTATGTGGATAGTATATTGTGTGTTGACTTTGTAAGATTTTATTTGAATTGCAATTGCGGGAAATCTAGTGAGCGAGGTTCTGAAGTAAGGGGAGACCAAGAGTCCTCAGACTGCTCATTAGAAAAAGGAGAACTAGTTCAGTGATTGTGAAGAGTCCAGTGAAGTGAATTTCTGAGTGTGTCAGGGCAGTGTCGCCATTTTGTGAATCCTGGTTGTGAGGCAAAGTCGCCATTTTGAGTTTCTGAAGTGCGGCAAGGTGACGTCGCCATCTTGTGACTCTTGTGATTCTTGGTTGCCAAGGCAACGCCACCATTTTGTGGTTGTTTCAGTCAGTGTTAAGGCCCCCCTCCTCCTTTTAGTAAGCAGCCATCTTTGAAAAGTTCTGTAATAATTTCATTTATTTTATACCTTTTAAAATTAATTACTATTATTTTTATTAGCTACTATCTTTATTAGTACATTAATTGGCCACCTCTATTGACATTTTTAAAGAATAATTTTTAAAGTCAAATAATTTGAAAATTATATTATTATATCATTTATTTTAAACTAGTAATTATTATTTTTCCCACAAGCCTCCATATTTAGTTTTCCCACGAGTAGCCATATTTAGTTTTCCCATGGGTAGCCATATTTTTTTTTTCCCCCACGAAAAACCATATTTGTTTTTCTCACAGTATATTTGCTTAAGCAAAGATTGCAATTAACATTATCACATTTGTACAGTAACTCTAACAGTATTTAAAGGTTTAGTTGAGATTACCACTTGAGTATTTAAGATGGGGAAATGTGTAAGTAAGAATTCAAAAAGAACAAAGGAAGAAAGAGAAGTAAGAGGTATTCCTCCAAATAGTCCTCTAGGAGAAATGCTAGAAAATTGGGAGGAAGGTAGTAATCTAAAGGATTTGAACAAAATAACAATGATAAAATACAGCATGGAAATTTGGCCAAAAGAAAGTATCCATGAAGGACCTGTTTATTGGCCCTGGGATGAATCTAAAGAAAAGTGGCTATGTGCTGCTCTAAATAAACATGTAAGATTAAAGAAGTCTCAAAATGAAGAGGAAATACAATATTGTAAGAGTCGGTCCGAAAATCCCTCATTTCTGCCTCACGACTGTCAGAGGCTGAGACCCCCCCTGGACCCTGGGCCACAGCACAGGAGAGATCCAAGCTTCTCCCTGCAGCTGCACCCACTGGACCAAGACGCCCTCCTCAGGGACACGTGCAGGAACAATGGACACTGTCACGGTTCCTGGCCGTGTTTGCAGAGGCCGTGTTTGCTTTGACTGACTGTGCTGTGCCTGCTGCAGAGCCCAGACCTGCTTGCCCCAAACCTGCCTGATCTGAATGTGCAACGGGGCTCCTCACAATGACTCTTGGGTGCTCCCCCCACGCTGGCCAGGTGCCCCCCACTTCTGCCTGCATTGTGCATTGGCCGGGTGCCCCCTGCTTCTGCAATGACTATAAAAGCTTCCCCCTGCGACTCACACTTTGAGGCCTCCCCTTCGGACGACGGCTCCATTGACCTACGTGCCACGGAGACTGCGAAGGTGGTCTGTTGGCAACGACGTCACGAGGACTACCGTCTGTCAGTTGGTAGCTATACCCTTTCTTTACCCCCCTTTCTCTCCCTCTCTCTCTCCCTCTCTTCTTTCCCCTTCTTTTCTATCGCATAACTGTGTGTATCAATAAAGATACAATTGATTTCACTTGAATTAAGTTATCACTGCCTCTTTTTGCACTCTGAAATCAAAACGAACCATCACGACCATCCTTTGGCTCGTGACATTAAATTGGCGTCACGGACAGGATCCTGATTGACAGAGGGGTTGCAGGTTGTCTATAGTCTGTACTAGGAAGAGGAAGATTTGCCTCAGCCGCACCTAGCCCGTCACTTCGGTGAACGAAGCTAGAAAGCAAGGGGAGCTTTTCTGATTCTTCGCACACTGTAGACACCTAGGTGAAAGCATCCCTATACTCTATTGAGGTGTATCTGTCTTCAGGATTTCACAAAAGATCTCCTAGTGCAAAAAGAGAAACTGTTTTTTGTGTGTGAACTGTCTTGTTGAGAGAAGGGACACCTTGACGTAACTAAACAGTGCCTCAGCAGACAGATTTTGTCCCTTCACCCACCCCAGGGAAAGAGGGGAGACGCAGCGTAGCTGTGTGTGTGTACAACCAAGCATTACCTCCCTGTAGTGGTTTTCTGATCCCCTTTACAAAATGACTAATGATTTTATACATAAAACTGAATTTTATGCTCTACTAGCTAAACACAATGCCAGACCCTCTCCAGAGGTGGAATTTTGGGCTAATAATAACTGGTCTAATTTGGAAAGTGTGGTTGATAAAGTATGTTCTTTACAACATGAAACAAAATTTAAACTGGGCAAAAATAAAACCATACTGTGCTCAGTTCTGGGAGCCTGCCTTACCGCAGCTGTAGAAACTCGCTTTAAGCGAAGAAGTGAAGAAAATGCAATAATAGACTCCCTTCAAAATTTAGTTGAAATTTTGCAAAATGAAAATCATTTGCTGCGAGATGAAAATAATTTGCTACGGACTGCCTTGGGAGATGAATATTCTTAAAATTTAGAGAATGCTGACTTCCCAAAAAAGGCAGAAGAAAAAGAAACTCCTCACATTTATCAGATTTACCCCCAGAAAGAATTAATGTTAGTAAAAAATTGTGAGGAACACTGCTGCCCTAACACAACACCTCTAGTTAAAACAGAATGCAACTATATTGATGAAAATTCAGACCCACAAATAATCACTAAAGAAATCCCAGACACCACCACTGAATTATCTAAGCTAAAAGGAGAGTACTCGCGGTTCCCTCATGAATCAGAGACAGGACATGTTTCCCGAGTTTCTCTCGGTGGTGGAGATCAAATTAAGTTGACAGAACAAGAAGCTAGTGGGTACTGGGGACGTGGAGTTTTCTTAACAATAAGAGACAAACATAACTCGTGGTCCCTGATTCAATGCTCAGCTCATTGGGCAGAGGGGTATAACCCCTTGGAAAAGGGAAACCATTTAACTTTAATTGGTACTCCCGAACAGCCCATGGAAAACATTCACAAAGCTGCCTGCCTGCAAATGATACATGATGACTCTCCAATGCAATTGCCTGTAAAGCCTGAAATTATGATTCCTTTAATTCAAAAGCCTTTGGAATTACTTAAACCTATAGCAATTGTTTTAAGTTCTGTAGAAAAGCTAGACAGATCCCTCGGAAACCCAAGTGAACCAACCGGATCTACAGATCGTGGTTTCAGTCCTTATCCTACCCCCTCCCAGCCCCCAGCCCCTCAATCTAATTCACCTGCTGGTGATCGTAATGTCTATGTATTAAGTGAAATTGCAGTAGAAGTGACCAACTATGTTAAAACTCCTAGTAGTGAAAAACCAGAGAAAAGTAAACAAATCACTAGCCGCCAACACTTGTTGCTATTAGATATTAAAAAAGGGGTCCCCAAACAAAACCCAAATTTGCCAGGGCAACCCCTCCCTAAAAAGTCACAGCAAATTACACACCTTTCTTCTGAGAATCTGGGCAGTGAGCCCAGAAACAGTCTAACAATCCAACCCCCCCCACCCTCCCCCTCTCAGCACCCAGTCAACCAGCCAAAGCAAAGCCTTCCTTCTCAAGGGAACCGACATTCACCCACCCGTGCCCACCCTGCTTTGGCCCAAGAGTTAGAAAAAATACCCATAGCTAACAATGTAGCTGTTTACCAATGCATCGATGATATTTTTGTGGGTAGGGATGAAATAGAAGTGGAAGATCCTCAACAGAAAATAATCTCCAACTTTGAAAGCTTTGATCTACAAATTTCCCCTGAAAGTAAAATTTCTGGGAATTTGATGGAAAAGAAGCATGATACGCATTTGATAACCTCCTTCAATCAAATTAAAATGCCAGAATCTACGAAGGAACTGCAACAAGTTTCAGAATTACTAGTGCTTTGCAGAAAACACATCCCTGATTTTTCTATAATTGCCAGAACCCTTTACAGCCTGCTGAGAAAAGGAAAAATTTGGGAATGGGGTGATTCTCATCATGAGGCTTTAAAATTGTTAATTTTTGAGGCAACCGCCCACCTAACACTTGGTCCTACTTATCCTACAGATCCTTTCCACATGGAATGGTGTTTTGCTTTTTCAGGATTGTCAGTACAACAACCTGTTGTCCTGAGAGGCCCTTCTCCATATGCAACCCCCCCACCTGACGGGGTGGCCGAAGGAGCCTCATTTGGAGCTGTAAAAAATCTGACAGTGAACTTGGATGGTAACCCAGACAAACCTGCCTCAGTCACTGGAACAGCCCCCCCCTTTTGCCCCAAGCAGTCTCACTTTTCTGCAGAAATTGTCCCAGATTGGGCAAAACGTGAAAAGATCAAATGGGCTTCTCATACCTGTTATGGATGGGAGGCTAACAAATGTTCCAAAATCACTGCTTTTTGCCCGGCAGTTCCAAGCATAAACACACCCTGGATAATTCCTTCATACTAACTTTTCTGCCTTTGAAGGCAGATTCTGTTGTGTTTACTTTTCACAGGAGAACTCCGATGGACATAAAGACCACATAAAACCATGATAAAACTGGTGATATTTTAAACATTATTTGTGTTATAGGAACAAAATTAAGAATTTTAAACAGTATTGATTTAGAAATATTCGTTAATAAATTGGTTGTTACAATTAAGAATTTGACAACACCTTTTACAGTCGTCCTTATTGGCTTTGGGAACGACTCAGTGGCTATTATCAAACATATTATCAAACTGAGAACTGGTAAATGTGAATGATTATAAATTGATAATTGATCGCAAAACTAAATCTTTTAGCTCTTAGCTGCCTCCAGTCTCAGTAGTGGATGCAGTTAGTGGCTGCCTCAATTATAAAAGATGGCAGCTTTTTCTACTGAAATTTGGAAAGTAATTTGGAACAATGCCAATGATTTCAAAAGAGATTTTCAATTCTAGTTGAACTTAGTGAATTTTATTTATGACTCTTTTATAAACATAGCCACAGCTTTTGTATTGACCATATGTAATGCTTTGATACATTTGATATTCCCTATTATTGTGTTAAGATTAAAACATGATGGAGCTATTCTCTATCTTTTCCAGTATAGGGAGTGGGCCCGTCAAGTCGATAAAAAATGGCAAACTGTTAACTTAGAATCCTGCATAGTCCGAGAACAACAAGGCTTTAAACAGTGCTTTTATATGTAGGCAATGGATGTGTATGCTTTAGGACTGCTTGTGATGTTGTAACTGTAGAAAATGTTATACTAGAAACCAAAAATCACTCGAACTTTTGTGCTTGTAACTTTACTAAAATTACAGTTTTTGATTTTTCTTTTTCAGCTCCAGTTACTTCTTACCAGCTTTTACAATCTAATTACACACTGATCCACAAGCTACGGCCTACTCTGATTGGGATGAACCTCACTTTGGTAAAGTAATTGTTGCTCCATCAGGATCTAAGTGAAATTTTAGATAAAACCAAGACCTTGATAACAAATTATGTCATCCCATCATTGTTCTTTTAACTTTATTTTGATTGGCTTTTGTTTTGCAGCAATCTCATTCTTTACTTAGAAACAATAGATATACTTAGAGATGTTGACACAAGACAAACTTTACAAGTAGGCCATAGCCGCGGACTGTGAAATGGATTTTGCCTAAGTAATACATATATTTTAAGAAAATTATGTATTTTGATTTTTGTGATTTGTGTTAATCATTTTTAAATTTGTTCATGCTACTTGAAAATTGTTTTACAATAATTTTTTGCCTTGATTGAAAATTGTTTTAACTAATATTTTACTTAATATTGTTAAGATTTTGTCTTGATTATTTGATTTTATGAATCATTTATCATCATGATTTGTTTAAGAGTTTTATTAATCAACAACAATAATTTGTTTTGAAATTTTAATGTCATTGGATTTGTTTTGTCATAATAATTTGTTTTGAGATATTAACAATCAATATTAATCATTATGATATCTCTTGTTTTTCCTTCTCCCTTCTATATTTCTTTTCCCCCTCTCTTTTTCTCTCGACTCTATTTTCCTGGGTATACTACTGACACTGACAATGAGTCCTGAAGACTTCAGAACAACGCAACGAACTCAACTGATGGAGCTCTCCTGCCGACCAGTCGTGAGTCACGGGGTGGTGTAAGAGTCGGTCCGAAAATCCCTCATTTCTGCCTCACGACTGTCAGAGGCTGAGACCCCCCCTGGACCCTGGGCCACAGCACAGGAGAGATCCAAGCTTCTCCCTGCAGCTGCACCCACTGGACCAAGACGCCCTCCTCAGGGACACGTGCAGGAACAATGGACACTGTCACGGTTCCTGGCCGTGTTTGCAGAGGCCGTGTTTGCTTTGACTGACTGTGCTGTGCCTGCTGCAGAGCCCAGACCTGCTTGCCCCAAACCTGCCTGATCTGAATGTGCAACGGGGCTCCTCACAATGACTCTTGGGTGCTCCCCCCACGCTGGCCAGGTGCCCCCCACTTCTGCCTGCATTGGCCAGGTGCCCCCTGCTTCTGCAATGACTATAAAAGCTTCCCCCTGCGACTCACATTTTGAGGCCTCCCCTTCGGACGACGGCTCCATTGACCTACGTGCCACGGAGACTGCGAAGGTGGTCTGTTGGCAACGACGTCACGAGGACCCCCGTCTGTCAGTTGGTAGCTATACCCTTTCTTTACCCCCCTTTCTCTCCCTCTCTCTCTCCCTCTCTTCTTTCCCCTTCTTTTCTATCGCATAACTGTGTGTATCAATAAAGATACAATTGATTTCACTTGAATTAAGTTATCACTGCCTCTTTTTGCACTCTGAAATCAAAACGAACCATCACGACCATCCTTTGGCTCGTGACAGATGGCAATTGGATCAGCCTCAGGGAACTTAAAAACCCCTGACTTTTCCTCCTGTGGAAGGGCCCAGCTGGCTGTGGCACTTAGGCTCCAGGGCCCCAGTTCCCAAGATCCACAGGAAACACTGTAGGTTTGGAGCCTTCCAACAGCCAGATCTCAAGAAAGACTAAAGTGAATCCTTATTTCTCATGCCTTTGAGCCAGAATTCCTTGTTACGGGTCCGTGGTAATGACGGTGTGTGAGGGAGGCTACGTATGTGCTGGCAGGAAAGGAGAGGGATGGGGCAATGGGAACGGGAATGAACTGATCCTGTGGAAAAGCGTGCAGGAAATGGGCTGGGTTTGGGCATGGCAGTGTGGGCTGAGCTGGGCCTTGCCCTGCAAATGCCCTGCAAGGAGACACAGCCTCATTCCTGTGCACACACCGGGCAGCATCAGCTTCTCCCACCTGGCCTGGCATTCCCAGCTCCTCAGGCTGCCCCTGAGGGCGCTCAGTGCTGGAGGCACCGCCAGGCACGGAGCTGACCCACATCCAGGCATGTTGGCCACCGGCGCTGGGGCTCCAGGGAGAAAACCAGCACAGAGCTGGGGCAATCTTCAACAAACACTGGGAACATCTGACAAACAGTGTTTAGAGCTGTGAATTCCCCGAACTTTCCCAGCCAGTGCTCACTCCTGCCTTCAGCCATCTCCTTGTGCAAGTGGTGTCTGAGCCATGAAAATACAGCCTGGGCTCTGAGCAGTGCTGGGGCAAAGGTGTGTCTTGGCCACATCCCGGAGCTGGGACGCCTTCAAAGGGGACAAACTGGGTTTAGGAGGCTCATGACCATAACAGGATCATTTGAGGAATGGGATGTTCCCCAAACAACCCCCAGAGACCCTTGGGAGATCCCTTCCTCTGATGTAAATGAGTTCTCAGAAGTCATTAAATATGTACATGAAGTTGTGGGAACGTTCAGCAAATCCGTGTGAGTTTGGGAAAAGGGCTGGATTTGTATTAGTGACACAGAGAGGAGCTGGTGTGTGAAATAGCTGGGGCTGTGTGATCCCAGCGCCAAAACAAAGCAAGGCCTGCCTTTAATATCGGAATGAGAGGGTTGGAAAGCTTTTCCCAATGGTTTGGGGACAGCAGGGAGACCAGGGCGAGGTGAGGGAGGCAGATGGAAAAGCCTTGGTGCTGCCCCAAGGGGATCCCCCGTGCCTGGAGAGCTGCAGGGCTGAGAAAAAGCTGAGAAGGAAACATTTCCCGGAGCGCTCGGGTACGGCCCCAGCGGGCACGGCCCCCGCAGGTGCCGATGGCGGGGCTGTGGAAGGAGCCACCCTGCAGGGATGGAGGGCGAGGGAGGAGCGATGGGACGGGCTGGGGAGGAGGGAGGCGGAGGCGGAGGCGGGCGGATCCCGGCGGCAGCTCCTCCTGCGGGAGGATGGCCCTGGGAGCGGAACCGGCGGCGGGAGCGGCCGCGTGGTGCGGGACGGGCCCGGGGACAGGTGGGGATCCCGGGGACGGGAGGGGATCCCGGGGACAGGAGGGGATCCCGGGGACAGGAGGGGATCCCGGGGACAGGACGGGATCCCGGGGAAGGGAGGGGATCCCGGGGAAGGGAGGGGATCCCGGAGACAGCTGGGGATCCCGGGGACAGGACGGGATCCCGGGGAAGGGAGGGGATCCCGGGGAAGGGAGGGGATCCCGGGGAAGGGAGGGGATCCCGGGGAAGGGAGGGGATCCCGGGGCTATGTGGGGATCCCGGGGACAGGAGGGGATCCCGGGGCCAGGTGGGGATCCCCGGGACAGGACGGGATCCCGGGAGGGTCGCGGGGCGTCTCGTTGCCGGCAGGGGCCCCGGGCGGGGAGCGGCGGGAGCCGCGGGCACGGAACCCCCGGGCACGGAACCCCCGGGCAGAGCCCCCGAGGGTGGCGGTGCCGGGGCTGTGGCAGGGGCCGCTCCAAGGGCGCGGTGCCGCAGGCGCCGCCCCGAGCGCGGCCAGGCCGGAACGGCGCGGCCCAGGGCGGAGCGGCCGGGCCGGGCCGGGCGGCCCAGGGAGGCCGCTCAGGCCGATGGCGGTGCCGCCGAGCCGGGGCCGCGGGAAGGGCCGTGCCGGGGCGGCCCCGGGGGGGTTTTGTCCCGCTGGCTCCAGCGCCGTGCCAAGGGCTGCGCCCCGGGGCCCAGCTGCAGCCGGAGGGAGCGAACCGCGCTGGGAACAGCGGCTCGGGGCTGGGAGCGCCGCGCCGGACGGGGACGGGCACGAGGAGGAGGAGGAGGCGCTTGCCGGGCCCGGGATGAGCGCTGGCATGTATTATCTGAGCCCAGCTGATGTCTCTCACCGCTTTAGCTCTAGAATTCCTCTGAGGCCCGGCAAGCCGCCGATCCCTGCGGCAGTGGAGCTTTTCCCAAGGGTGGGATCGAGTCCCCATGGCCGAGTTTGAGGCGGCTGGAGGAGAGGGGTCCCCGGTTGGGCTGTGCCCCATTGCCAGGCGGGGCAGGTGCAGCTGTGGCTGAGGCGTGGGGTTTGTGGCCATGAGGGGCTCTCAGGTGGCCCCAGTTGCCTGCTGTGGGAGTTGGTGGCCAGGTGCATGTGGGAATGTTGGCTCGGGGCTGTCCCTGAGCCCCGTGTGCTGCAGAGCTGGGCAGGTTCCCCGTGTGCAGCGGGGCTGCTGCAGCTGCAGGTGGCAGTGAGTGTGCAGGAGGGAACTGCACCTCTGCTCAGCCTGGCCCTGAGCCTGCAATGTTTTGTGCTTCTCGCAGGTCTGCGCTTCAACCCAGGACATTCCAGCAGCCCAGAGCTGGGATCCAGACACAGCGCCTGATCCTGCCTGGGGCTGCCCTTGGATCCAGCTGCTGCCAGGCTCCTCTCAGGCATTTGGAAAGCCGGGGCATCCCTCCTGCACCCCATGACCCAACAGAAGTGGCTTCCCCATAAACCTTGTCTGCAGCTTCCTGGGGAGCTGGGAATGCACAGCACAGGGTGTCACCCACTGCTGGGGAGCTGGGAATGCACAGCACGGGGTGTCACCCACTGCTGGGGAGCTGGGAATGCACAGCACAGGGTGTCACCCACTGCTGGGGAGCTGCCAGATGAGTCCCCAGGGCAGAACTGGGCATTGCTCTTGCTCCAGGGACAAGCTGTGCCATGGCTCAAATCCCTCTGATCCTGGCAGCTCTTGGATCCACCCTGCACCCCTGGGAAGCTTTCCCTTGCAGTCAGCCCCCCCTAATTTTGGGGATTTGTTCTTCCTGTGTGTTTCACCTGCACCTTGGGGTGCTTTGTTATCCACCTGCACCCTCAGGGGCTCTGGGGTGCCCTGGCTTGTGCTGGGGACAGCAGGAAAGCAGAGGGGGCTTGGGGAAGGAGCCCCCAGTGAGAAATGGGGAGCAGAAGCTTGTGTGGCTGTGCCAGAAAGCTGGGAGGGCTCTTAGCAAAGGGCTGATGGTGCAGGAGAGCAGTAGGAGCCTTCCAGGGGGGAAACAGCTTGGCCATTCCATGGGGAAGCTGGGCCCTGGCACCAGAGCATCAGGTGCAGGGGCTGAGGGAAGCAGGTGGAGCTGCTCTTTCCTGGATCCTGCTCCGTGGGATCTGCCAATGGCCATGCCATGGGATCAGCGCTGTGCAAGAGCCACTGGGAAGGGGGATCAGGGCCAGCGCTGCTCCTTTGGGCTCCCCTTGTCCCCCTCTTGGGCCAGGATTGGGATTTGGAAGGGATGAGGAGCCCCAGCTGTGCTGCCTGCCTGCTGCAGCTGGGAATTGCAGTGCAGCTGCTCCAGTGCCCTTGGGCACCCTTGGCATCTCCTCCTCCTGCTGCCCCAGGAGCCGCGTGGCTCCTTCTCCTGCAGCCCCAGCTCCTGCCACGCCTCCTCCCTGGCCCTTGCCAGCTGCTCCTCTTTGCCTTTCAGCCCGTGGCCCTGCAATTTCAGCTCTGCCTTTCCTAGTGTCATGGGTTGACATTAGACAAAATGCCAATGCACCCATGAGGGTATATTTTACCTAATGAACTGCTGTGAGATGTGGTCAAGAACAGAGCAGAGCAGGCCTAATGCTTGAAACAGACAGACAATTTATTACACCACATAACAATGGACAATAGACAAGGAAAGAAAAACCCAGCCACCCAAAAGCAGAAGAGAAAACCTCCCAAAAACACTGCTTCTCCTCCCCCCCAATTTCCATTCCATACATGCTCACTCAGTTGTCTCCAGCACATTACCTTCATCTACTTGCTTAATCCCTCAACAACCCTGGGTTCCTAATCCAAATCATCATCCTTTAAAATTCAGACAATCCACATTCCATCCAGGACGAGAGGAGTCTCTCTCGCACCACAGACCCTCCCCCACAGGAAACACAGGTCCACCATCCCGTGTTCCCACGTCACCCATGGCACTGCCTCGAAGAGTCTGCCAGGGTGACACCCTCCTTTCCATGTCCGGCACTCTCACTGCCGTCCATGGACCTGAACTGCAACAGGGCTCTTTTTAAGGATGTTTTGGCCAAGTACCAAAAACCAGCCATCTTCTCATTTTGGGACTCAGGTCCCCCCCATTTACCCCTGGGGCCGGGGGCTCCAAGAAGCAGGCCAGAACGTCTCTGGGTTTGAGCCAAAAACATCCACCCAAACACAGTCTTATTTATAGTCAGGAGGGTCCAGGGTCCGTCTATGGCTATCATTATGCAAGAAAAGTCCGGCCAATAGGCCACTCCTCTTCATTCCGGCAATCAAAGGGGCTTCTTTCCATCTCACATTACCCTCTCGGTCCCAGGCTGTCCTCTCTCTTCTAAAACCACCAACTATGAGAATACAGCGTCCAGGGATAACTCTCTTCTGCCTTAGAAAGAGTTAAAAGCTTTATCTCCCACCACCAAGGTCAGGCACAGGCGATCGCAGGCACTGCAGCTCTCACAAGCAGCTCCAACTCGGCACCTTCTCTCTGTGGGGGGAGGAGAGAGACGGGACCGGGGGGGAGGGGGAAGGGGGGGGAACGGGATGGGACAGGGAGGGGGACGGAAGGCACCTCCAAAGTTCTCCCTCCACCCCTCCATTCTAGATGGAAGCTGGACCAGCTCCACTCCAGCTCCCTCTGTTCCCCACCCCGAGGCCCACCTTGCTCAGCCAGGCCCACCTTGCTCCCCTCCCCCACCCGGCCTAGCCAGGCCCGGGCAGGGGAGAGGAGAAGACGCTCCCTCTCCGAAAGCAGAGCAGGGAAAGAGAGAGTCCTGCTGGGAAATCCGGCTTTTAACCCCTCGTGTCCTCAGAGGCGTGTCCAACCTCTTAGTGGCCAACAAAGGTGCCAATACTCAGACCTAAGGACTGATTGGTTTGACCACTACTTCCAAAAAAATTCACTTCCCTTCAAACCACGACACCCTGGACCTCTCAATATTGTAACCGACTCCGCATACGTAGCGGGGGTGGTATCTAGAGCAGATCAGGCAATTTTACAAGAGGTGTCTAACACAGCTCTGTATGAGCAGCTCTCGAAATTAGTTAAACTTGTCTCCCACCGAGAGCAACCATTTTATGTGATGTATACTAGGTCGCATACCGATTTGCCTGGGTTTATTGCTGAGGGTAACAGGAGGGCTGACGCTCTTGCTGCCCCTGTAGCGATAGCCCCGTTGCCTGACGTTTTTGAACAGGCCAAGCTCAGTCATCAGTTGTTCCACCAGAACGCGCCTAGCTTGGTTAGACGTTTTAACCTCACATGTCAACAAGCTAAGGCAATTGTCGGCTCGTGTCCTTCCTGTCAGTCCCACGCTGTGCCTACCCTGCATGCCGGAGTCAACCCTCGCGGGTTGGAGAGCTGCGAACTCTGGCAGATGGATGTCACCCACATTCCATCATTTGGGAGATTGAAGTACGTTCATGTCTCCGTCGACACCTTCTCTGGTGCTGTCTATGCCTCTGCGCACGCAGGCGAGAGGGCCCAACATGACATCCAACACCTTGTTCAGGCCTTCTCATTCATGGGCATCCCCAAGGGGATCAAAACAGACAACGGCCCTGCGTACAAGTCCAGGGAATTTGCCGGCTTCCTGCAGCAATGGGGAGTGGAGCACAAGACAGGCATCCCCCACTCCCCCACAGGCCAAGCAATCGTAGAAAGGACCCACCAAGAGATCAAGAGGGTCCTCAAGCAACAACAGCAGGTATTGAAGGTGGAACTGCCGGCAATTAGATTGGCCAGAGCACTTTACGTTATCAACTTTTTAAATTGCTCTTTTGAAAGTCCCCATCCACCTATAACAACACACTTTGGGTGCAACAAGGAGTGGAAATTCGATCCCAAACCCCCAGTGCTGGTGAGATCACCTGAGTCAGGGAAGGTGGAGGGCCCATTTGACTTGGTGACGTGGGGGCGTGGGTACGCCTGTGTCCTCACGCCTACCGGGATCAAATGGGTGCCTGCCAAATGGGTGAAACCGTTCGTTAGAATGAAGAGGGAGCGTGATGACAGTGTGCCGCAGGTGGCCTCGGCGGCATTCTGCCGTCGAAGGCGAGTCTCCTCCAGACCCCCTCTTCCCATCCTGTGAGAATGGGACCATGACCTGCCCTTTACTTATTTTTGTAACCCAGATTAATAATCTTTGGCCCCCCAGTTTTGTTTTTCAGACCCGGACCCAGGATGCTAAGCCTCCCGACCGTGCTCTTCCTGACCAAGCTGCTAACAATCAGTCAAGCTTGGATCGTCCCACAGCCGTGAGCCAACGTGTGGGCTCTGCTCACGAAATCCATGGGACAAGATCACATCTGTCTCAATAAAGCATCGGCCTCAGACCCGATGTCCACGTGCCTCATGGGGATCCCTTTTAAACAGCTAGAAATGCCCAAAAAACTGCTCGATTATGCCCGCCGTATCAGTAAGATCCCCCGGGTCAATCCTTTTATTAGCTGGAGGAATTTTATGTTTTCCCTGGAAAATATGAGAGAGGAACCCCGAGAGCTGGAGCTCCTCGGAGCGGCTAAAGCTCCAGCCTGCATTCACATTACCAACTCGGCCAACGCTTTAGACCACCGCACCAAGCATGTTGTCCAATCTAATGTGCTGGACAGAGCCCACTTGTGGTGCGAGAGGATGGCCAAGGGAGTTCTTCCCCCTCCAATTTACAACCACCCCAAAAGGTTACCTAAGGGAGTTTTTCTGATCTGCGGAGATCAGGCTTGGGCAGGTATCTCCTCTCGTCTTTCCGGAGGTCCGTGCACCCTAGGAAAGGTGGGGCTATTCACACCCAACAAAACGCAAATTATGGGTTGGAAAGAAAAGCAAAAGAAACAAAGTGGTGCACATGGATTGGCAGTCTCCAAAAGAGACCTTAAAAAATTGGACCCGGATTGCAACTCGGAAATTATTCATTGGAGCAAAACTAAAGGGGTTGCAACACGATTTTTGCCCCATGGGTCTCCATTGCTAAGGCCATAGGGGAATTGGGACATTTAGAATGTTGGGTGGCGAAACAAGCAAATTTAACTTCCAGAACGCTATTCAACCTCCTGCAGGACGAGGACATAACGAGGCAAGCCACCCTCCAAAATCGGGCGGCCATAGACTATCTCTTACTTCTCCACGGTCACACATGTGAGGAGTTTGAGGGTCTGTGTTGTTTTAATCTGTCAACTCGGGCTAAGAGCACACGAAAACTAATTGAGCAGATGCTAAATATGATCGGTGACATAAAAAGAGAGACAGATGATTGGATGGGCAACATTTTTAAGAGTTGGGGCCTTTCAGGATGGGTCGGGTCCATTTTGAGAACATGCCTGCTGATTTTGTTTATTATTTTAATTGTTTGTATTGCTTTTAGACTGATCAGGAGATTGCTGTTTAAGTTAGTTTTAAGTTCCACATCTGTCCCCTCTCTGGCTGCTGCTCGGGTCGCCATGGCCACGGCTCCTGAAGAAGAGTTGGAGGAGTTCGAAGAGGAGCTTGAGGAAGAAGGCGACGGCGAAAACCTCCCATATGATCAGTGGCCAACTCAACAGACTTAGTTCGCCGAATGCTACCCGGACTCCGAGCATCTGCCGGACCCCCCTCAGTTTCGTTCATTTTAGTAAAAAGAAAAGGGGGAGATGTGGCAGTGTGTTAATTTAATCAGTTATACTTCATATGTTTTCTGTACTGGTTTGGTTCTATGTACCCTACCCCCCCTAATTAATATTCCTTTGTCTCCCTCACATGAGTTATTTTAGCCTGCACCTGCACCTGTTATGTGACTTTCAGTTAAGTGTCTGTCACCCTTCCCGCCTTTGTAAATCCCCTCCTACCCTCTCCGGATTAGTCCACGTTGTGTTTCCCTACCCCTGGGTCCCTCAGCAACTGGCCCTGGTTGGCTAGTGGTAGCCAACCACTCCCTTTGCTCCCCCCAGCTAGCCCCTGACAAAACCCCACTGTACCCTCCTCTCCTCGGACACTTCTGGTCTAAAGAGGTGTTTCCAATAAACCCTCTGTTCACTCAGAACTGTCTCCTCCTTTTATTCCACTGCCTGTCGCTTCTCCATCACTCACAGGAGTCCCACAGGATATGAACCCACAGGAGTCAGCCCTGCTTGCGTCGCTCGCAGGCTGACCCTCAACGACGCTTGTCCCAGTGTCTGGGCTCGCCGGGGACAGGGTCCACTGACCCTTGTAGGCACCACGACAATAATGGAGAAACACGGCCTAGATTCGGGAGTGTGGACTGAAAATTGATATCAAATTTGATGTGCTGCCTACGCTGGGACAGGGCTTTTGAGGAGTTGAAGTATGCTCGGCTCTTTATGGTATTGGCCTGTGAATGGAACTTGGGTAATTAGAAAGAAAATATATTGGTCTTGGAAGGTGAAAAGAAAAAGCTGACCATTAGCAATATGTATAAGAACTCACAAGAGGCAGAGACATCTAATTGCACCCGCCATGAGGGCAGGGCCGGTCCACCCGCACTTGCAGCAGGCGCGGGCTCGGGCGGGGGGGTGGCCCCTTCCCCTCCGTCCCCTCAGTCACTGTCGTGAAGGGGGGCGGAGGGGGGAGCGCGGCTCGGGCCAGGCCCCGGTCAGTGAAGAAGGAGGAAAGCGCGGACCGACAGCGACAGGCACCGTCCCTGTCACCACCTCCTTCGCCGCCCCAAGGGGCGGGAAAGGGGGGAAGAGACAGTAGGGCTGTGCAGCCGCCCTGGGAAGGGGGGTGGAGGGATAGAGCCTTTCACCGAGAGGGCGGGGAGGGAACTTCCCAAAGGGAGAGGGGTGCCTCCCCCGTCTTCAGGCCTGTGAGTTACCATAGCAACCCCAAAGGCCAGGGAGCTGCCACCGGGGAAGGTATTTTCAAGGACAGCAGACACGCAGCACAGAAGGTTTGCCGCAGCAAGTCGTGTGTGATGCTTTCTAGAGTTGGGACTAGCCGAGCTAGACAACGGGCTACAACAGAGTCTGACAGCTCTGAGGGGGAAGAAACTGAGGACGAAAGTGATGAGATCAGTGCTGCCCCAAATAGGTGAAGGAGGGGAAAGATAGCAAGAAGAGCGATTAGAGAGCATAGCCCAATTGCCCGACGTACTAGGAAAAAAGAAAGTGAGCCAGTTCTGCAAGCTCCGCTGAGACAAGCTGTCGGCAATCAAGGGCCAGGATATGTGAAGGTCCCATACTCCCTCATAGAGTTAGAACAGTGGAAAACCACTGTGGGGAAGTATAAGGAAAACCCAGATAAAGTAGCACAACCAGTAGAGTGAGCTGTCAATTCCCAAAATCCTGACTGGGTTGATTTGAATTCTATGCTAGACACATTACTTGATCCTATTGAGAAACAAATGGTCAATAAGGCCATTACCACTTTCGTGGAAGGCGCATAGCTAGTGGACTGCTTCAAGGCACTGGCACTCAGATATTTCCGCTTGAAAACCCAGAGTAGGATCCAAATGTACCAGAACAAATGGCAAGGTTAAAATGATACCAAAACCTTGTGGTATATGGGTCGAAACATGGTGTCCCTAAAGCTATAAATTGGTCAAAACTTTATGAAGTGAGGCAAAATTATGATGAATCACCTACTGATTTTTTAAACAGGTGAAGAGAAACTGCCATCAAATATACTGATCTAGACCCTGAATCAGGTGATGGGAAAGCACATCTGGTTTTGCTGTTTATGGGTCAAGCTTCAAATGATATAAGAAGAAAACTGCAAAAGATAGAGGGAGTTTGAGATCTAGATAAACTTCTAGAAGTGCCCTGGAAGGTGTTTCAAGATAGAGTTCCAAATGAAAGAGGCAAATTCCAACCTGGTAAGAAGGCAACTCAGGAAAAGCCATCCAAGAAAGCTTCCCCTACAGAGAAAGACCGGTGTGCATTTAGGAATTTGGGGCATTGGAAAAAGGACTGCCCAGTGTTGAAAGGAAAATCCTCAGTCCCCCAACTCCCAGTAGTACAAACCTCAAGCGGCTACGGATCTGAGTGTTGGGGACCGAGGGTTAACCCCCAGCAGAGCCCTCGGTTATAGCTAAGCTGGCGAATGAAGATCTTGAGTTTCTGGTAGATACTGGAGCCGCCTACTCTGCGTTAAATACTTTAAAAGGGAAACCGAGTCACGATACTGCACATGTTATCGGAGCAACTGGGGTAAGCGAAACACGGCCTTTCTTCCAACCTTTAGACTTTAAATTGGGAAAGCATTGGGTAAACCACCAATTCCTCTATATGCCTACCTCCCCTAGACCACTGACGGAGAGGGACTTACTAGAAAGATTGGAAGTAGAAATTAAATTTAAAAAGGGAAAGGGTGTTGTGAGAGTCGGGGCCCGAGGGTCCCTGGTTTTGCCTCACGACCTTCGTCAAGGCCCCCCGTCAAGGAAGGGACTGTGTGCAAGGGGCTCAGGCCTAACCCACGCTGTGTGTGTGTGTACCAAGCACTGAACTGCAGGTGTGTCCACCGGACCGGAGCTGGCTCCCATGGGAACTTGTACAAAGACAATGGACGGCTGGACAGCCTGTGCTTACCAGCGGCCAGGCCCAGACCTGCTTGGCCCAGACCTGCTTGGCCCAGACCTGCCTGATCTGAATGGCTGCACCTGATTCCCAGAGCAACGGGGCTCCTCACAATGACTCTTGGGTGCTCCCCCTGTGTTGGCCAGGAGTCCCCTGCTTTTGCCTGTGTTGGCCAGGTGCTGCCCGCTTCTGAAATGACAATAAAAGCTTCCCCCCGTGACTCACACTTGGAGATCTCCCCATGGACAGAAGACGGATCCATTGGCCGGACGCCACGCCACAAGGACGCCTCTGGTGTTGGTAGCTATATCCCCCTGCCCCCCTTTCCTCGCTCTGTATCCTACTTTTCCTTTCTCATTCCCTCTATCACAAGTGTTGTTGGCACTCAATAAAGGTGCATTTGTTGTATGATTAAATTGTTGTCCCCTCGAGTACTTTTTGCACTCTGAGATCACACGAACCTATCACGATTCCTGCTTGGATCGTGACAGGTGTACAAGTTATAATCCCTGAATCTAAACTTGTTGAAGTTGCTGCACTTTTTGTACAGGAAAAACATAATGAAATCCCTGCTGAAGTTGAGAAGGAGGTAAATACAATAGTGTGGGACGGTGATATCCCAGGAAGATCCAAAGAACCAGTAGAACCAGTGAGCGTTACACTCAAACCGGGAGCTACACCAGTAAGGCAAAAACAATACCCTTTGAAATTAGAGAGCCATAAAGGACTAATGCCTATAATTGAAAAATTCTTAGAACATGCGTTATTAGTGCAATGTGAGTCTAAATTTAACACTCCCATTTTAGCTATTAGGAAAGCAGATGGTAAGAGCTACCGATTAGTACAAGATCTAAGAGCAATTAATAAAATTACAGAGGACATACACATGGTAGTACCCAATCCTTATACCCTTTTGACTACGCTGACAGACGAGTTTGGATGATTTACTGTGGTGGACCTGAAGGATGCCGTTTTTTGCATTCCTGTGCACAAAAACAGCCAAGAGCTTTTTGCTTTTGAGTGGGAAAACCCTCAGATAGGAAGAAAAAGTCAACTTACCTGGTCAGTTTTACTGCAGGGATTTAAGTGCTCACCGACTATATTTGGAAACCAGCTAGCCCTAGCGGACGGTACGCTGTCGGACCAGCCAAAGGAAGCCATGGCGAAGGTCGTGAGTATGATTTATAAACAGTGGGGAATTAAGTGCAAGCTCAGGGATTTTCAACTTGCTGTTGCAAGATTATTAGAGATTGGGGTGATTGAGCACCGAGTTGAAATCCTCCATTCGGAAGTGTGGGGGAGATGCACGGCCGCACTAGCCAAAGATACAAAATCTTCGGGCAGCGGCAAAAGCCTCAAAGCGTGGGGAAAGGTCGAGCAAACCCTATGCAAGGCACTTGAGGAACAGGAGTTCTGGAGCGCCGCACGCGTGTGTCTGCTAGCTACCCCCAAGCTGGGGATAGGAGCCACAATGCAAACAGCGTCTGAGCGCAAGTTGTCCGAGGGTGGGGATCCACAGGAGCCAGACGCGTTTCCCCGCTCCCTGATCCCGAGCCCAACCCCCCCGGTGCTGTCAAAAAACCCCCGGACCCCTCCGCCAAACTCGTCGGGTCCCCCCTCGCCCGCGGAACCTTCCCGAAAATCCGCAGGTTCCCCATCCGTCTCTTCGCCGCCAGCCAGCGTTTCGGTGCCCGAGGCGCGGCAGCGTGCGCGGGTTTTTTGGGAGGAACTGAGGGGTGAAGCCAGAGACGCCAAAACGTGGTGCAGGAGGAGACGCGGGTAGCACCCCCGCCATACGCGTTTGAAAATGGCGCTGGCCGAAGGGAAGGGCAGGGCCTGGATACCCTTGGCGGGGAGAGCCCGGAGGGGCGGGTGTTTGCTGATGCGCATGTGCGGGAAAAAGACGGGGAAGAGGGAGAAGAGCGCACGCTCGGACAGGAGCCGCGGACTCCTGCTGACGCGTACGCGCGGCTGGAAGGGAGAGAGTGCATGCTCAAAGCGGCGCCGCGGCTCTCCACGGGCGCGTATGCACGGGAGAGCGGCAGACAGCGCGCGCCCAGCCCGGAGCGGCGGGCTTTCGCTAACGCGTATGCACAGGAGAGCGGCAGAGAACGCATGCCCAATCGGGAGCCGCGCTCAGTGCTGCTTCCATTTAAGGGAGAGACCTCCCCCCACGGGAGGCAGGGCAAGCCCAGGGGGCGGGAGCGGCACCACCCCCGAAGGGAGGGGCGGGGCCGGAGCCGCACAAAACGGCACGGGAGCCCGGAATTGCACTGGCATTCAGTTTCTGACTCTCAGTCGGACACCACCAGCGGCAGCAGTTCGGGAGAGCTGTCGGACACTGATTGGGACTCAGAAACAGAAAGAGCGGAGCTAACACGGTTTAGAGAGAAACCTAATGAAACCCTAAGCCACTCCGAAAGGGGTTTACAATGCGAGCCGGCCCAGTTCACTGACTGGGGAAAGATAAAAATAGCTTGCGCCAAATGGGCACCGGCGGCTGCAGTGAAAGCCTTCCCGGTAAGGGTTACCGGACTGGAGGGTAACCAGCAAAGAACATATACGCCGGTAAACCCCAAAGATGTACAGACAATTGTAAAAGCGATCTCAGAGAAAGGCATGAATTCAGCCATGGTTTCCACTCTCATGGATGGCCTTTTTGGCAACTATGATCTACTCCCTTTTGATATTAAACAAATAGGTCGCATGATATTTGATGGAGCGGGAATGATTGTTTTCAAAAAAGAATGGAAGGATAATTGCACAAACTTACTAGCCCAGGCTTCTGGAGCAGGGCAGCCCCTGCACGGCTCCAGCTTATCCAGGTTGATGGGAAAACATGATGACATGATTACCCCTCAGCAACAAGCTGCGAACATGCGAGCTGAGGAAGTTAGGGCCACCACCCAGGCTGCCCGGGAGGCCATTCGAGCTGCGTCTCGCGTGGTGGCCAGGCCCTCTCCATGGTCCACCATAAAGCAGGCAGAGAGTGAAAGCTTCACACAGTTTGTGGATCACCTGCAAGCAGCAGTGGATTTGTCTACCCTGCCTGCAGAGGCAAGGGGCCCTGTAGTAGCTGATTGCCTGCAGCAGCAGTGCAATTCTGTTACCAAGGACATTTTGCGTTCCTTGCCGGCCGGAGCCAGCCTGGCTGACATGATCAAACATGTAGTAAAAGAGGAGCACCTGACACCCATCCAAGCAGCTGTTCCCACCCTAACCAGTGCAATGGCATGTTTCAAATGTGGCTAGGCAGGCCACATCGCAGTGAGCTGTCCCCAGCCAGCACAGCCATCCCCCGCGGTGCCTCCGCTCCAAGCGCGTGCGAGAGGGCCCTGCTGGGACTGTGGGAAGAAGGGGCACCTCGTCAAAGACTGCAGGTCCCAGCCTCAGGGAAACGGGAAAGGGAGGGGGCGTGCAGGCCGCACCCAGCCTCCTCCAACTGCGAATGCAAGGCGGCCCATCTATGCCAACCCCCAGTGGGGTGGGGAACCTTCATACCCCCTGCCCCCACAGGGGACAGCCGGTTTTGCACCCCCCACAGCGACACAATGGCAAAGTTTCACAACATTGCCAGCGGTGCCCTCGTGTCCACCACCGCCGCAAGCCGCGCCTATGGAAACAGAAGGAGGAGCTAGGAGCTTCGGATCTATGGAACACAATGTTTTCCTTACAGTGAGTTTAGACGAGCGGCCACGTATTGCGGTGAAACTGCAACGAGGCGAGGAAATTATTGACATGGCAGCACTTCCAGACACCGGCGCAGACATATCTTTAATTAATAAACTACATTGGCCTTCTCATTGGCCTCTGAAATCCCCCTATACCCGCGTTGTGGGCATAGGAGGCCTGACTGTTCCCTCAATAAGTGCAGATCCTATTCGGATCATCTTTGAAGATGGACAGGTGGTTGTGGCTCATCTATATGTTGTGCCAATGCATGAAGAGATTCTGGGACTACTAGGAAGAGATGTGCTTTCCCAAATAGGGATGGTTTTAACTACTGACCGGCATTTTCCTTAGTGGCCACTGCAGAGCAGCCACCCATTTTAAAAATCACCTGGTTAACTGATACCCCTGTGTGGGTTGAGCAGTGGCCAATGACAGAGAAGAGGCTGCGAATTACCAAGAAATTGGTGCAGGAACAACTAAAAGCAGGTCACATTCAACCCTCAGTGAGTCCATGGAATACACCGATTTTTGTCATCCCTAAAAAATCAGGGAAATGGAGACTATTACATGACCTTCACAAGGTCAATGAGCAGATGCAAGCGATGGGTGCCCTGCAACCAGGCTTGCCAGCACCGACTATGATTCCTCAAGGGTGGGACATTGTGATCATCGATTTGAAAGACTGTTTTTTCACTATCCCACTCCATCCTCAAGATACTCAGTGCTTTGCCTTCACTGTGCCATCTATTAACAGAGCACCTCCAGCACAATGGTATGAATGGGTAACTCTTCCTCAAGGAAGTCGTACCTCACCTGCCATGTGCCAGATTTTCTTCAATTGGGCTTTGCAGCCAATTTGTCAGCATTTTTCCAATGCAATAATTTATCATTATGTTGATGATATCCTTGTTGCTACTAAAGAGCCTCTGCTCGCAGAGGAATTAACCTGGCTAGTCACACAATTAAAACACCGCGGTCTGACTGTGGCCCCGGAAAAAATACAACGATCAGCTCCATGGAAATACTTAGGATGGTTGATCATGAGTGCACATATCCGGCCGCAGAAAATTACTTTACATACCAACATTTCTACATTATATGATGCTCAGAGACTTTTTGGAGACCTGCAATGGGTTCGCACCATTGTAGGAATTACCAATGATGACTTGCAACCGTTTCTGCCGTGGCTACATGGTAATGATGCCAGTAGCCCTCGACAATGCACCCCTGAACAGCAACGAGCCTTAATCAAGGTGTCAGAAAAGCTACAACGTGGTTGGAGTATTCGCCGTATGGAACACCTCCCACTGTCACTCTTCCTCTCCAACGCAGATGCCTGCCTGTTTGCCATCATTTTTCAATGGCAAAAGAAAAAGGGGGAACACCAGTCTAGGTTAAAGTCGACAGCTGGGGTGATTGAATGGGTGTTCTTACCGGTGCAGCCGAAGAGTCGTGTTATGACAAGAACAGAAGCCCTTGCCGTGCTCATCAGGAAGGGGAGAGATAGGATTTTGGAGATAGATGGGGAAGAACCGGCAGATATCAGTGTTCCTATTAGGAATGAAGATCTGGACTGGAAGCTGAGACATTCTGTGGAACTGCAAGAAGCATTGTTAGGTTTTACAGGTGTGGTTCATAGTCAACAGCCAAAAGGTCCAATGTGGACTCTGATTGTACGCCATCAGTGGCTGGAGAAGCCTCTGTGTTCCATGACACCTGTGGAAGGCAGAACAGTTTATACAGATACTGGTCGAAAGACACAAAGAGCTGTGTGTGTGTGGAAACGGCGAGGAGAATGGAAGCAGCATTTAATCCACAGTGAAGCCAGAGACAGCTTGCAGACCCTGGAACTGGGAGCAGTGTGTTGGGCTTTGCAAACCTGGAATAAGGAACCTCTTAATGTGGTGTCAGACTCTCTATATGTGGTTGGAGTGGTACAGAGAATCGAAGATGCACTCATTAAGACCACTCAGAATCAACGCCTTGGACAACTATTTCTACGACTGAGGAGTATACTCAGACAGCGTCAGCATGCCTTTTGTGTGATGCACATTCGTAGTCATCAGTGCAGCAATGGTTTAGGAGAAGGCAATGCACGGGCAGATGCTGCAGTCAGTTGTGTTGCTCATGTCCCTCCTGAAAGCAAATTTGTAAGAGCTCGCAACAGCCACGAGAATTTCCATCAGAATGCTAGAGCTTTGCGTCGTCAATTTCAAATATCTATGAACAATGCACAGGGGATCATGCGTGCCTGCCCTCAATGTAGTCATCATGGGCCAGGTCTTGGCCTAGGCATGAACCCTCGAGGCATGAAAGCCCTAGAACTATGGCAGATGGATGTAACACACATCCCAGAGTTTGGAAGGTTGAAATATGTTCATGTCACTATTGACACCTACTCCAAATTCATTTGGGCCACGGCACAAACTGGGGAAAGAGCTCTGCATGTTGAGAGACATTTAACTGTTTGCTTTTCAGTGATGGGAGTACCTGCAGAAATCAAGACTGACAATGGTCCAGCTTATGCGGAACAACGAGTTGCTAGGTTTCTGCAGAAGTGGGGAGTCAAACATACTACCGGGATTCCTCACTCTCCTACTGGCCAAGCCATTGTGGAACGGGCTCATTGGACGCTGAAAGAGTATCTCGCAAAGCAGAAGCAAAACAATGACCTAGATGTGACCAATCACTTGTCTAAAGTACTGTTCACTTTAAATTACTTATGCCTAGCAGAAGGACGAGAAGAGCCTGCAGTTGTCATCCACCACCAGGCTGTAAAAGAAGGAAAACCTCAAGCAATCCCAGGACTTTACTTATATCATAAGGACATGCGAACGGGTGAATGGCAGGGACCCAGTCCAGTCTTGTTTAATGGTCGCGGTTATATGTGTGTTTCCGCAGGAGAAGCAGGACCTGTCTGGGTGCCGAGTCGCTTTACTCGTGCGTGTCCACAAGAAAAGATACCAACCGGTGGTGACACTCACAGTGACACTCACAGAGACAGCAGTGACTTACCTGAAGCACCTCAAGAAGACACGGAGAGTGCTGAAAATTGACTGTTTTAATAATACTATATCATTGCACTGCTATAGCTTCATACTTAGAGACACGATAAGTTATTGGTTAAGGTTTTAAGTTAATAGCCTGTTTGCTACACTGTTTGCTTTTCACAATGGGTGAAATGTTAAGCATGAGGGTGTTTGTTTTAATCAGCGTGGTAGTAGAAACAAGACCAGGGATGTTTAACATTGACACAAGGGAGAACATGTAGGTTACTTGGGCCAAGCAAACTAAACAGGATTCCTTCTGTTTATCTCTATCTTCGCCATCCAATCCTTTTAGAACTTGCTTGATTGGAGTTCCACTGACCTCCATGGTAGAGTTCAAGTTTTTGACCCCTGTCAGCATTGACCCAAAAGGTGCTTTAGGGCCACAAGCTGCTGCCATAGCGCGAAACCTTAGAACTGCTGGTCCAGAGCCTCAGGAGTTTGATCTTTTAGGTTCTGTGCCAGGAAACTATTGTCTTGTCTTTGGGCGTTTTACAGTAAACTCAAGTCTATTAATCATAGACGAGCAGCAATTGAAAGGCCACACTACGTGGCTGTCCCCTCATTCACCACTGTATTACAATTACACTGAGTATTGTAATAATTGGGTCAGATCTGTCACACAATTGACAACAGCTGCTAAGAGATTGCCACCAGGAATCTTTCTAGTTTGTGGAGACAGAGCATGGTCCACAGTACCTCCAAACAGTGTAGGAGGACCGTGTTATTTTGGTAAACTAACCCTGTTCGCACCTAGTATTCATCAGGTTCTAGGCTTGCCGCAAAAGGCTCGATGAGTCAAGCGCAGTATGTCTCAACTAGGTCCCAACTGCAGAGATCAAGCTAAGTTATGGCAGCCTGCAGCCGTGATCTCAGCATCCGTTTTTGCCCCAGGAGTTGCTTCAGCACAAGCCCTCACAGAATTGAAACATTTAGCCTGCTGGACAGGAAAACAGATTAATATAACGACGAAGTTGTTGAGCGAGCTTGCTGAAGATGTTAGTGGCATTCGCCATTCAGTGCTCCAAAACCGAGCTGCGATTGACTTCCTTCTTTTGGCTCAGGGGCATGGATGCGAAGAGTTTGAAGGCATGTGCTGCATGAATTTATCAGACCACTCATGGTCGATACATCAGCAGTTAGTGCAGTTGAGGGACAACATGAAACACCTTGTAGTTGAAAACACTCCGTTTGACAATTGGCTGAAATCTTGGAATCTCACCGGGTGGATTGTGGACTTGATTCGTTTTGGTATAATGATTTTTATTGCTGTCATAGTGGTTTTAATAATAGTGCCTTGCTTAATACAATGTATGCGCAAATTAGCCGACCGTGCCTTAACATCGGTTTGGATAGCCCAAAAAGAAAAAGGGGGAACTGTGGCCGAGTTTCTCAGGTATCGTGGGCATGATATGCTCACGGATACCATTTGAGCTATTCCAAACTAGGCCAAACTAGGCCTCAGGCCTGGGTCTAGTAGGCCGCAGAACGTTCAGCATACGTAGTAGCAGATAAACTTATCTGCTACTAGGAATGTGTTAAGGTATGGACACTCGCAGCATAGAGGTAATGGCACTAAGTCTCCGTAGCTACCTTAACCCTGGATTGTTTACATACTTCTGTATGTCCACTGCCTATCAGTGCACCTGCTAAATGTAAACGACTCGCTCTGTATTTAACCCGCCGTCTCGCAGAATAAACCAGAGTACGTGCTGGAAACCATACTGGTTGGTCTCACGTCGCTCTAGTCCCCGGTCTTACCAGAGCTCAGCTTCACTTGTCCACCCTATTTGACCCCGTTTACTAGGATGCTGCAGTTGACTGATCATCTAAAGAGAGCCCATGGGCAAAGAAAGATCTTTTTTAGATGCTCTAAGTGTGGTAAGCAAAATCTTAAATACCACACTATTGCCTGTCATGTCCCTCGGTGCAAAGGTCAGGTGTGTGTGGTTCCACAGGCGAGTGGGTCTGTGAGGTATGCTCTCGTGGTTTTACATCCAAGGTGGGCCTGGGCCAGCACAAGAAACTGAAACATCCTCTTGTGCGCAATGAGGAATGGATTTAGGACTCCTGCCCTACAGGGTCATCTTTGAGAGGGGCCCACAAAAAAGTGTGAACTGAAGAGGAAGAGGCTCTCCTGAGTCAACTGGTGGTGAGGTTTGCTAGCAGCAGGAACATCAACCAGTTAATTATGGAGCATATACCATCAAAAATGCCAAGCAGATTAGTGATACAACAGATGCCTTCTGGGAAAAGGCCCCTCCAAGAAAGTCCAGCTAGTAGAAGGCGAAGAAACAGGGAGAAAAGACCCTCCCCAGTCTGCTGAAGGGCCAAGGGAGGGACGCTTACAGCTCCAGTATTTTGATGCCATCAGACAGAGGCTATCAGCTGGCAGATTCACCAGTTGCCAGGAGGCCTTCATGAGAATATGAGATGGGCAAGATCCACAGGTGGTGGTGAACGAGGTATATGAGAAGTTTTGAGAGAGCCTGAATAGGCTTGGCCTTAAAATTCCCAGTGGCTGAGACGCATCCAGAGCAATAACTAACTGGATGCAAAAACGGGCTAGAAAACGTGGGATATATCATCATTATCAGAGTCTTTTTCAATTACAGAGAGGACGGTTGGCACATGTCATCTTGGATAACACGGAAGCCCTGCAATGCCAAATACCATCTGGCATTGTCCACAGTGCATTTAAAGTGAGATGGGAAACATCGTTTAAGGGTCTTGAAACCTTCCCTGTGTATAGGGATGCGAATAACACCAGGTTTCAAGACCTGATTACGGATAAATAGAGTGGTAAGAACATGAGTGAGAGATGTAAAACCTCCGCTCCGGGGCCAGATGGGATTAGTTTGGGTTATCTTACTAAAATAGACCCTAAGTTTTCCCAGTTGACTGAGATCTGCTCCTGAACCCTGACACAGCAGTGGATGAACAGGGCTATGCCCTGACCCTAGAACATCTCTGTGGTGAGGGACAATGGGTACGAGTGCAGGCTTCTGCCATTCCTGTCCCAGCCCTAGGAATCCTTAAAGAATTAGCAGGGAAGGCTTTTTTCAGTCTGCAGCCACATGGCCCCCTTACACCTTACACACAAATTTGACAAGGGCCATTGGAATCCTTCGTAGACTTTGTAGAGAGGCTCACACAAGCCTCATTGAAACTCAAGTTAGAACAGAACATGCCAGGGAGGGAATACTAGAGGAGATTGCCTTTATTAATGCAAATGATTCCTGCCGTGCTGCAATCCTCAGTCTCCCTCTAGACCCCCCTCGGGTGTGCTCCTCCTTGCGCGATGTAGTGAATACAGTCATAAGCCATGCGAGCAGAGTGCCGGATGTGCTCCTGTCAGCACTCGGAGAGACTGAAAACAAACAGGAAGTGCCCCAGTCGCCATGCTCAGGGGCCTTGGTGAAAGATGAGGAGGCAGGCGGGGACGAAGGCGGAATGGGGCCAGCACAAGTGATGCAGCAGAGAGGCGGAGTTTGGGGCAGTGACGAGAGCGGGGCGGTGCTGGCTCTCCTTTCACCAGAAGGCAAGCCGATGACGCAGGCATATGTGACCAAAACAAACATGGCAACTTCCACTGCCACTTCTGGAAACTTGGACCCGGTCCAGTCCGACATTCCCACACCGTCACAGACGGCTACGGTGCAGCCCACCACCCATACACAGGCAGCCCATTGCCCCCTGCCAGAATCTGACTCAGACGGAGAGAGTTCTGAGCCCGATGTTCGTCGTGCACCACAGCTGCAAGAAAAAGTACGGCAATTCAGAAGAATTACAAAAAATAATAACTAAACTCGCCGAGCTTTCTAATCACCAGAGCCAGCTTGAGCAGCAAGCAGCTGTGGCATCCAGAATTTCTCCGCAAAAAATGCAAAATCTATCAGCTTTGTCTTCCTGACAACCTGACCAGGCATTGCCACCAGCTGCACAGCAGATGGCGCTGCCTGCCACCCAACAAGATCCGATTCAAAAGTGCTGGCCTGGTGTTCTACAAGAAGCTGTTTTAGATGGTGATTTTAAAGCTGACAATTCCATTGTTTGCCCAGTCACCATCAAACAAAACCAGGCTAGGTGGGAACCCCACGAGTGGAAAGTGTTAAATTCAGCCAAGCAAACAGTCTCGACGCATGGTATTAGGTCCGAAGCAGCCAAGAATATAATACAATACATTTTTACTGCCGATCTCCTTTGGCCAGCAGACTGTTCCAGCATTGCATCTTTACTATTGACACACTCACAGTTTCTTATTTTTGAGAGGGAATGGAGATATTTAGCCACCGAAGAAGCCAAAAGACATCAAATACTGGGAGATCCATTTTATGGAATCCAACCAGCTATGTTAACAGGGCAAGGACCATACGCTACAACTAATGTACAACTGACATTTCCAATTGAAATCCACCAGCTGTCTCAGGCATTGGCCCACAAGGCTTTACTACTGGTTCCAGACAAGAAAAAACCTGCATCATATGCAAATGTTAAGCAAGGAGCCACCGAGGCATACGGTCAGTTCATCGATCGCTTGTCTGCAGCTTTAAAAGATGCCCAAGATTTACCCGCAGAAGTGCAGGAACATTTATTTCGTTCCCTTGCTTTTGAAAATGCCAACGCGCACACCAGGACTGTGTTAGCTTCCCTTCCTCAAGGCTGTGCAGTTGATGAGATGTTAGTAAGAGCAACCAGAGCGGAACAGAACAACCAAACAGCAGCATTCACAGCAGCTGTGCAGAATGCAATGCAGCAACAGGGACATATCATTGCAGCTGCATTGACCGGAAGAAATATCAGCCATTCCAGCAACAACAGAAGACCAGCATCTGGCGTTGTTTGCTTCCGCTGTGGTGATACAGGCCATTTCAAACGAGCCTGTCAAAAGACTGTGTGGTGTCACAAATGTAATGCAGACACTCATGCCACTGAAGCTTGTAGGAAGCAGGGAAACTTCAAAACCAGCGCGCTAAGGCAGCGCACCAAGACACAAATCAACGCCTTGACTCACAAGACCCTGAAAGTGGTTTCCTAGTTAAGAACAGGCCTGCCACATAGGAAGTCTTGGTGTGCATGTAACAACAGCAGGAAAAGTTACCTTACAAGACAAAGAAGTAACCCTGATTCCCACCAATGTATATGGACCAACGTACAGCACAATCTCTTTAGCTGGAGGTTTGTTGCTGGGAAGATCCTCCACAGGCAAACAGAGTGTGATTGTGATTCCAGGAGACATCGATGCAGATTACAACAGAGAAGTGAAAATAATGGCTTATGCCTTGCAGCCACCTGTGACCATTCCAAAAGGGAGCAGAATTGCTCAAATTATCCCATCTGAAAACATTTTGCCACATTGTCAACGGCCAAGAGAACCAGCTGAAAAAGAGAGAGGAGATGGAAGCTTTGAATCAACTGGCCACGATGTCCTTCTTACAATAAGCCTGAAAGATCACCCGCGCATCACAGTGAAGTTACATCATGGTAACCAGATCATCACTCTATCACCAATTCTCGACACTGGCGCACACATTTCCATCATCAATCAAATGTACTGGCCATCGAATTTGCCTTTGCAATCTCTCTACATCCATGTTGTAGGAGTGGGTGGAATGAGTGTTCCCTCAATGAGCGCAGACCCTATCAGCATTATCTTTAAAGACAATCAAGTCATCGTAACTCAACTCCACGTTATGCTTTTGCCCGAAAAACATCGAGGATTGCTAGGCAGAGACGTGCTTTCTCAAGTCATCGTAACTCAACTCTACGTTATGCTTTTGCCCGAAAAACATCGAGGATTGCTAGGCAGAGACGTGCTTTCTCAACTGGACATGGTTCTAACCACTGACCAGCATTTTCTTTGATGGCCACTGCAGAGCAGCCACTCATTCTGAAAATCACCTGGTTGACTGAAACTTCTGTATGGGTCGAGCAGTGGCCAATGACAGAAGAAAGGCTGCAAATTACTAAACAATTGGTACAAGACCAACTTGAAGCTGGTCACATTCGGCCCTCAGTGAGTCCGTGGAACACACCAATTTTTGTTATCCCTAAAAAATCAGGAAAACAGAGATTGTTACATGATCTCCGCAAAGTCAATGAACAAAGTCAGGCAATGGGCGCTTTGCAGCCTGGCCTGCTAGCACCAACTATGATACCTCAAGGGTGGAACATCTTATCATCAATTTAAATGACTGCTTCTTCACCATCCCGCTTCATCCTCAAGACACTCAACGTTTTGCCT
Organism: Prinia subflava; assembly: GCF_021018805.1. Classification (NCBI taxonomy): domain Eukaryota; kingdom Metazoa; phylum Chordata; class Aves; order Passeriformes; family Cisticolidae; genus Prinia; species Prinia subflava. Next base: position 2,408,730 of record NC_086272.1, read on the forward strand.
TCACCGTGCCATCTGTCAACAGAGCAGCCCCAGCACAACGATATGAATGGACCGTATTGCCCCAGGCGGGGAGAAACTCACCGACCGTGTGTCAGTTGTTTGTTGATTTGGCCTTGCAACCAATTCGCCAGCATTTTTCCAGTGAATGATTTATCATTATGTCGATGACATTCTTATTGCCACCAAAGAACCATTGGCAGAAACAGATTTAAACTGGTTGATTGCACAATTGAAACATCGTAGACTGACTGTAGCCCCAGAAAAAATACATCGGTCAGATCCTTGGAAATATTTAGGCTGGCTGATCACAAATGCACAAATTCACCCACAGAAGATCACTTTACACACCACCATTTCCACCCTGCATGACGCCCAGAGACTTTTTGGAGACTTGCAGTGGGTTCATACCATTGTAGGAATCACCAATGATGATTTACAACCATTTTTACTGTGGCTTCATGGTGGTGATGCCAGCAGCCCCCGAAAGTGCACCCCCGAACAGCAAAGAGCTTTGGTTCAGGTATCAGAAAAGTTACAACGTGGTTGGAGTTGTCACCATATAGAGCATCTTCCACTATCACTTTCACTTTCCAACGCTGATGCCTGTCCATTTGCCATTGTCTTTCAATGGCCAAAGAAAAAGGGGCAACACCAATCTAGGTTTGGTTCAACAGCAAGCCTGTTGGAATGGGTGTTTTTACCTGTGCAACCAAAGAGCCGTGTCATGACCAGAACAGATGCTCTTGCTGCATTGATAAAAAAGGGCAGAGGTGGAATTGTAGAGATAGATGGAAAGGAACCAGCAGATACCAGCGTTCCTGTGAGAAGTGAAGATTTAGAGTGGAAGCTGAGACATTCTGTCGCAATGCAAAAAGCATTGTTGGGTTTTACAGGTGTGGTTCACAATCAGCAGCCAAAAGGCCCAATGTGGACTCTAGTCACACGCTACCAGTGGCTAGAGAGACCTTTGTGTTCCTTGACACCAGTTAAAGGAAGAACAGTTGTTACTGATGCCAGCTGAAAAACAAGAAGGGCTGTGTGTGTGTGCCAACAGCAAGGAGAAGGGATGCAACATTTACTTAAGAGTGAAGCAGGAGACAGTCTGCAAACCCTTCAACTGAGGCCAGTGTGTTGAGCTTTGCAAACCTGGAACAACGAACCACTCAATGTTGTTTCGGACTCTTTATATGTGGTTGGAGTCGTGCAAAGAATTGAGGATGCGCTCATCAGGACCACCCAGAATCAGCGCCTTGGAGAACTGCTTTTGCAATTAAGAAGTGTACTGAAACAGCATCAGCATGCCTTTTGTGTCATGCACATTCGCAGCCATCAGTGCGACAGCAGTTTAGGAGAAGGCAACGCACGAGCAGATGCTGCAGTCAGTTGCATTGCCCATATCCCTCCAGAAAACAAATTTGTGAGGGCTCGTGACAACCATGAGAATTTTCATCAAAATTCTAGGGCCCTGCGCTGACAATTCCAGATTTCCCTGAATGATGCACAAGGGATTGTGCATACCTGCCCTCAATGTAGTCATCATGGGCCTGGCCTTGGCCTGGGCCCGAACCCAAGGGGAATGAAAGCTTTAGAATTGTGGCAGATGGATGTAACTCGTGTTCCAGAATTTGGAAGACTGAAATATGTCCATGTCACTGCTGATACCTATTCTAAATTTATCTGGGCCACAGCGCAGTCAGGCAAGAGAGCTTTGAGTGTCTTTGCTGAAAGACACCTGACTGATTGCTTTGCAGTGATGGGAGTGCCTGTAGAAATTAAGACCGACAATGGGCCAGCCTATGTTGGTCAGCAAGTTGCTAGATTTATGCAAAAGTGGGGAGTCAAGCGTACCACCAGAATCCCTCACTCTCCCACTGGTCAAGCCATCGTAGAAAGAGCTAATCGGACACTGAAAGAATATCTAGCAAAGAAAAAACAGAATGATGAGTCTGACGTAACTAGTTGATTATCCAAGCTACTGTTCACTTTAAACTATTTGTGCCTAGCAGAAGAGAAGAGCCTGCAGTTGTCACACATGACCATGCAGTGAAAGAAGGAAGACCACAAGCGATTCCAGGGCTTTATGTATATCACAAAAATATGTGAACGGGCGAATGGCAGGGACGGAGTCCTGTGTTGTTTAATGGTCGTGGTTATCTGTGTGTTTCCACAGGAGAAGCAGGACCTGTTTGGGTGCCGAGCCGATTTACCCATGCATGTCCACAGTCAGAGATATCAGCTAACAGTGATAACGACAGTGACAGCAGTGACTTACCTGGAGAACCTTGTGAAGACCCTGAGACTGCTGAAAATTGACTTTTGAATTAGAAAAAATAGTTATACAGTTACAGTTATAAGATTAAGTTTAGCGATAAGTCATTTTTAGTATTTAAGATGAAGTAATAAGCAGGTGCTGTTTGTTTTGCTTTTCTATGAGAGACAATCAAAACAATGAATAGAATGCTAAGTACAGAAATGTTTATTTAGTTAATGCCTTAATAGAAAGAGGATCAGGAATGCTTGAGATTGACCCAAGACAAAATATGTGGGTCACTTGGGCCAATCGGAGTAAACAAGATTCATTTTGCTTGTCTTTAGCTACACCATCAAATCCTTTTCAGACTTGCTTGATTGGAGTCCCAGTAGACTCCATGACAGAGTTCAGAATCTGGTCTCAAATCAAAATTAATCCAAAGAGTGTTTTGGGAACGCAAGCTGTTGCCATTGCACAGAATCTTAAAGTTGCTAGTACTGAGCCCCAAGAACTCAATCTATTGGGTTCTGTGCCAGGGAATTACTGTTTGATCTTTGCACATCTTATCATGAATTCAAGTTTGTTAATTGTAGAAAAATGGCAACTGAAAAATGGCAACACTTGGTTGTCTCCCCAGTCCCCATTGTACTATAATTATACCGAGTACTGCAATAATTGGACTGAGTCTGTGATGCCACTGAAAGGTGTTGCAAGAAAATGACCGCCAGGGATTTTTCTCATTTGTGGAGATAGAGCCTGGTCTGCAGTACCTCAAGAAGCTATAGGAGGTCCATGTTATTTTGGTAAATTACCATTGTTTGCTCCTAGCATTCATCAAGTTTGAGGGTTGTCTAGAAAGACCCGACGAGTCAAACGCAGTATGTCTCAACTAAGCTCCAACTGTAAAGATCGAGTTGACTTATGGCAACCTGCAGCTGTAATATCGGCATCATTCTTTGCCCCAGGAGTTGCTTCAGCGCAAGCTCTCACGCAATTGAAAAACTTAGCCTGCTGGACAGGAAAACAAATTAATATAACATCTAATCTACTAAGTGAGCTTGCCAAAGATGTTCATGACATTTGTCATGCAGTCCTCCAAAACAGAGCAGGAATCGACTTCCTCCTTGTAGCACAAGGGCATGGAAGTGAAGAATTTGAGGGCATGTGCTGCATGAATTTATCAGACCATTCTCAATCGATTTACAAGCAGCTGTCACAGCTGAAAGATAATATGAGAAAACTTGTAGTTGTAGACACTCCGTTTGACAAATGGCTCGCATCATGGGGTTTTACCAGGTGGATCAAGGATTTGATCTGTTTTGCTATAGTGATTCTCATTGCTATTATAATCATCTTAATTATCGTGCCTTGCTTGTTACGATGTATGCAAAATTTAGTCAGCCGTGCCTTAGAGTCAGTTTGGATAGCTCAAAAAGAAAAAGAGGGAAATGTAATTGGATTTCTTCGAGATCACGGGCATGATGTGCTGTGGGAAGAGATTTGAGCTATCCCAAACTGGGCCTCAGATTTGGGCCTGTGTAGAAGTAGATAAGCTTGTGGCACAGTTAGAAATTAGGTTAAGGTGTGTGTATGGACTAGATGGGACACTTAAGAGTAGAATCACAGTAGCTGCTTTAAACTAAGATTGTTTCCATTTTTGTTCACGCTGAATGCCAAGTAGACTGCACCTGCAAATGTAAATTATTTCACACTGTATAAAACCAGCCATTTTCGAGAATAAAGAGGAGAATGTATGATCTGGCCATATTGGTTGTACTGTGCGTTGCTCTGTCCAGCCCCCATTAATAGCACCCTGGCTATAGATATATCCCATTCCCTACCATCCACAAGCCCCTGGGAAGATTAAAAGATATAATGGGCTGCTAAAAACTATGTTCAGGGCATTAGGTAATGGGACATGGAAGCACTGGGATGCAAACTTGGCAGAAGCCGCTTGGCTAGTCAATACTAGGGGATCTGCTAACTGCCCTGGTCCCACCCAAACTAAGCCCTTAGACACCATGGAAGGAAACAGGGTTTCTGCATTGCACATAGGGAAGTGGGTGAGGAAGTCAGTGTGGATTTCTTCCCCCATGGGAAAAGGCAAACCCATTCATGGGATTGTCTTTGCTCAAGGACTTGAGTGTACTTGGTGTGTGATTCGGGAGGATGGGGAGACCCAGTGTGTACCTCAAGGAGATTTAACCTTGAGGTAAGAATAACTTATAGTGTAAGTTGTATGTTACAGGAGGTAAAGTAGCAGGAGGGACATGAACTGACAAAGAATGAATTCTGGCAAGGAGCAAGAAAAAGGCAATGATGAACAGGGATGACGCCACTGCCCAACCAAGTGTACTATTTCTCCTGTCCTGACCCCACCTCCTGCTGGAATGGAGACCACCCAGAGGGACGTGAAAGGACAGGCGATAGTAGTTAATAAAAAGTATGATTGGTCTAGAGAAGGCTTAAGGATTCTAGTAATGAGAGTATATAGACTATATGGGATCCCAGCATGACACAAATGGTATGGAATAAGGGGTGGAGATTGTACTGGGTCTGACCAAGGTAAAGTTCATACTCTTTACAGTGCTGTGCTTTGCATTGGTAGCTGGACGGGTGTTGATAACAGACCAGTGGCTTGGTTACTGCCAAGCAGCACTGCTCCTCTGACATTCCTTTCCACATCAAAGGCCATGGGAGTGGGCAAGATCCTGGCAGGGGACACAACCAGGCCAGCTGACCCAAAATAGCCGAAAAGAATATTCCATACCACATGACATCAACTCAGATATATAAGCTAAGGGACAGAGGAGGAAAGCAGATACTTATGAGTTTTCAGTGTTTGCCATCTGGAGGAACTCTTACAAGGTGCTGAAGGCCTGCTTCCCAGGAAGTGTCTGAACATCACTGCTGATGGGAAGTAGAGACTGACTTTTTTTTTTTCTCTTTAGCTGTTGTGCACACAAATCTTCACTTCTTTCTTTCTTCTTCTGCAATAAAACTGCCTTATCTCGTCCTGCTGGTTGTGCTCCATCTTATTCTCTGCCCTGTCCCATTGGGAAAGGGAGTGACGGAGTGACTGAGTGAGCACTGGGCACCCAGACAAGGTCAACCCACTACAGCAAGGATAATATCAACATTTTCACAAACAAATTCAGGACCTCACCAATGTAGGAGGTATCAAGTTTGTGGGCTTTCCCATTGGAGTGCTGGCAAAGTAGTTCTACAGAAACAATGAGCTCATAGGTCTCTCCAAAACAAGGAAGGGGAAAACTGTCCCAGCCCTGGCTTCCAGAGCGCTCTTTACCTCGGTTGATACTGTTCATATCAAGCAAGGCTGGCTCAGATGCGTAGAGTCATTATTGTTTATGCAAATTATAAACAAAGAAGGAAAGTTAAAAGCTGGATGGTACATAAGGACAGTGGAAACTACAGATTTCTTCCAAGCATGTAGTGTTGCATTTCACCCACATTTGAGACTAAATTCTACTGATTTGGACCAAGGTGGATGGGCCACCTATACTTAGCCCAGAAAAGGAACATAGATGAAAATATATGTTCAATAAATTGCCAAATGCCTCATCATCTAATTAGTGGCGTGAATGAATGAATCAATGACTGAATGAGATTCCCACAGTCCCTACCCACTATCCAGTGAAACCATAGCCAAGGGCAGGGCCTTGGCAGAATCAGCAGGGAAAGCAGACCCTGTCAAGCCTGGTGCACTCGCAACAGTGTGGGATGACCCCCTGCTGGTGTCCCAGCTGTTGGTAAAATACCAATACTCTGATCATTTTGGTGAGCAGACCCGGCCTCCAGGGTAGAGGAGAGAAGGCCTCCCATGCCAGCAGCAGGCAGACCACGTCTGAGACCCCAGTGCATAGACCTGGCCTTCTGTGACCAGGCTTGGCATGCTGGGGACACGGGGTACAGCTGGTCCCCTGCTCCAGTGGGGTGAGGTGGCCTCCCATCCCAGCAGAGAGAGAGCAGACCTGCTTCCTGTGACCAGACTTGTCCAGTGTGGGATGTAGAAAACGAGTTCCAAGTATAAGTTCCTACATTTCCAGGGTGATTGGGTTGGTGACCAGTTAATTGCTGGTCATCTTGTTCTCGTGTTCCCTCCTGTTTGTTCAACTCCTTGTATTGCCTCTGCTGTTCCCAAAGATGGCACCTGTGACCATGAAGAGGGAAGTGACATCCAAGCCTTCATGCAAATTAAGAGACATTTAGCACCATTAAAAGGAAGAAAGCCCTAGGAAAATGAGCCAACATGTATTTAGAGAAATTAGATCACAGTTTTTGCTGAGGAAGGAATAGGACTATCCCTCAGTTCCAGTTTGTAATCTTTATAGCCCCACCTTGTGTTCAAAAGAGCAACACTAGAGGAAAGACCCTGGACCTGGAGCAGGCAAAGTGCCTTCCTGTGCACTCCCGTGAGGACAGAAGTCCCAGCTCTGCCGGCAGACAAAGCTGAACCCCTCCTCCTCCTCCGTGTCACCACCGGGAGGGCGGCAGTGCACGCGACCCCTCGGGCCCCCGCTCAAGCTGACCCTTAATGAAGGGGTTCAGAGGAGCTGCTCTCCTGCCCTCGTTCATTTCAGCTGGGGCCTCATCCGGGATCAGCCACACCCAAAGAGGACTGAGGATGGGACAGGCACCCACCCTACCGGGCCTTCAGGCACAGCTGGATACACCTGGACCAAGGGACGGCTGGAGAACGGCGACACGCAGGAGCACCGGACTGTTGGGAGCCCAGGGCATCCCTCTGGTCGCACTGGAGGGTCAGGGACCCTGTCAAAGGGGTCTGCGACCCAGGCAGGGGGGGTTGGAACTTGTACAGGGGTTCTGGGATCTGTACAGGGGGGGTTGTAGACCTTGGCACAGAGCCCAGAGAGACATGACCTTTGACTTCAGTCCATGGGAGAGACTACCTACATTGCAGGAGGAATTAAAAGTCACCAGGGTGTGAAGTAGATAGCAGTTAGTTTATCCCTGGGGGTGAATGTATTTTGGATGTGTGGGCTTGAGAAGAAAAAATGGAGGATTTGGGATGTGGTCCTGTCCTCCTGCTTCTTCTTCTTGTCCGACATTTCTGCTGTGAAGGTGGCACGTTTGGATAGGGTCAAAGCAGATATGACCTGTCTAAGCATAGGTGTTGGGTATTGGTGATTGACTGTAAATAATGGAAACGCAATATGTAGTATAAGAGGTCAAGACCCTCCCAGGCAGGAGGAGTCCATGTGTGATCCTGCTGCTGCACGGAGCTCCTCAGGGCACGAGAAGAGCTTGAGAGATAAGACCTAATAAACAAAGAGCAAGACCTTGAAAAACTAAAAACCTGAAGACTCCGTGTTTTTCTTTGCATCCTGCTGGTGACTCCTGAAAGGGCAGAGACATTTTACCACCCTGACCTCAGGGGGTTAAACCTGAGACCGGACTGGTGAGTGAGACCGGTGGTGGGAGTAGGAGGCGAGTGAGGTGTGAGTGAGACGGGGGCCGGCAGCTCAGACCCCAAAGCGACTGTGAACCCCTTACTACCGCGGTTCTGGGCTCCTGAGGGGGCTGGCTGGGAATGGGGGCAAGTGAGAGGAAATAAGGAGTACTTGAGGTGCCTCCAAGGGGGATAAAGAGGGGCGCCCGCCGGGTGTGTGGAGGTAACTAGAGAGTGAGTGACACACAGAAAAAGGGGGAGGCCCCTCTCTCAGGGCTTAGCGGCCCAGGCCCTTGCAGAGTGCAAAGAGCCTAGGTGTAGAGGGGGTGGTGTAAGCTTACAGGGTGTCCCCAGGCGCTGTTGGCACCAGGGTCCACGAGGAGCCCGGTCCCCTGGGTCACACCAGATGTGCCGTAAGTGTTGTGTTGGTGCAGTCCTGGGAGGGGGCCGTAAACCTGCCCAGAGCACAGGGGTGGGGGGCCAGGGATCGGACAAGAAGGAAAGAACAGTGGGACCTGAAGTCAAAAATAATTGGAGAAGAATGCATCATGAGGGTAGAGGAAGAGTGTAAGACCTCAGTAGGAAAAACAGCTTGTAAAAGATATTTAATAACAAAAACTTTAGGCCCTAAGTACATTTCCCAAGAACCCAGTCATTACTGGTCCTTTGAGAAGAAAGAGAAAGGGTGCATCTGTCATGAGGGGTATGGGCTGCATGAACGTGCTGATAAAGAGATAAATCCCTTTTGGGGAGTAAAGAGAAGTGTCCAAATATTGGGAATGTCCACCAGAAACAAGCGGTACCTTTGGGGAGACTCCTGAACAATTCTTTTGGATCTGCAGAAATACAGCTTACACCAAACTGCCAGGGGACTGGGCTGGGAGTTGCACCATAGGAATTATTAAACCTGCCTTCTTCTTACTCATAAAGAAATCAGGATCAAATTGGGGCGTTCCAGTATATGACGACCTGAGAAAGACTAACCAGAAAAAGAGAAGCATAGTTGAGATAGGGGGGGACCCAAAAGTGGAAAAGTAAAGTATGGACCCCAGAAGAAAAAATTGAAACTTATGGGCCAGTCACCTGGGCTCAAGATGGGTCCTGGGGACACCATACCCCGATTTATTTGTTGAATCAGATCATCAGACTCCAAGCAGTACTTGAAAAAGTTTCCAACAGAACAGCCCTCGCCCTTGATCATATATCTATATGGCACCAGCAAAGGGACAGCAGGGACAGGGTGGTGGCACCTGCGAGGGGACAGAAGGAATGGGATGGTGGCACTTGGGAGGACAGCGAGGACAAGGTGGAGGTGCCAGCAGAGGGATGGGGGGACAGGGTGGTGGCACCTGTCAAGGGACAGAGGGGATGGCCCCTGCGGGGGGGACAGTGAGGACGGGGTGGCAGCACCTGCAAGGGGACCGCAGGAACAGGGTAGTGGCACCTACAAGGGGACAGAAGGAATGGGGTGGTGGCAATTGGGGGGGACAGCAAGGAGAAGGTGGTGGCACCTGCCAGGGGACAGTGGGGACAAACACACATGTCCACAAGGCTGGCAGTGTTCTGAGGACACACACATCTCCCAAGCCTACCTGTGCCCCCAGTGACACAGCTGTCCCCTGTTGTCCCCAGGGCCAGAGCACGGAGCAAGGCCTCCAGCAGGTGGACGCCTTGGTGGCCCGGTACCGTCATGGCTGCCTCTGGTGGGGGCTTCCCTGGCTGCCTGTCCTGCGCCTCTTCCACCCCAGCACCCTCCGGCCACTCCTCAGAGCCTCAGGTAGGACATGGGACACCAGATGGGTCCCCAGGGCCACCCATGAGTGTCACCACACCTGGCACAGAGACCTGGCAGGGCCCAGGCAGTGGCCACCAACCCAATCCCAGCGGTGTCACCACAGCAAGGCCAAATGCCACCCTATAGTGGCCACCAACCTGTCCATGGGGTTCCCCAAGGCCACCCAAAGGTGTCACCATGTCCAGCTCTGGTTTTCCCCCAACCCCCATCCTTAGTGGCCATGGGTGCTGGGAGAGGGTCCCCACCCCAGGGTCCCCACCTGAGGGTTAATGGGTGCAAACAGGGTGGCCTCATCCCCAGTGTCCCCACCCAGGGGACCCGATGCCACCCCAGTGAATCCCTGCCCACCCCGTCCTTGTACCCTGCAGCTTTTGTGGTCCCCAAGGACAAAATTTTCTACGGCTTCCTGAAGGCCTGGCTGGGTGAGTGCGGGGGGCTAGGGTGGGGACAGCACCCCTGGGTGCCCTGCAAATGGAGCTGGGTGTCACAGCACCCCTGGGTGGCCCCACAGATGGATCTGGCTGTGTCACAGGGGCAGTGGAGGATGGGGACATCACCCCTGGGTGCCCCTAGGATGGATTTGGGTGTGTCACATGGGACAGGGGCAGGGAGGACAGGGTCAGCCCCCCTGGGTGCCCCCAGGATGGATTCGGGTGTGTCACAGGGGACAGGGGAGGTGGGGGACAGGGTCAGCCCCCCTGGGTGCCCCCAGGATGGATTCGGGTGTGTCACAGAGGACAGGAGAGGTGGGGGACAGGGTCAGCTCCCCTGGGTGCCCCCAGGATGGATTCGGGTGTGTCACAGAGGACAAGACAGGTGGGGGACAGGGTCAGCTCCCCTGGGTGCCCTCAGTGGATCCAGGTGTCACAGGGGAGGAGACAGCAGGTTTTGGGAACAGGACCCTCGGGCACCCCCGGTGGATCTGGATGTGTCACAGGGACAGGGTCAGCCCCCCTGGGTGCCCTCGGCAGACCCCGGTGTCCCCTTGCCAGAGGAGGGGCTGCTGCTGAGCGGCAGGCAGCGCTGGGCGCGGCACCGGCGGCTCCTGACGCCCGCCTTCCACCGGGACGTGCTCCGGAATTACCTGGGAATCTTCAACCAGAGCACCCGCGTGCTGCTCGTGAGAGATCCGAGATGGGCACGAGTCCCCCACCTCAACCCCAAATCCTGACCTGCACCCCAAATCATGACCTGCACCCCAAATCCTGAGTCCCGCACCCACAATTCTGGACTGCACCCACTGCTGCACCCCAAGTCCTGTCCTGTATCCCAAATCCTGTACTGTCCCACACCCCAAACCCAACTCTGCCCCCTCTCCCACCCCTGTCCCACCCCCAAATTCACCCCCTGCCCCCATCCTTTGTCCCTGACCCCCTCCCTGTTCCCTCCCTGACCCAGTCCGTCCCCACAGGCCAAGTGCGAGGCAGCAGCAGCAGCAGCTGGCGGGGGGCCGGTGGAGTTGGAGGTGCTGCAGCCCCTGAGCCTCCTCACCCTGGACACGCTCCAGAAGTGCATCTTCAGCCACAAGAGCCACTGCCAGGAGCGAGTGTCACCTGTCCCCACTGACCATCCTGGTGGCTGTGGTGGACTCACCATGGTCCCTGCTGACCATCACGGTGACCGTATAGGCCCCACCATGGCCCCCACTGGCCATCCTGTGGGCCATGGTGGCCCCGCCGTCATCCCTGTTGGCCATCCTGGTCCTACCATTGCCCCCTGGCCACCCTGCAAGTGTCCCCATTGGTCATTCTGCTGGCCCTAATGGCCCTGCCATCGTCCCTGTTGGCCTTCCTGGTCTCAGCATTGCCCCCATTGGGACATCTTGGCCCTGCTATTGTCCCCATTGGTCATTCTAGTGGCCCAAATGGCCCCAATGTTGGCCATGCTGGTGGCCACGGTGTCCCCCGCTGTCCCCATTTCCTGCAGGCAGCCCAGCGAGTACCTCCAGGCCATCCTGGAGCTGAGCTCGTTGGTGGTCCGGCACCAGCTCCGGCCACTCCTCCACCCGTGGTGGCTCTACAGCCTCTCCTCTGACAGCCGGCGCTTCGCCCGCGCCTGCGCCATCGTCCACGCCTTCACCGCCGACGTGGTGCAGCGCCAGTGCCACGCACTCGCCTCCCTGGGCCACCAGGCCTGGCTGGATGGCCACCTGGGACACAGCATGGACTTCATCGACCTCCTGCTGCTCACCAAGGTGGGGCTGGGATGGTGGCCATGGAGGCCTGAGGGAGGTCCAAGAGGGTGGTGGTGGCCATGGGGGGATGGTGGTCAAGAGGGTGGTGGTGGCCATGGAAGGGTTGGTCATAGACCAGTGGCCAGTGGGGTGCTGGTAGCCACAGGGAGGTTGGGCATAGACTGGTGGCCACAGGAGAACAGTGGTGGCCATGGGCAGCATTGACCATAGAGCTGGTGGCTAGTAGGATGGTGGTGCCTGTAGGGTGGTGGCCATGGGGGTAGAGTGGTGGCCATGAGTGGGATTTGGCCATAGACTGGTGGCCCCAGGTGGCCCGGGGCTCATCTCATCCCCACAGGACGAGAACGGCCACACCCTGTCAGATGAGGACATAGCAGCTGAGGCTGACACCTTCATGTTTGAGGGTGAGCACGAGCTCCCAGGTGCCACTGCAGGGGAGCCACTCCAGTGTCCCCTCACTCTCCCAATGTCCCCACAGGCCACGACACCACGGCCAGTGGCCTGGCATGGCTCTTCTACAACCTGGCCAGCCACCCTGAGCACCAGGAGAGGTGCTGCCAGGAGGTCCAGCAGCTCCTGGCTGGCAAGGACACTGCAGACATTGAATGGTGAGATGTCCCCAGGGCCACCCCTGGCCATGTGGCTCTGGGACATGGTGCCACCCCTGCTTGTCCCCAGGGAGGACTGTCCCAGCTGCCCTTCACCACCATGTGCATCAAGGAGAGCCTTCGGCTGCACCCTCCTGTCACTGCTGTGTCCCGGCACTGCACCGAGGACATCCCCCTGTGTGATGGCCGTGTCATCCCCAAGGGTATGGCATGGCCAGGGTGTCCCCTGTGTCACCACCCACCCTCATCTGCTGTCCCTAAAGTGGCCATTCCCATCCCACCAGGGGTCATCTGCCTGATGAGCATCTACGGGACCCACCACAACCCAGACCTCTGGCCCAAGCCCAAGGTAGGGCCAGGCTACGAGGTGTCCCTGTCACCATGGTGGTGACAGCTGTGTCCCCTCAGCATGACGGTGTCGGTGTCCCCCCAGGTGTTCAACCCCCTGAGGTTCAGCCCAGAGAACAGCAAGGGACAGTCCCCATCATCCTTCATCCCCTTCTCTGCTGAGCCCAGGTATGCGCTGCAGAGGGGACAGGAGTGTCCCCAAGTGCCACCCCTGTCCCTGGCTGGGTTCACAGTGGGGTGACAGTGACAGTGGGGCCGTGGTGGCAGGAACTGCATCGGGCAGAGCTTTGCCATGGCTGAGATGAAGGTGGTAGTGGCACTGACCCTGGCCCGGTTTGTGCTGCCGAGGGACGCAGCGAGGCCACCCCCGCGCCGCAAGCCCGAGCTGATCCTGCGTGCCGAGGACGGGATCTGGCTGCTGCTGGAGCCACTGGTGGGACTGGCCTGAGGGACACGGGCCACCAGGACATGGGGACACTCTGCAAGGTGTCTGGAGGAAGAGCAGGGAATTAACGGTAGCATGAAGGGGACAGTATCGTGGTGGTGGTGGGGATGTGTTGTCCTTGGTCATGGCAAACCTCATGGCATGGACATGGACACCCACGGACTTGTCCCCTAGGCCACTTGACACCATCCATGGCCACGTCCCTCATGTCCTCATGCATGGCCATACATGCCCATGTCACCATCTGTGTCTGTGACACCCCCATGCCCAATATCCCCATCCACAGCCCTTTCCCCACCCATGTCCATGTCCCAGGCCCCCTGCCCACCATGTCCCCATCCATGTCCTACAATGTCCCCAGCAATGACCCACAATATCTCCAACTGTGTCTTAGATCAAGGTTTTTATTTTTACCCCAGTGTTGGGTGAAAGGATGAAGAACAATGAACAACGAACAATGAACAATGAACAATGAACAACGAAAGAAAATCAAGGCCACAATAAAAGGATTTATGTGTCCATGCTGGCTGAGTATCCATGTGCTTGGGTGGCTGGAAAGAACCCTTCTTAGAGGAGTTTCCACTCCATTGTCTCCAAAATCTTCATTTTTTGTCCCACTCAGTCACCATTTGGCTCTGGAAGACGCCTGTGGAAGGGTCAGAAAGAATTAGAATCATGGAATGATTTAGGTTGGAAAAGACTCTTAAGACATCCCAGTATTCCTTGATGCTTAGAGAAGAAACAATAGGATGCAAAAGGTGGGATTTCTTGAGGTCAAAAGTAAAAAAATTCACTGTCGCTAATGAATTCCTGACGCTGGTCTGCATCCCAATAGATTTTTGTCCTGCTGTGCCCAGGTGCCCCCAGGGGCCCAGGAAGATGTGGAGACCACCAGCCAGCTGTCTTCCCACCATGGATCACCAGGACCATGGATCTCCAAGGCTCTGCCCAATGGGGCTCACTGTGGATCATCCAATGGGCTCCTCCAACGGGGGATGGAGTTGGAGCAGCGCACAAAGCTCTTCCCGCACGCGGGGCACTTGTAGGGCTTCTCTTCCTGGTGCCTCCATTGCTCTTGGGTCATGGCACAGCTCTGGGACAAGCTCTTCCCACACTCAGGACACTGTTAGGGCCTCTCTCCGCTGTGCATCTGCCGGTGGACAAGCAGCTTGGAGTGCTGGATGAAGCTCTTCCCACATTCTGAGCGCATGTAGGGGCATTCCCCAGTGTGCACTGTCTGCTGCATGATCAGGCCAGAGCTGTCATGGAAGCTCTTCCTGCACTGCCCACACACACAGGGTCAGATTCCAGTGTGGATCATCTGGTGGTGTTTGAGGTGGAAGCTCTTTCTGAAGCCTTTCCCACATTCTCCATATTTCTAGGGCCGTTCTCCAGTGTGGATCCTCTGGTGGACAATCAGTCTAGACCTGGTAGCGAAGCTCTTCCCACATTCCCCACACTCATAGGGCCGTTCCCCAGTGTGGATCCTCTTGTGGGAGATCAGGCTGGAGCTGTCAGCAAAGCTCTTCCCACACTGCCCACACTCATAGGGCCGTTCCCCAGTGTGGACTCTCTGGTGGATCATCAGGCCAGAGGTGTCTCTGAAGCGCTTCCCACATTTCCCACACTCACAGCGCCGTTCCACACTGTGGATCTTCTGGTGCTGGAGCAGGCTGGACTTTGCACAGAAACTCTTCCCACATTCTGAGCACTGGTGCCGCTTCTTGCCGTTGTGAAGCTGTTCACGCACCACCAGCTCAGAGCTCTGGCCACATCTCTGGCTGCCTTCCTGGCACAGGGTGGGTCCTTCCTCCTCGGAGCACCCTGGCATGGGTTTGGAGCCCCTCCTCGGGCGGGATCTCTGCGCCTTTTCCTCCCCGTTGCATTCCTGTGCCATGGAGCCACTCAAAACAGCCTCTTCCACGAGGTTCTGCTGAGGGGATTTGTCCTCCCTGGCCTCCTTGTCTGGGGGAGGAAGGACAAGGACAGGATGGGATTTGCCTCCATGCCAGAGGGAAGGCCAAGGAGATCCCCCCAGTGCATCCCCGGCAGGACGGCGTCGGCAGCGGGGTTGTCCTGCAGCCGGGGCCAGGCTGGGCTGGGAGATGGAGCAGGAGAGAGGGGCAAAGGGGCACTGACTTCCTCCTCACCTGCCTGGGGGTCCTGGGGCATCCTCCTCTTCCTCACAGCCTTCTCTTCCTCCATCCAGCCAAGGTTTGGCAATGGGAATTCCTGGTTTGTGGGAAAGACATTCTGTGAGTGCATTGGCTTTGAAGGTCCTGCTGTCCAAGTCCATCTCCAGAAGTCACCGCATGTCTGGTGTCCATAAAATCCTCCAAAAATCGAGAAGAAGTCCAAAAACACTCTTGCAGGGCTTCCCTGTTTCCAGTGTCCTTCCTTTGGGGTTATGGGGGTCCCTCTTCTCAGAGCTGCTGGGGGCCCGTGGGTCCTGGGGATCCCCCCTCTCCCGCCTCCTGCTTCGGCTCGCTCAGGGGGTTTTGGGGCTGCCAGGGCTCATCCTGTCCTGATTCTGACTCGGCTCCCAGCTGTCCCAGGGTCCCCTTCCTCAGCATTCCCCCACTCCAGCCACTCAGCGCTTCTTCCCCCACTCCCCGACAACACTTGCAGGCTCGGGGGGCCCGGACCCCCCTCATCTCCAGCCTCCACCACCCCTCCACAAACACTCCACTCTGCAATCTGCGAGTTCCAAACCCCACATTCCTTCCCCTCCCACACCCCACACCCCCCCAAAAATAAAAAGCCAAAACCCCCCAACCGTACCGGGGATCCCGGGATAGATTTGGGGCGAGCTTCCCCTCCCCGTCACCTGCGGGCTGCCGGGCTGTTGTTGTTTAAATTTATGGGGGGTCCCCGGGGAGTGCCCCCCGGAGACCCCCGGGGTCTTTTGGGGTCGTGGTGTTCCCGCGCTGGCAGGCAAAGAGACTCAGATGCTGGTGGGATGCTGATGAGGTGAGGGTTTACTCACTGAGGGAGAGGGGAAGGGGAGGGGGGAGGGGGAAGGGGGGGAGAGGAGAGAGGAGCGTCCGGACGCCTCCAGGGGTGGAGGGGCAAGAGGGCAGAGCCTTCTGCCTTGGCATTCTTATCACAGAGGTTCAAAGGGGCGCGGTAACATTCTCCAGCCAATGAGGTTACAGATACAGGATACTGCAGGGAGGGTACAGCCTTGGGATAAACCATACATTTTCCGAGGGTGAGCCAGAGCAAACCATTTCCATAAAATGCAATCCCACAAGTCACCCTTTTTTTCTTTAAAATGTGAAAAGAGAAATATGACATATGACAATTAACAATTTAAAAAATGAAACAGTAATTACACAGTTTTGCAGCATGAAACTAAATACAATTGCAGTAAGGATTATGTTATACTGTGAACAGTTGATCTGACCTTGTAATTGCAGTAGACGGGTTATGTGAGTTTATATTGCAAGATTTGAAACAAGTTAACAAATTTGTTTGAGCCTTTCCAGCGTGACTGGCCTAATAGTGTCTAGTCTTTTCCAACTGGCTTTTCAGACCACCACAGCCCCCAGCTTAGGCTGTGGCGCTGACTATGCTCCCACTCTAGGGACAGGAAAACACGTGGAGTTCCCCGGGCTCCACACACGGCTTCAGATTCTCCAGGTGGCCTGCTGCAGTTCCCCCATTGGGGCCGGGCAGGGGCAGTGAGGAATTTAAATCAACTCAAGCTGCCATTGATCTGTCACGGAATTCCCTTAAGGCCTGAACAGCAAGTCACCGACACTCACGGATCTGAGCTAAACCACTCCTTTCACTTTCCAACTGGTTCAACCAAAACAAAAGACCCCCAGTTTTAGGTCATCAAAAGAAAAACAAAAGAAAAAAACTACAAAAACCGTCAAATACTTTCTCAGACACCAATTTAGGTTATCAATCACCCTCAGAACTAACTGAGGACAGCATAAACCCAAAAGCGTTACAGATTTAATAGTCTACCCTACTGAATCGCGCCTTACAAGAAGACAATTCAAAAACTGCTTCCCTTGGATCTACACTTGTGACCTGAAAAGGCCTCTGCTTTCTAAAACAGAAAACAGGGGAATCTGCAATATTTACACACACAAAACTAGAAAGGCATAATTGTAAAACTACTTCATGGGGATGGGAAGGAAATGGAGGGATTTGGGACACCCTGCTGTTTGGCCAGAACAGCAAGGCACAGGGGCAGAAAAACAGGGAAAGGGAATCGCAGTAGCATTAACAATTATACAAGGCTGTAAAACTGGTATTACAAATTCACTTTAGCTTTGGGGTTTGGTTTCTTAGCGTTTACCTTGTGGGACTTGGAAAGCGGAAGATGGGACTGAGAGCACGTGGCCATGGTGGCCATGCGGTCACAGCGCAGCACGTGGTGTTAGCTGTGCCGTGCCGGGTTTAGCAGGAAAGGGTTAACTCTCGGGGGTTTGTTAAGGGAAAGGGGGTTAGGGAGAAGGAGCAGCGAGGGGAGGAGGGGGTAAGGAAGGAGGTTACACAATTTTCAACACCGAGTTTTGGAAGGTGCGGGGCTTGGGCACAACTGAAGACTGCTTTTTCCTTCTCTGATGGCCGTCTGGCTGAGTTCCTTTCGCTGCTGTCCAGGGCTGCTTGTCCGCGCGGCATCTCCCGGTGCTGGGGCCCGCGCGCGCTGCGGCGGGGCCGGGACCACGTGTTGGCTCCGCCGGGACTGCCCCGCGCCGCGGCCGCTGGGCTGGGGCCGCTCCTCCGCCGGGGCCGCGCCGGTGCCGCGCAGCCCGCGCCGCCGAGCCGAGGCGGGCCGGGGCCGCGCCGCAGCCACGCGCCGCTGCAGCGGTCTCGCCGCGCCGGGGCTCACGCCGGAGCCTCGCCGTGGCGGGGCCGCGCCGCCCGGGCCGCGCCGCCCGGCGGGGCTGCGCAGCCCGCGCAGCGCCGGGGCGGGCCGGGACCCGGGCCCGCGCCGGGCTGGTTGGCGGTGGTGGGACGGCCGCGTGGTGGCTCACGAGGTCTCTGCGCGGTGGGGGAGGGGCCGCCCCGGGCCGCGATGGCCCAGAACGGCCGCTCCACCGGAGACGGCACCGAGACGGAGTTACCATGGTCCATCTTTTCTCAGGGTCGCTGATGCTGTTGCCCCACGTTGGGCGCCATCTGTTGTTGTTTAAATTTATGGGGGGTCCCCGGGGAGTGCCCCCCGGAGACCCCCGGGGTCTTTTGGGGTCGTGGTGTTCCCGCGCTGGCAGGCAAAGAGACTCAGATGCTGGTGGGATGCTGATGAGGTGAGGGTTTACTCACTGAGGGAGAGGGGAAGGGGAGGGGGGAGGGGGAAGGGGGGGAGAGGAGAGAGGAGCGTCCGGACGCCTCCAGGGGTGGAGGGGCAAGAGGGCAGAGCCTTCTGCCTTGGCATTCTTATCACAGAGGTTCAAAGGGGCGCGGTAACATTCTCCAGCCAATGAGGTTACAGATACAGGATACTGCAGGGAGGGTACAGCCTTGGGATAAACCATACATTTTCCGAGGGTGAGCCAGAGCAAACCATTTCCATAAAATGCAATCCCACACCGGGCAATGCGATGCGGTCGCGCCCAGCGGAGCTGCGGCCTCAGCGGGCTCGCCGTGGAACACCGACCCTCTCCCGCTGCCCCTCCTCTCGGTGCTCCTCGTGTTGCTGCTCCTCCCCTTCGTCTCTCCCTCCTCTTCCTCCCGCCCCTCCTCCGCCCCCAGCCCGGGCCCCCCTTTCCCGCCCGCTCTGCCCCGCGGCCGCCGCAGCGCCGCTGTTGGGTAGGGGGGAGCCAAGATTGGGGGCATGGTGGGGATACGGGCATGGGTGGGGACATCAGGGCACACGGACATGGGTGGGGATATGGGGTGAACTTCCAGGGAATGTGGGGGATGATGGGTTTGAGTGAACTCAGGGCTCTTGGGAGGGACGTGGGGTGCTGTGTCATGAAACTGAAATTCCAGATCATCCCAGCGTGTGCCGTGGATCCCAGAGGGGAATTCCCAAGGCTCCCAGGGTGCCGGTTCTGCCCTGCTGCCCAGGGGAGCTGTGCCCAAGGGGCAGGTGACAAGGTCCTGAAGCTGTGTAGGCTGACAAAGCAGACAGCAAAGGTTGGTTTGCTGCACATTTTCCAGCCCATTGCCAGCTCCAAGCAGAGGGAAGAAGAAAAGGAAAGTGAGTCCCTGACAGAATCCCAGAACCATTGCAGTGGGAAGGGCCCCTGGCCGTGGGCTGCAGTGCCAGGAGGGAGAGACGCCTCTACCCCAGTGAGGTGCACATGAGACCACAGCAGCACAACCTATGGATTTTATTGAAGATGTGTTTAATTGAATGTTATAAACAGTCATGTAGTAGCTGGATTTCACTGTAATTTATTTTCTTTAATTATAAAATTGTAATTGCTTGTAAATAAATATGATGCCTTCTAAACTGCTTTGAAGTAGGAAAAATTTGTAAATGCTTGTGAGCAATATAAAAGGGGAAGCAAGGCTTTCACAAGAGTAAGTGCGCTTGCAAAGGATTTATTTTAGGATATAATTATTATTGCAATATATATTTCCAAGATAGCATAAACAGAGAGCAGTAGAGCATCAAAGAAGTAACAGCAAAACCCCTTAAAGTGGCATCAGAGGACCTCTGATGTGTTCAACTCCGATGTGTTCAACTATTGAAGTGTGTAAGGTTGCAGAAATCTGAATTAAGATTGTTGTCTACATGCTCAAACTAAATCTGCTCAATCACTTGAGGAAATAATACATCTGCAATGGTATAAAAGACTGCAGACTGCAGAGGTGGGTGTGTACTGGCTATGCCAGGCACCTGTGTCTTTTGGTTTCTGTTTTATCCCTTATTATGCTTTATTAAAACGCTTTACAATTTTAAGCGGAGTGTGCTTCATTTTTAACCCTGAACAAGTAATGTGAGGTAGAGAAATAGGAAAGAGGTGTCAGAGAGAAAAAAAAATAGGAATTCCTTTGGCTCGGGCTCTGCAGCTGCTGGGCAGACCCACAGAGTCCAGTGCTCCCCACTTCCACCTATTAAAAATGACATTATTTTATAAAAATAACATTGGGTTCTGCATTTATGTATTAGCTTTTGCATGTTGTTATTTATCGTAAGTATTTAAATATAGTACAAATTGTAACTCTTTTGAACTGCTTGTTAATATAATATAATCTATCAGTTTTAGTAGGAACTGTATTGCTCATAGAAATAGTAGTGTAGAAAATATAATGTCTGTGTATTGCTTATAGAAATAACGGTGTGATGAGCAGATTGTACTCTAGACCTTAGCAAAACAGAAGCTGTGCAAAGGCTTTTGTGTGAGTAGGAAGAAGAGTGTGAGGCCATGCACTGCCTGCCCTGCCCAAGGGATAACAGTGACACAAGACAGAGCACCGGAGGAGACTGGGGGAGAGCTCGTTAACTCCTGTGATCAGAAAAGTGTGAAACACCAAGGATGAAATCACGGGAAGGAATCAAATTGATTCACTTGATCTCAGGATGTCACACAGGTGAGTCAGGATGGGAAACCTGAACACGAAGAGCCCCTGCAACATCCAAGGTTCTGGGGACTGTTTAAATGATGTATAAGCTAACAAATATGCATGTAAGCCCAGGTATAGAACTGTATATATAGAACATGATTTTAAGGTTTTTTAGTGCTCTTTGGCCATGCGTCAAAAGCCCCCCAGAGCTGGAAATACTGCCCTTCTTTTACCCTATTTTTAAACTAAAAAATTCTAAAGAGTGAGCTTTGTTTTTCACAAGGAGCAGTGAAGCCCCTTTGGAACCAGCTTTTTTTGTCTCTGCTGCCCCTCCAGCACCAGGAACCCACCCGGGAGCAGCCTGGGACCCATCTTGGAGCAGTGGTCACTGGGCCCTGTTGCTGGGGGCAGGTTCCCTGTAAACAATTGCTGGGAGCTGTTGCTGGGGACAGGGGCTGTGTCACAGTGGGGACAGGGGCTGTGTCACACTGGGGACAGGGGCTGTGTCACAGTGGGGACAAGGGCTGTGTCGCAGTGGAGCCCTTTGTGACACCCCGCTGCAGCCCCTGTGCTCAGTGTCCAGCAGGACAGGACAGGAACACAGAGCTGGTGAGGAGTCTCTGCTCAAAAGCTTGAGACTTTCCCTGCTTCCTCAGCTGCCTGTGGTGCTGAGGTTTTTTCCCAAAGATTCCCATTTCCCCCTTCTCCACTTCCAGCCTTTTCCTTTCTACTGAAGGATGGAGAAGAAACCCCCGAGGCAGCCCAGGGTGGCCTAGCAGGAGGAGGGGGATCCCCAGGACAGCAGCTCCCCAGTGCAGCCCTACAAGGTGACAATGGTGCAGCCCCTGCAGGCCCGTGAGTGAGGGGCCCTGCTGGGTTGGGTGAAATTTTCCCCTGCAGCCCCCCAGAGTTCCTAGGCTGGCTCAGATCCTAGAGGGCTTTGGAGGAACATCTCAGGGACAAGGCAAAAGATTCCAAAAGAGGCTCTAACCCCCAGATGTAGTCCAAGACATTTATTCTCAATGGTTTCTGAAATGAATACCCTCCCCCCCAGATGAAGAGTAGTAATAGTTAAAAAGAGTTAAAAATACTGGAACTATGACTTACCTGTTTGTAACCAGTTTGTTCTAAGTTGTTTTACAGTAGGAGTTCTGTGACCCCAGTTCCTGTTTCCCTGCTGTTTCTCGCCTGTCCCTGTTGTGTGCCACCTCCGCTGCTCCCCACCTGCCCATCGAACCAGAGACACCACCTTCGCTGCTGCTGCTCCGCCTCTTCAGCCTGTGGAGCAGTTGCTGGCTCCGCCCAGGAACGTGGCTACTGTTGCCTTGGTCCTGCTGCTCCTGGGCTGCCCATCAAACTATTGCCGACCCAGCCCACAATGCAAAGACACAGAGGCTCCCGAGGTGCACTGCTCCACCAGGAAGTCCAGCTGGGGAGGAGAACTCCCCAGAACGACTGACCAGCACCGGACTGGAGCCCACAAGTGACACCATTGGGTCGGCCAACCCCTCAGCCACCAGCCAGAGTCACCAGGTGGAGTTGCCTGCTTCCTCGCCCTCAATACAGAATGCTCCAAGACCGAGACACCCCTAGACCAAATGAGCCAAAGGGAGGCTTTTTGCGCACTCTCGCGAGGATGGAAGCCCCGGCTCTGCAGCACCAGCAGCAGGACCGAAGACTCCTCCTCTGGAGCGGCGTCTCTGTGGGAGCGGCGGTGGCGTGCGCAGCCCTCGTGTGCGCAGCCCTCGTGTGCGCAGCCCTCGTGTGCGCAGCCCTCGTGTGCGCAGCCCTCGTGTGCGCAGCCCTCGTGTGCGCAGCCCTCGTGTGCGCAGCCCTCGTGTGCGCAGCCCTCGTGTGCGCAGCCCTCGTGTGCGCAGCCCTCGAGCGCCCCTTTAAAAGAGCTGATTAATAAAGGCGTTGTGTTGGAGCAGAAGGTCTCCTGGCCCTATTTATAACAGTTTCCAGGGGCGAAAGAGAACGAATGAGGAAGAGCAGGGCCTTATCTAGACTCCTGCCAAGGAAGAGATAGTTGGAACTCAGCCAGTAGGGTCAGAAAGGGGAGGAAGGGTTAAACTACATGCTTACAGACTCCAGGGGTCTTTCGAGGGCAAAAACCGTTCCCCAGAGAAATACAACAGCTGGGATCGTACCCTGCACAATGCTGGGATCTCTTTTCCCTGGCACACAGCAGCTGGGAGCCCGGGGGTGGCTGTGATGCCTCAGTGCCGAGGCTGCTCAGGGCTGAATGCCTCTGCCAAGGAGGGGCTGAGCAGAGGGGCCCCAGCTCCCGCTCCAGGGCCAGGGCAGTGAGCAGCAGCTGGGCTGGCAGGAGGCAGGGATGCCACGGGGCGCTGCACCTTTCCTGTCCCCCTGCCAGCGCATTCCTCAGCCCAGGGCACGGGGGCTTTGCCCTCCACACTGTTCTCCAGCACGGCAGCTCCTCTGCTGGGCACCCTCCAGCCAGGATCCGCATGGGAAGGCTGTGCCAGCAGAACAGGCACAGGCCTAGGAGGAGGGCAGATCTTCCCCTGCTCTCGGCTGTTGCCAGATCCTCTGTAGCCCTCCCTCCTCTCTGTTAGATGCCAGTGGGTTGCCTGTGTATGAAGAGAAACAGGAGGCCATGGCATTCATCCAGACCTTTGTCAGCCTCTCTTGCCCGGTAACCGCAGCCCGTTGGATGGTGGCTGTGCCCTGCTGCTCCCGCAGGGCTCTGGTCCTGCTGGCCATGTGTCCCCCCCTCAGACACCCCATTGTCTCTCTGTCCCCTGGCTGCCAGATGAAGGACACCAAGCTGAAGTTCCTCGAGAGCGTCTGCACCCCGTGCAGAAGTGCCACAGAACGCGGCTCATTGCTAGGCCTGGAGCTCTTCTGCTGCAGACACAAACTGGCAGAGAAGATCGAGGTGAGGGGCACCTGGTGCTCTGGGGAAGGGGGCAGAGAACCCCCGGGGAAGAGGGCAGTGCTTGCAGGGTGAGGAGCTGCCAGGTCCCAGCCCAGCTGTGCTTGACAGGAGCTGCTGAACGAGGAGCCCCAGAACCAGATGCGCACGGAGGTGCGGCTGCTCGCCTTCTCGGCCATCACTGCTCTCAGGTACCTGCTTATCCCTCTCAGGGACTCCAGCCCAGCACCCCGTGGCCCTGAGACGCCGCTCCCATCACCAGTGTGCAGCTGGGCCCTCTCTCTTTGCAGCTCTGTGGTGTCGGTGCTGCAGGACAGCACACAGCTGATGAGCTCCTGCTTTCGGAGTGTCCTCTGTCTTCCTCCAGAGGAGGACGTTATGACCCTGGAGGCTTCCCTCTATACTCAGGTAAGTGCTGGGTGAGCTGCAGGAACCCCAGGCCCTCTGGGCTGCTCTTGACCACCCTGTGCTGCTTCACCATCAGAGATCCAAGGCATGGCAGGGTCTTGCTTTGCTTTCCCACCCTCCTCCCTCCATCCCCTTCCCAGGGCTGCCATGCCTGCAGGACACTGCCTGTCCCTGGGTGTCCCAGACAGTGCGGACATCCTGCCCTATTAGTGATTGATGAGAGACAGGGAGACTGATTCGATGATCGGAATTCCATTTTACTCAGGTTTCCCAAAAACTTACATACTATTTCAAACAGGTTAATAATTTCTACTACAATAATCAGGTTAAAAACCACACAGAAAGCTCATGCATTTTACAACAATTCTTTGCTTGCAGAAGTTGATTGAATCTTCTCTCTTCCCTTAAGCAGGTGTAATCCCATGTTCTGTAATTTTCCCAGTTCTGTTTGTTCCTGCCATGGCATTTTGGTTATCAAACTAGCTATGCTAATCAAGTCTGTTTGACTCTGTCTTGTGTATTCCCAGATCTCCCCCTTCTGTATTAACCAAGAACACCCCCTTGATGGCTTTATCAATTAATCTCTGCACACACTGAAGCAAGCAAGTATGATAACTAATACAATTATTATTAAAATCATTACATGCATTCCTATCCTAAGAAAATCTTGTAGCCAAGGGGTCAAACCCCAGCCACTAAACAGGTTATCTAGCCAAGATCCAGATTCTACTTTTAGTTTAAATACATTGTAAAATATAAGGAATGATTATAACAATACATAATATAATGCTTAATACATATAAGCTTGTTTTAACTAAATTTCTAATCTATTTATGGAGTCTTTAGCTTATAGGAGTTTATTCAACTATTCAAATCTATCCTCTGTTTGCAGGTTTTACACTTTCTTTCAGGGCTTAGGCTTCACGATTCTTGGAACATAAACTGAATCTGTTACTAGATTAAAAGGAACAGAAAAATTTTGAAAAGCTCCGACAACAGCAGCAAGTTCAATAATTTGAGGGGATTTAAGTCTGTCGTTGAACAATTCAAGAAATTAAAAACATACAGGGCTTTGCATAATCTTTCAGCAGGAGTGTCCCTGGCTCCCCCCTTTTGTTGTAACAGAAGACGTTTCAGAGAGCCATGGGCGTGTTCTATAACTGACTGTCCTGTAGGTTAGTGAGGTATCCCTCTTTTGTGGGTGATACCCCATAAGGAGAAGAAGTTTGCAACTCTACAGGAAATGTATGCGGGTCCATTATCTGCCTTAATCTGTTGCGGAATTCCTAAGGTGGCAAAGGCAGCAGCGAAATGACGGCAGGTGTCTTTCCCTGTCTCTCCCGTGTGAGCTGAGGCAAACAGAGCACCTGAAAAGGTATCGACAGAAGCATGCACAAATTTCAAGCGGCTGAATTCAGGAATGTGTGTCACATCTGTCTGCCAAATTTGTAGGCTCTGTAGACCTCTTGGGTTGACTCCTGTGTTCACATTAGGAAGGGAGCAACGCTGACAGTCAGGGCATATAGAAATTATATTAGAGGCTTGTGCTGGAGTTAATTCGAAAAGTCTTACCAAAGCTCCAGCATTTCGGTGAAAAAAGGAGTGACTCAGTTCAGCTTGCTCTATTTTGTTAGGCAAAACATGCTGCACTGATAAGGTTAACAAGTCTGCCTGGGTGTTACCTTCAGTGAGAAAGCTGGGTAGACTGGAATGTGACCTGATATGCATCACAAAGTAAGGAGCTGTAATTTTGTCTAACAGGGAGACCAGCAGTTTTAACCAGGAAAAAAGAATATAATTTTTAACATTTTTCACAACAGAATTCTCTGCTCTCTGTACAATCCCTGAAACATATGCGGAGTCAGTAATCAGATTAAAAGGTGTGCTGAATTTCTGAAACACTCTGACCACGGCAGCTAACTCCACTATTTGTGGAGACCCTTCAACAACAGCAATATCAGATTGCCAAGTTCCAGTTTCAGGGTCCCTCCATACAATCACTGATTTATGGGTTTTCCCAGACCCATCTGTGAATATTGTCATAGCTTGCAAAGGACTCTTCTCACTTCTCTTTGGCTTGGGGATTAAATTAAAACACAGTAATTTGTGTTTAGGCGGATGGATAGATATCTGCCCTGGGTAATTTGTTAAAGCAATTTGCAATTTTTCAGACATCTGTAGCAACCAGTTCAAATAAAACATTGTGAGAGGTAGATAGATACGATCAAAATCTTTCCCAGCCAAAGAGGTCAGTCTTTGACGAGCCTTGACAATCAGCATGGCCATAAGTTCATCTTGCATGGGAATAATCTTGGGCATATTGTTAGGCAAAAAGACCCATTTGATAATTAGCAGAGGGTCTGGTTTTTCTGAGTCCCACTGAAATATTAAGGCATAAGGCTGTTTGTTGGGATTTAGAATGATTAGCCACAAGGGCAGTTCAGGAGCCCACCTGGCTAATTGCCTCTGAGAGATAGCATCAGCTGCCTTTTGAAGCGCAATTTGTGCTTCTCTGTTTAAGCTGTCTGGGTGATAAGAGGTTGGGCTCTCTTCCCAGGAGGGCAAACAATGACTCTAAATCTGCATTTGAAATCCCAAGCATGGGACGGACCCAATTTATTGTTCCCAGCAATTTTTGTGCATCATGTAAAGTTTTGATTTCCACTGAAATTTGCAAGGGTTGTGTAGAAATAGGATGCATGCCTATTCACCAGCCCAAATATTTCCAGGGAAATGTCTTTTGAACTAAAAATCAAACTGGTGATCACAATCTTTGTCAAAAGCATGTAAGTTTAACAGGCTATATCTGAGCACTAGAAACAATTCTCAGTAAATATCATGATAGTCAGGAAATCATCATATATCCTTATTCTCAGTGGCAGTAAGCTACTGTGCTCTAATTGTTCAGGTGGATTAAACTTATATACACACATTAATAGTTGAATTTGTGCATTATTTCTGATGCATCTTGATGGATCACATTGATAGCAAATACCTCATCTTTTATGAGATGCACAGTACTACAGTATCTCACATTCAACACATTTGCATTCAACCTAGGTTTGATGACAAACTAAACAAGAGAAGGAGAGAAGCAGTTCTGCGTTAAGTTCTCACTCAAAGGCTGTAACTATTTGTTTAGAGTTCATCAAGAACAGTTTAAAAGACTGAAAACATAAAAGAAGAGCTTTCTGCAGTCTTCTCAGCAGGGGTGCCATCCTCTGCTTCCCCTTTCCTGTTAAGAACTTAAGAGACATTAATTTACCAAACTTGGTTTTTTACTTTTTTTTTCTTTTTTTTTCTTTTTTTTTTTTCAGGTTAGTTTTAAAGTCGCACAAGTTAATGATGAAAAGAACAGGGCATATGCCTTTATTAATATTCAGCTCTTTATTAAAGTGATCAGCTCTTTATTAAAGTCATCAGCAGGATTGCAGAGTCCAAAGGAGCAGGTGTTGTTGCAGTTCTTCGCTCAGCTGCCCGCAGTAGGTGCCAAGTCCTTGTCTCCACAGGAACAGCTAGAAGCTCTCTCTGGTCAACCATTAGAGGGTAGAGTGGTGAGGGATCTGTCACTGGAGTCCAGCATAGCAGATGTCCACTCTTTTCCCTCAGGGAAAAACAAGACTTTCCCATTCTCTGTCTCAGTCACTTGAGTTCCCCGGTGTCGGAGTCTAGAACATCCCTCTGGCCACCCTGGAGGGTTTGGAGACCGGACAGGGGGGTCTGGGATCTGTACAGGGGGGTCAGTTAGACCCACACAGGTCCCAGGAGGACACTGACTCTGATTCCTGGCCATGGGAGTGAACACTCACATGCAGGAAGAATCACAAATCCTAAGAATTTGAAATAAGTAGTGGATGGTTTGTTGTAGAATATAAATATAGAAATTAGGATTCTTAGCATATGGGGCTGAAGAGACAAGATGGAGGAATTGGGGAGTGGCCCCTGTCTTCCTTGTTCTTGTTCTCGTCCCCCATCTTGTGCTGAGTTGGGTTTTAGAGATTGGTTTAGAGTAGAACTGACATGTTAGTATAGGTAATAGGTATTGGTAAAATTTTGTAAATAAAAAATACGTCTCGGACAGTGGTTGGGTCAAGGGGACTGTACATAAGGTACGGGGCTCTCTGATCCGCCCAGTCTGCCGCGTGTCCTGCTCTGCTGGGGACACCTTGCAGAGCTGAGAAAGAACTAAGATAAGGTACCCTGCCAGGGAAGTGCCTGGCAGAGTTGAAAAAGGACTGAGATAATGTAGAATAAATAACCTTGGAAATGTGCACCGGCGGACTCAGCTTGTCGTCTCTACCTCTGGTGTGTAA
The DNA here is from genome assembly GCF_021018805.1 of Prinia subflava. NCBI lineage: Eukaryota > Metazoa > Chordata > Aves > Passeriformes > Cisticolidae > Prinia > Prinia subflava. The sequence goes on from NC_086272.1 coordinate 2,436,898, forward strand.
CACTTAGGGCAAAGAGAAGACTGAAAACCTTATTACCTCTGGGAACAGCAACCCAGGGGAAACTCCCAGGGAACAGCAACCTTGGGAGACCCTTATTACCTTGGGGAACACCAACCCCAAGGAGAATCTCAGGAAAACTACAACCCCGAGACCCCGGTTCCCATTTTATTCAGACTCCTCATAGGTCATGGTGAGTCTTCAAACCAGGCCGGGGGTGCGTCCACTTCTTGCTCGGCCAGGACACCCTCTAATTCTCCTCTGATGCATCTAGCTTCCCATCTTGGGGTGCAGTTCCTCTCAAAAAAGCCCTCCCAGGATTCACAGGGTTGGTTTTATTTGCATATACAAATGCATATGCATTTGTCCTGGTCGAAGCAGAGGTATTCCTGCTGAAGGAGGTAGTTACAGAGAACAATGACAGGGCTATCTAGGCATGGGCTGCTTCTTTTCACATTTTAATGAGGTAGGAAAATGCTGTCCGGCAACTTTCCTTCGGGGCAGCTTCCCTCCGTCCTCAAACTTGCTGGGGTGTGGGGATAACCTCTAGCTGGGAGGGGGTCAGCCGCTTTCCAGGGACAGCAGCCTCACCCCAGCTATGGGGTTCTCTGCAAAAAGGAAAAACCCCACTTTTCTAAAAGGCTGGGTGACGGCACAAATTGGGAGGAGTGGGAGGTTGCATTCTGAGAGCTCAGAGCTCTTTTAATATGCTAATGGGTGCTCTGTGTTTTCCTCTGGGGGGATGGTGCAGGTGTCTCGCTATGGGGGGCAAGGACAGGGACAGCCCAGGCCCCTCCAGGACCGGGAAACTTGTTCATAACAAATCCCTCCTCTATTTCTCTGATTGGGCTGAAGACCTCATCAATTTACAGTCTCCTACTGGGCGTTCTCTTAGTAGATACTGCTTTGGCCTTTTCTTGACAGTTAATTTTAGGTCTCCTGGTCTCTCGATTGCTGTCTGCGTAGAAGAGGTGGCAGGTGGTCCTGTTGGGCCTAGTCCGGCATCAGCGGGCCGTACTGGTCCTGTAATTCCAGTAACGTGGGTCTGACTTCTTTCTGGAGTTCGCACTGCGGTATGTGTGGTGAGCGACACCTGGAAGGGACTTCCATATTTTTTTCTTGAAAGTTTCAGAATTACAGAATTACAGAATCACTAGGCTGGAAGAGACCTCTAGGATCAAGTCTAACTCTAACTAAACGATGTCACTAAGTGCTACATCCAGTCCCTTCTTACACACATCTAGGCATGGTGACTTTACTACTTCTCTAGGCAGAAATTTTTTTTGGCACCACTTAAGACTGTCTTCTCGTTCTATCAGTTGCTGCTTGAAGAACGAGACTAACTCTCACCTTACTATAACTACCTTTCAGGGAGTTGTAGAGTGATAAGGTTATTTCTGAATCTCTTTTTCTCTAGGCCAAACAACTTCAGCTCTTCCAGCTAGTATTTATAGGGCTGGTGTTCTAAGCTTCTCACTAGCTTTGTTGCTTTCTTTTGACACGCTCAAGCATCTTAATGTCTTTTTTAAACTGAGTGGCTCAGAATTGGACACAATACTCAAGGCGTGGCCTCACCAATGCTATGTGCAAGGAAAGGATGACCTTTCTGCTCCTGCTGGCCACACTATTCTCAATACAGCCCACGATACTGTTGGCTTTGGCCATCCGGGCATACTGCTGGCTCATATTTAGTTGGTTGTCAACTAGCACTTTCAGGTCTCTTTCTCCTTGGGTACTGTCCAGCCACACTACCTTCAGCTTGTAAGGTTGCAGGGGGTTATTGTGGCAAAAATGCAACACCTGGGATTTGGACTTATTAAGCATTATCTTACTGGATTTTGCTTATCTGTCTAATCATTTTAGGTTTCTCTGCAGAGTCCTCTTACTCTCTAAACAGATGGACAGATGCTCTCAGCTTAGCGTCGTCTGTAAATTTACTAATGAAGGACTCAATACTTACATCTACGTTATTAATAAATGTATTAAATAGAACTGGCTTCAGCACAGACTTTTGAGGGACACCACTGGTGGCTGGTTGCCTGCTGGATGCAGCACCATTCATTAGTACTCTCTGGGCTCGGGTATCTAGCCAGTTCTTAACTTAGCAAAGAGTGTTCTTGTATAAGCTGTGGGAAACAGTGTCAAAGACTTTGCTGAAGTCTAAATAGACAACATATACAACTTTTCTTGTATCTACCAGGCGGGTCACCTGGTCATAAAAGGAGGCTAGTGGGGTCAAACACAACTTACTTCTCTTAAACTCATGCTGGCTGGGTCTGATACTCTTCTGTCTATCTCGTCAGTGCTGCACAATAGCTCTCAGTATAAACTGCTTTATTATCTTATTCGGTACTTTGGTCAGGCTAACTGGCATATAATTACTAGGCTCTTCTCTACTCTTTATGAATGGGAATTACATCGGCCAGCTTTCAGTCATTTAGAACTTCACTAGTGAGTTGGGACTACTGGTAGATGATGGAGAGTGGCTTTGCAAACTCATCTGTCAGCTCTCTTATCTCTTTGGGATGGATTTAATGTGGGTAGACATTCAAGAAAATTACTACTTCTCTGACTACTTTTTTGAATAACAGGAGGACTATTCTGTTCCTTAACACTATCTACTGACTCAGTATGAAAACAGCTTGAAGACAACCTGTTTTCTCACTAAAGACAACAGCAAAACAAAGCAAACAAAGCTTTCTCTTCTTCTGCAGTTACTAAATTTCTTCTTACTTTGAATCGTGTTCTAGATTGGCATGGGGTTCTCTAGTGAGAAACTGCATGGGGTGATTAGTTCTAAGTCACTTGTGTTCATTATTCTAGAGTCAGTCAACTACTGTTAAGCCTTCTGGCTTAGCAATTTTTCTTTTGCAGGATCAACCTTTGGACTTCTTTTATTAGGATAGCTGCCACTGCAACTGTTTGCAGGCAAGTTGGCCATCTCTTAGCTACTGGTTCTAGGAGTTTTGAGAGGTAGACTATAGACTTTGATTTTCTCACTATCAGGGATCTATAGTCTGTCATGTTTTGCTTTCTTTCTTCTTGGTTTGGATTTTAGCTGGTGTCTACTAAGGGCATCTTATGGTCTTTTGGGGGCCACGGTCTTTATTTATTTATTTATTTATTTATTTATTTATTTATTTATTTATTATTTATATCTTTATCTTTGCCATCTGGACTTCTTCTGGAGTGAACAGAATTATTAGAATAGAGTTCAACTCTCTCTAGGAATAACTATTTGGCCTCAGAAGCTGGTCTAGCTGGTTAGATGTTCCAGCAGGGTCTTCTACTAATTCCTCTATTTCTTTCTTAGAGTCCTGGACTTCAGAGGCTGTCAAAGGTGCATTTACAAACTTAATCTTTTTAGTTACTTTCTAGGAACTTTTCTAAGGGGAAAGACCTTCTCTGTTCTTGGTGCTTTGGATCGGGTGTTGTAATCTGGCTCTTCTTCTAAAAAACCAGGTATGGGGAGTAGTAGTGGAGACAGAGGCTAAGAGAAACACTGGGCAGGGGTGGTTTCCACTCCCAGGTGGGGGAAGTGAGGGTATCACAATTGGTGAAGGGGAACTCTTGGAGAAGTTAAGGAAGAGACTGGAAGTACAGCTGGGGTAGGAGGGAGAGTTTGCATATTTTCACATTTTCATGACTTATAGTTTTTTAGCCAGCAGGCTGCATAAGATAGTTGTTTTACATCAGGGTCTTCTTGGGCTTAGAGATGTTGGTTTAACTGGTTACACATTTACTGAATTCGGGTCTTACACTATGGCTACTCTCTTTGTAATTTTAATCTCAGCTATATTCTTTTACTATAATGTATCATCTTAACTTTATCTGGACTCTTTGTGGTCTTTTAAGGATCATATTAGTCTGACAATTGCTCCAGGGAGATGGTAGGGAGAATCTTCTTTACTGTCTTTTTGGAAGGGTCTGCTTGTTTTCTATAACATCATCTCAGTTTTTAGGCCTTAAAATAAATGGAAAAACGAAGTACCCTAACAGTGCTTCAATCTGAACTGGAATATTCTGATGGGCAATCTAAACTTTAAGATAACTAAAGCTTGTCTGATCTCTTACAACTAAACATTCTGAATCTCTTCACTGAACTTTAAATGGTCAGAATCTAATTTCTTGGCACCCCACTCTTGACACTTTTTCTTCTATCTCTTTTAAAACTCTCTTTCAGTTATTACACTTACTACTATGACTCACACCAGTTGTTTTCTGCTGAGGGTATCTCTCTCTTACTTTTCGACTTAAGTCTGAACTTCTTGCTAGGCTTTCTAGGCTTGGACCCCTGCTGAGTCTTGTTTGAACTCTTTAACTTCACAAGGCTTAGGAGACTCGAACTCCCTGCCAGGCTGAGGTCGAACGTCCTGCTGAGCCTTACACCTGAACTCCGGCGAAGCCCCCTTTGCCTCCCTTTTTGTTCATCTGCCTGCTCTTTTTGCCTGCCTTTTTTGCTCATCTTCTTGCTTGCCTTCTTGCTTGCCTCTCTGCTTTCTTGTCTGTTTGCTCACCTTCATGCCTGCTTTCCTGCTTGCTAATGGTATCTTACTTGCCTGCTGGGATATGTTTAAACTCTCTCAGGGACATCCCCCACCTGCCTGCTGGGACATTGTGCCCTATCCTGACAGGGACTTCCCACTTGCCCTGTCAGGGATCTTCCTTGCCTGCCTATAAGGGCATCCTGCCCTGCTAGGGACCTCTCACCTGCCCTGCTGGGGATCTTTTCTCATCTGCCTTCTGGGGCATGCTGCCCTGCCCAGGACTTTCTACCTGCCCTGCCGGGGACTTTCTCTCACCTGCCTACTGGGGCATCTTGCCCTGCCATGCTGGGGACATTACCTTGCACCTGCTCTGCTTTGGATCTTCCCTCACCTGCCTGATGGGGCATCCTGCCGTGCCAGGGATCCTCTTTCAATTGCCTTCTGAGGCAGCCCTGCCAGGGACCTCTCACCTGCCCTGCCAAGGATCTTACCTCACACCTCAAGAACCTTTGCATGCTCGGAGGGGCCCTCCCCCAAGGAGGCGCCTCAGTCACTCTTCTATGCCATTTGCTTTCCCCCGTACTCGGCCGGCCCCCTCTCGGGTGTCTGGAAACGCGATACTAGGGGGTCCACTTTTGCTCTGGGGTCCGAGCTGCCGGCCCCCATCTCACTCAAGCACTCATTCACTCGCCTCCCATTTCCGCCACGGATTTATCTCACCAATCCGGCGTTCTTCTACGTTGCTTGGTCCCAAGCTGATCCCAGGGTCAATCCGGCGTTCTTCTGCTTTGCTTGGTCCCACGCTGATCCCAGGGTCCAGGAGTAGCCAGCGATTCCCAAGGATCCCTCGAAGCAGAGGGTCGTCTTCTTTGAGGGTGGTCCTTTGTGAGTGTGGATCTCCCAAAGGAGCTCCTAATTGAAAAGAACAGGGCATATGCCTTTATTAATATTCAGCTCTTTATTAAAGTGATCAGCTCTTTATTAAAGTCATCAGCTGGATAGTAGGGTCCAGCAGGAGTTTTCCTCGCTGCTGCAGCAATCCAAAGGAGCAGGTGCTGTTGCAATTCTTCGCTCAGCTGCCCACAGAAAGTGCCGACTTGTTGTCTTCACATGAACAGCTAGAAGCTCTCTCTGGTCAACCATCAGAAGGCAGAACGGTGAGGGGTCTGTCACTGGAGTCCAGGATAGCAGGTGTCAGCTCTTTACCCTCAGGGAAAAACCTCAAGAGTTTCCCATTCTTTGTCTCAGTCACTTGAGTTGGCTGGCTCCCATTCCGTTCAGATTCCTCAGAGGTCATGGTGAGTCTTCAAACCAGGCCCGGGGTTGCGTCCACTCCTTCCTCGGCCAGGGCACCATCTAATTCTCCTCTGATGCATCTAGCTTCCCATCTTGGGGTGCAGTTCCTCTCAAAATAGCCCTCCCAGGATTCACAGGGTTGGTTTTATTTGCATATACAAATGCATATGCATTTGTCCTGGTCCCAGCAGAGGTATCCCTGCTGAAAAAAGGTAGTTACAGCTAACAATGACAGGGCTATCTAGACAGCAGCCGCTCCTTTTCACATTTTAATGAGGTAGGAGAATGCCACAGGGCAGCTTCCCCCCAGTCCTCAAACTTGCTGGGTGTGGGGCTACATCTCGCCTAGCTGGGAGGGGGTCAGCGGCTCCTTAGGAAGAGCAGCATCACCCCAGCTATGGGGGGCAGGACAGGGATGGCACAACCCCTCTCGACCGGGGTTTTCCCTTCCCTGAGAAACTCTGGGGGTTCCAGTGCTCCCCCCTCCATTTACTCTGTTCAGAGCCTTGCTGTGGTTCTCGTCAGCAGCGGCTGCTGTGCCTGTCAGGGCCGCACGGCGTGGCTGTGGCTGCCCGGCGGCTGATGTTCTAGAGACACAGCCCTGCCCCCTCCCAGGGCCACAGCAGCGAACACGGGCAGCTTTTTGAGCCCTCATACCCACTGGGAATTCGTTCCTAACACCAGTGAGGGCAGGGAGTGCCCAAGGCTCCGCAGGCACTGCTGAGAGCAGATCCTTGAGGGCAGGATTGCAGGGAGCCCAAGGCTGTGAGCAGGGAACTGCAATGCTGAGCAAGGCCTGGGCTGGCTGGAGGAAGCAGAAAGGCCAAGCCCTGAGCCCAGGCTGGGACAGCAGGGCCTGTCCCTCACGGGTGCCTCAGGGCTCTTTGTGGGGCAGGGGGATGGGAGGGGCAGCAAGGACAAATGGCATCATCCTGCAAGCCCTGCCAGCTTCCTCAGGGAGGGCTGAGGCAGAGCCAGAGTGCAGGCCCTGAAAGGAAAGTTCCTTCTGTGGGGCTGCAGAGGCGCTGCCAGAGCCCAGGGGACAAAGGCCTGGGTGCCTGTGGCCCTGCCAGCCCTGCCCAGCCCGGGGCCATCTCTCCTGCAGGCTGTGCCCCCTGTGCGTGCTGCTCCTGTGCCCTGGCCGGCTGCACTCGCCCATCTCGCTGTGCCCCCAGCATTTCTCAGCCCAGCATTTCTGGGCCCTCCCTGGGCTCCCTGCACCCAGCGCTGCCGGCTCCTGGCACACAGAGCCAGGCCATGGCCCAGGCTCACGCTGGGACACCTCCTGCACCAACATTCTACCCTGGCGGGGACTTTACTTTTTCCTCGTGTTTTATATGGATTATATAATGGATCCATGCTAATGAAAATTATAACAATATCAATATTTTAGGAAATAACTATTATAAAGCAATAAAATAAATTATTTTACAAGTCAGAAAGACCCCTTTGCAGATGTTATATCTAAAAATAGGTTGCAAGATGTAGTTTGAAAAAAATAATGTCCCAAAACAGGCATGGGAAGAAACAAAGTTGTCTTGAGAATTGTCCTTGGGATGGGTAGCGTTGGAAAGACTTCTAAAGTTGTAGCTGTATTTCTAGATTGCCAAATTAGGTTTTGGAACATAATGCCTTCTTACATGACACAACACTAACTACACAGGTGCAACCTGTGAGGTCGTTCGCAGGACAAGAGAGGAAGAGGAGATATCTGCATCCCAGAAGACCACCAAAAGGAAACGAGAACCCCTACCAACAAGGGGAGCACGCACTGTAAAATATAGTGACCAAGATTTTAAGAAATAGAAAAGGGAGGAGGTTTATGGGAAATCCTAATCCATATGCATTAGCCTGTAGTATATAAACTCAAGATTGGATCGTTTTGCCTTGTATGTGAGGAGGGAAATGGTCCCACTCCATACCCCGATCGCTTTTGGTTATGCCTTATCAGAACCTTAATCAGACTTAATTAACCACTGCCAAATTTTACCTTATATGTATTTACCTCAATCTGCTTCTATTCATTTCAATATGATTATATTCATCTCAATTAAAAACTGTTGCTAAAATTTATTTTGGATGTTTCTGGGACCTTCATTCATAACAGTTGCTAATGCTTTTAAGCCAATCATCTAAAAATACCTCACATGCATTGTACTACAATATATCTTTCTCAGTTCTATTTCTCAAAAATACCTAATCTATTTGCAAGGTCATCCTTTGAAACGTGTTTCTAGTTCAATTTCTCTCTCAACAATGTCTGTCCTACAGCCTTTCAAAGTCAGCATATTTTATCCCAGAGTTTTTATACATATGCATACTATGTGAGCCTTCTGTCAGGCTTTGAGAATTCTCTACAAATCCATTTCCCACACAGTATCCACCATGCTTGTGTTAAGCAGAGACAGTCAAAAGCCATTATCATTGTGCACTGAGGTAAAATAAAGTGTCCTGTTGTGCCCTGTGTGTCCAAGATGCTTCCTCAGCCCTTCTCTGTCTCTGCAGGGGCAGTGCCTGTGAGCAGAGGTGCAGGGAAGAGACCCCCAGCACAGCAGCACAGCCAGGGACAGTGGCCCTGGCTCTTCCCAAGTGCAGCCTCTCCTTGCCAGCCCTTCTGTGGCTGTAAGGCCCCAGTGCTCTGGAGGCTTGATCACTGTCCTGCTGCGTGTCCCTGCTGTGCCACAGGCAGGGATAGGCCATGGGCACCGCTGGGACACAGCTGGGCTCCAGCACAGCAGCTCCAGCAGCAAAGGGCATCTCCTGAGGGCAGGGCAGGAGGGCTTTGCTCTCCCCCAGAGCTGCTGTCAGGAATGTGCTCCAGGAATGCCCTGGCAAAGCAAAGCCCAGTGCCTGGGGCAGAGGGGGAGTGTGCAGGGGGCACACAGCAGTGTCCTGGCACAGCCAGAGCTGCTGGGATGGAGCTGAGGGAGCAGCAGAGCAGGGTCTGGGCTGTGTCTTTGTTCTGGGGACAGCCTGGGAAGCTGCCGCAGGGCAATTGTCCCACACCAGCCCCTGCAACCACCACTGCCAGCACAGGCATCTCACCTTTACATGCAGGAGGTTGTCCCTGCATGGAGGGACACCAAGGGACCAGGCCAGCAGTCCATGTTTCTGTGTGCTGAGGAGATTTCAGCAGTGCATCGTGTGTGTGTGGGGAGATGAACCCCAGGGAGCACAAACATCATCATCATCACTCAGCGGGGCACAATCCCAGTGGTACAAACAGTGCCTTGAGGCCACTTCACTCTGAGAGTAACGTCCTCTGGGAAACCACTTGAATTCTTCACTGGGCCGTGCTTAGGACTGCACAGAGAAAAATATCCAGGGCAGGGAGGCTCCAGAGGAAAATGCTCAGGGCAGCCAAGGGCTGAACAGAGTGACCATTGGGGTGGGGCTCTGTGTGGAGAAATCACAGCTGCCTCCCTTCTGAACACTCCAAGGACGTGGACAGGGCTGTGCTGTGTTCTGGGTACTGACCTGGAACTGTGGGATATGGAAAAGGCTTCTGGTGTCAGGGATGTTGAGAAGGCTGGGCAGTGTCACTGTGGGACCTCTCTCAAATCCATTTGGAAAGGGCAGAGCCATCCCAGAGGGTCTTGGGCACTTGGGAAGGGCAGAGCTGGAACCAGTCTGCAAAGAGAGCAGGGAGGGGGACTGGAAGGGGGATGTTGTGTGCCCATCAATGTCACTGATGGACTGCAGATGTTCTGGAGCCTCATCCTTTTCCAGTGCAGCCTGGATCGGTCCATGGCAGGTGGTGGGACTGTGCTTCCACCCCTGGGGCAGTCAGTTCCAGGTGTACTGCAGTCCCCTCCAGGTGAAGGCAAACTGAGGCCTGCATTCTGCTGCCAGAGGAATGGAAAAAATGCTTTGGCAATGTCAGTAGTACCACTTGGCTGCCTTGGACTCCAGCTCCTACTGGAGCTCCAACATGTCTGGCACAGCAGTGCTCAATGCTGGAGTCACTTCATTCAAGGCACGACAGTCCACAGTCAGTTTCCATTCTCTGTCAGATTTGCACCCAGGCCAGATGGGGCTGTTGAAGGGTGCGTGTGTTTTGCTGACCACCCCTTGGCTCTCCAGCTCACGGATCATCTTGTGCATGGGGATCACAGCATCTCGGGTTGTTCTGTACTGTCGATGATGAACTGTTGAAGTGGCAATTGGCACTCATTGCTCTTCCCCCTTCAGGAGTCCTGCTGCACATGGGTTCTCTGATATTCCAGGCAAGGTGTTCAATTGCTTAACACCCTCGGTCTCTACAGCTGCTATCCCAAACATCCACTTGAGTCCCTTTGTGTCTTTGAAATACCCATTTTGGAGGAAGTCTATGCCCAAAATGCATGGGGCCTCTGGGCCAGTCACAATAGGGTGTTTCTTCCACTCATTTCCACTCAGGCTCACATCAGCTTCCGCCAAAGTAAAATCCTGTGATCCTCCTGTCACACCAGCAATAGAAACAGATTCTGTCCCTACATGTCTGGATGGGATTCATGTGCCCTGAGCACCAGTGTCAACCAAGGCCTCATATTTTTGTGGTTCTGATGTGCCAGGGCAATGAATCCACACAGTCCAAAAAACAAGTTTTTCCCAAGCCTTTACCTGGCTAAAGGCAGGGCCTCTCTAAGCCTGGTTATCGTTTTTTCCTTGGTTCAGCTTCTCCTTTTGTGTCAGTTGGATTGGCCTCTGACTGGATGTTGGGAAGCACTGAGAGTCCTTCACCTGAATCACTGTCCACTGGTTGATAGGTTTTGCATGTGTGTTTCTTTTCTGCAGCGACTGCCAGTGTCTTGGGCTCACTGTCTGGTTTAGCCGCTGGCTTAGGGTTATTGTTTAGCTGCTGGCTTAGGCTCACTGTCTGGTTTAGCTACAGCCTGAGTAGCTGGGGTGTTGGCTGCAGCCTGAGGGACTGGGGTAGCTGCTGATTTATCTCCCTGCCCTCTGGCTCCATCTGCTGCCCTACAGTATCTAGCAGTGTGCCATAAGCATATGCCAGGGCCCAGCTTATTGCAATGAGCTTTTCCTCCTTACAGTCATCATGGCACTTCTCCTCCAGATATTTCCCCACCTCATCTGGGTTCTGAATTTGTTCATGTAGAAAGTCCGAAGCTAGGGGAGCAGAAAATTCCTTCAAGGTTCGGCCCATTCTGTCCCTTTCTCCACACCACTCAGGATTTTCCACACCTGGGTCTATTTCTGGGTCAGGGTCACCAAGCTCTTGTGGACATCTCAGCCCTCACCCTAGAGAAGCTGCAAACCATATAGAGGAAGCTCACCAGATGAAATACCAGGAAGGTGGTCACTTTAACATTCAGGAGAAACTGAACATTCTCAAAAAATGATGTAACAGATTCAAAAGAGGGAAAGGAAAGGTTGAAAAGTTTCATCCCCTACTCCTCCTCTAACAAACTGCGTGCAATTACTAATAAATCCCCAAAACATGGTGCTGGAACTAGGACGCAGGGTAGGATGAAGAAACCACAAACCAAACATAGCTGGCACAAACTCCAGTACCTTTATAAACTTTCTATGAATCATGATCACTAAGCCCAGGAGGACAGCTATCCTAATCTGTTCTCTCCTACTGTAAAAGCTCCGTGTTAGAGACAACACTGGAGCTAGTTCTGGATAAGAAAAAAATCCTAGGGACCAGAAAGGTATTAAAACCACAAAAAAGCCTAGGGAACAAAACACAGGAAGGACTCCACCCCAAGGGACATTATAAATTCAAGCAGCAATGTGGCTACTGCCTGCTTTATCCCCACACAAAGGACAAACAAAATGCAATCAGTACAAGTTTCTTCCACTTTCTCAAGCCACTTGCGGGGCACCAGAAAGAAATTATTTTTCCTGGTTTAGGGCAAATTTGGGACCTCTGAATGGGGTTCCTCTGGAGAAGGAAACCAAAATGGCCCCTCCTCTGATTGGTCCACGACAGAGAAGTCTTCTTAGAGAAAAATGGAAAAAACTATTTCTTTAAAAAACAAAGTGGCTACAAGCATAAAGAATGAATAATATGAAACAATAAAACCTCTGGCTGCTCTGAAGAGAGATGGTAACACTGAGAGAGTCCTTGATGTGGGTGTATCTCATCTCACTCAGTCCCTTATCAGTTCCACCAGCGCTGGAAAATGCCCAGGTCCAGGCCCTGGTGGAACACAGGTGTGAGATCCCAGAGTCTCTCGGGGGTTTTCAGGCCAGGACAGTTTAAACAGTCCCAAGAAAAAAAGGAAAAAACAGTCCAGGGACCTTCTCTCCCTCAGCTAGCTCAAACTAACTGAAAGCAAAGGCAATCTCTGTCCCACAGTCTGTCCGTGCTTCAGACAAACACCGTCCAGGAGCTGGAATGTGCAGAAGGGAGTGCTGTTTCTCCAAACAAACTCAGCACTGCTTCTTTCTCCCCCTTGGCTCTCAGAACCAGTCTGAAAGGTACAGAACTCAATACACAGCACCAACAGAACAGACAATTGGGGATACAAGCACCATCAAGTCACCCCAGCACAGGGAGGGTGCTGAGCTGGTTCTCCACGGGGCCGCCCCCGGCTCACCGCCTGCTCCGTGCTGATGTCGGCGATGTCGGGGATGTCCCACAAGTGCTGCAGCTTCTGAGGGGACACTGCCAGGGTGACATCACTGCCACCCACGTCCCCACAAGGTGAGACCTGTGCCACAGCCACCAGCAGCACCTTGGAGCTGCCTGGGACAGGAGGCAGAGGTGTGTGGCGAGGTGTCCCCAAGGATGTCAGGCTGTGCAGTGGCTGCCAGGCCATCTCAGCAATGCAGAGCTGTCCCTGTGGGTATCACAGTGTCCCCTTGGGTGCCAGGCTGTCCAGTGGCTGCCAGGCTGTCCCCAGTTATCCTGTGCTGTCCCTAGGGGTAGCAGGCTGCCCTGACAGGTTCCAAGCTGTCCTGAGGGCTGTCAGGCTGTTCCAGGGGTGGCACACAGTGCCCATCTCGGCAATCTGGGGTACCCCGTGCCCACTGTGGGATGGCCATGATCAGCTGCAGGTGAGTCAGGTAAGAGGATCCACGTCCCACAGGCAATGGTGGGCTCTGGATGAGGAGGAGCAGGTGGAGAAGGAGGAGGAAGAGGTGGAAGGGGAGAAGGAGGAGGCAGCCTGGCAGGGTTCACCTGGGAAAAAGGGTAATCAATGACAGGGTAGTCCAGGATATGTCTGGCCCAGTCGTTCAGCAGCTGGAAATGGTGGGACTGTCCCAGTCTGCACCCGCTGGGGAAGAAGAACCTGATGGGGACAGCAGAGGGGTCTCAGTGCTGCATCTCCAAGAGAGCACAACCCCAACCAGCCATCAGAGCCAGGCTGGGGCTGTACCTGATCCTGGACATCACCAGGTGGCTGCAGGACTTGTCGAGTGTGCAGAGGTGGTTGGGCTGAAAGAAGCAGCTCAGATCCTCATGGCCAGGATGAAGAGCAGGTGGCACACAGAGAGAATGCCTGGGGACTGAGAGCAGGGTTGGGACGCTCAGTGAGGATGGCCAAGGAACACTGAGCCCACAGCCAGGATCTCAAGTCCACGGCTGATACCTCAAATCCACAGCCAGGACCACAAACCCAGAGCTGGAATCCAGAGCCCATGGCCAATCAGAGGATCCCCTCCTCACTGGCACCATCACTGCTCCCAACCAGGTACCAGCCCCTGGCAGTCAGGTGGGAGGCTGTTGGGGTTTCTCTGGGTCCTGCTCCGCTCAGCACCCCCAAGGTAGTGGGATTGAAGTTGAGAGGGCTCAAGGGGGTTTTGGAGACCCTAAGGGCCCTGCCCCCCTCTGCAGCCCCCTCCCTCCACAGCCCATGCTCTGCCTGGCCCTTGACATCTCAGAGATGACCACAGGAGTGCCAGGGCTGTTTCCAGCCTGTGCCTCCAGCAGGGCCCTCCGGTGAGGACAGGGGTCACCCCATGCCAGGGGACCCTGGGGTTGGGGTGCAGCCCCTGCCCCACAGATCTGGGGCTGACGGGGCCCCGTGCCCAGCACGGCCTCCACCTCCATCAGCACCGTGGCCACTGGCACCACTCAGGATTTGGTGAAGCCACGGCTGCCAGTGCTGTCCCCGTGGGAGCTGACACTCATCTCCAAGGGGCTCTGGGAGTGCCACTGAGCCAGGACGTGCCAGGCCGTGCCATCCAACCAATGACACGCCATTCCACCCCACTCTCTGATTCAAGAATTGCTGCTCCTCCCTGTTGTGGGGCAAAGTTGGAAGTAGATTTTCTCTCAGTGGCACTGGCCAAGCCCTGAGCCAGGGGCAGGACCTTTCCCTGGAGCTCTGAGGGTGTTGGGTTTGTTCAGCTGCAGCAGAGCAGACAGAGCTCAGAGCTCCCCGGAGGCTGCGGCTCCTCCCGAGGGGCAGCGCGGGGGAAGCTCCGACCTCTGCCCCGGGGGAGCAGGGACAGCTCCCAAGGGAATGGCTGGGGCTGGGCCAGGGCAGGGCTGGGCTGGAGAGCAGCAAAAGCTTCTTCCCCCAGAGGGGCTCAGGCACTGACCAGGCTCCCCAGGGAATGGTCACAGCCCCAAAGCTGCCAGAGCTCCAGGAGCCTTTGGACACGGCTCCCAGGGATGCACAGGCTGGGATTGTTGGGGTGTCCTGGACAGAGCCAGGGCTTGGACTCCATGATCCCCGTGGCTCCCTCCCAGCTCAGCCCACTCTGCAATTCTCACCCTTTGGCTCAGCCTTTGTGTCCCCTCCAGGCGCTGGCAGAGCTGTTGGGTGGGGCAGGAGCAGGGCAGCCCCAGCGTTCCCGTCTGTGTGACACAACAGTGACAGCCCCAACATTCCATCCCTAGAGATGCTCCAAGGGAAGTGTCCACACCCGTGTCCAGTCAACAGAACTGACTGGCCACTGACCCTGAGTGACCACAGCCCTGCCAGCCCGGAGGCACCACTGGGGCAGCTGCATCTCAGCCGTGTCCCAGCTCCTGCAGCCCCTCCTCTGCCCTGAACCCTCCTGCACCACAGGGAGGGGCTCGTTTCAGTGCCCCTCAGGGGTCTCCTCTTGGGGTTATAGAACACCTGGCAATGGAACCTTGGGGTGAAAAGTAGAGCTTTTGGTCCTCACTAGCAAGGCCAGAACTGAAACTGAGGGCCTGGAGATGCTTGAATTCAAACATTGGAATGGCAGCATCTGTCGAGGGGGAGATCTTTTCCTCCTATGCCTGCTCATGTGAACTGTGCAATTCTCTTGTGCTGAGGAACTTGAGGTGTCTGCCTGAGCAGGAAAGGTGAAGAAAGGAAAGGTGAGCCTGAGACAGGAGTTTTCCTTTGCTAAAGCAAAGCCTCAGCACAGAAAGAACATTGTGCCCTTGGCAAGGAGGGATTGTGTTAAAAGAGCTGTCACATCCCTGCTGGGTTGGACATGGAAAGTTGTGGTGCCATCCTTTCCTTCCCTCCGGCCCTCAGCCAGAACTTGGATTGAACAGGGACATGAGGAGAGAGGAATTTCCCTGCCAGGGCAGGGCTGTGGTGCAACACATCCCCCAGAAGGAGTCTGGAGCAGCCCAAGGCTCTGTGTGCCCAGGCAGAGGCAGGCAGGACGCAGAGCTGTCAGCAAAGGAAGGGGCCAGCCAGGTGGGGCAGCCGGGGGATGAGGACAGCCTGCAGGGACAGAGGCGCAGGGCACGGACACCGTAGGACAGCCTGGGCTGCACAGGGCACAGGCATGGGCAGCAGCTGAAAGGCCCTGACACAGCCAACTCCTGCAGCACTTGGGCCATGGCTGCTGGCCCTGGGCCTGAGGCATCAGAGGAGACAAGTGACCCTTGCAGGCCTGGGGCCTCATTGCCTCCTTGTCCCTGCTCAGCAGCCTGGCAGGGGCCGCCCCACGGTGCTGCCCTTGGCATTGCACATCCCCACATCCCAGTGGCCCGGGAAGAGCCCTGAGAAAGGAGGGAGGGACAGGATCTGCCTTGGCAGGGGCTGGGGCTCAGACCTTGGCCCTTTGCATTCCTGAAACACATCCAGGTTTGCTCAGCATCAGAGACACCTTTGCCTTGTTTGTCCCCACCTGTCATCACTGCCTGCAGTGTTCTGCTCTGACTGGAACCTGGGGACACTTCCTCAATCGTGTCCCTCGATGAGACCTATTTAAACCAGAGGAAACCTGAGTATTTCTGCTTAATTCTTGAGAACTCTGAATTTTGCAGAGCAGCAGCTCCAGCTCGGGGCTGTGGGCAGCAGGGCAGGGGCTGCAGCAATGGCTGCTCAGGCCAGCACAGACCTGTTCCCCTGGGAAAGGCTCTGGGGGCAGCTGGCATGTGCCAGGAGCAGAGCAGGAGCCCGTGGGTGTGCAGACGAACCCTGGCAAGAGGCTGCCCTGTCCCTGGGGCAGCAGGAGCTGCCTGAGGAGCCCCAGGGTGAACTCTCTGCTGCTGTGCTGGGCAGCGGGGCTGGCCCTGGGGCTGCAGGAGCTGCCTGAGCTGAACATCTCCTGAGCACTGCAGACACAGAGTGGCTGTCCCTGAGCTCCAGTGCCAGCAGTTCCTGCTGCAGGGCCAGACAGGGCTGGGCTGCTCTGTGGGGCTGAGCAGGGAGAGGAAAACAATGGAAGCTTGGTTACATTAGTCCCCAAAGTGTCAGGACTATCTCAATTGTTCCATGTGGCCCCACAGTGTCACTCTGGTCCCCTTGGTCACACAGGCCCCGCAGTGTCACAGGGCACCTTTGGTTCTCTGGGGCTGCAGTGTCTGTTCTGCCCCTGAGCAGGAGCAGCACCAAAAACTGACACCAACCTAAGGAATAATGGAATTTATTATAATGCAAATCAGCAAAATCACAAATAGAGAAGCTCAGTATTGCACCCAGTCATCACTATCAAAGATTGACCATGATGATTAAGAAAGAGACAGTACCAGTTACCCCCAGACTTTGCCATCATCCACATCCACACATCAGATGGGGGAAGCTTTCATAGCCAGGGACTGGAGAACCACTACTAGCAACTGGGAATTCCTGCAGGTGCATCCAGCTTTGGAGGCAATAAAGTGGCCAAAAACCTGGAACACTAGGCAAGGAAACAGTACTCCATATATATAGTATAAGGCCTTTAGAGCAGGTATTTTTTCATTCAACACCCGGAGTGAGGGGGATAGCTCCACCACAAGCTCACTCATCCGTTCTTCACACATTACTAGCTTTTATACATGTTTTTTATGTTCACATTATACTTTGCTAACCTTCATACTGTAGCATATTTTCTAATCACATGAATATGTAAGCTCCTGTAGCACATGCAGGGTCTCTCCACGAGGTGGTCATCAGCCTCTTGGTGGTTGTTTTGATGAAGGCTCAGAAAACTTCCTTGGGCTTGAACTTACTACTCCTGTTTCCTGCACATGCTCTAGAAGGTTGCCTGCTCAAATAGCCAGGAGTTAGCTTTTTGCAGATAGCTTGTGTTGTGGTTTGACACTGGCGCAATTGAAGGCACCCACGAGGGTTGTTCGCTCGCCCTCTGCTGCCACCGCTGGGCAGAGAAGGGAAAAAAATATTAACAAACACTTCATGAGGGAGATAAAGACCAGGAGAAATATTTCAAAAACAAGGAAGGCTCAACTTAAGTTGCAAAGTGAATTTTATTAGTAACAGAATCAGAGGAGGATAATGAGAAATAAAATAAGCCCCTAAAACACCTTTCCTCCACAGCCTCTCTCTCCTTCCCACCAACAGCACAGGGAGACATGGCACGGGAGTTTTCTCATTTCATCAAGAGATTTTCTGCTGCTCTGGGAGATGAGTCCTTCCCCTGTGAGGCCGTGGGGCCCCTCCCAGGGGAGACAGTTCTCTGTGAACTGCCCCAGCGTGGGTCCACTCTCACCAGCAGCAGCCCTTCTGCCCCTGCTGCAACGTGAGCCCCTCCCACGGGCACAGTGTCCTCCCAAACTGCTGTGGGGTGGGTCTCTCTGCCCACGGGGTGCAGCCCTCCAAGAACAGGCTGCTCCAGCATGGAAGCAGGGCCCTCTCTCTCCACTGGGTCTCCCACTGGATCACAGCTTCCTCCAGGCATCCACCTGCAGGGCCAGACCTGACTCTGCTGCTCCGTGGGGCTGGGGCAGGGGCAAGGAGAGTCTGGACTCTGCAGTGCCAGGGAGAGGAAAACAATGGACCTTTGGTTATACGAGTCCCTGCAGTGTCAGAATGGCCTCCATGGTTCCATGAGGCCATGAAGAGTCACAATGGCTGCTTGGTTCGTTGGGACCCCACAATGTCACAATTTCACCCTGGTTCCATGAGACCCCAAAGCGTCACTATGGTCCAGTTGGTTCCATGAGACCCTCACTGAGCACCTCAATGGCCCCTTGGTTCCATGTGGCCCAACAGTGTCACTCTGGTCCCCTTGGTTCCATGTGGCCCAACAGTGTCACTCTGGTCCCCTTGGTCACACCAGGCCCCCGCAGTGTCACAGGGCACCTTTGGTTCTCTGGGGCTGCAGTGTCTGTTCTGCCCATGAGCAGGGTCAGCACCAAAGACACAGACACAAAGTTCAGCAATGGTGTGATTTATTCTAATGCAAAACTGCAAAGAATCACAAAAGGAGAAGCTCAGCAATGCACCCAATCATCACTACCAAGGATTGCCTGCAGTGATTAAGAAAGAGACAGCAGCAGTCACCCTCAGACTTTGCCATCACCCAGACCCACACATCAGCTGTGGGAGCTGTCACAGCCAAGGACTGCAGAGCCACTCCCGCACACTGGGAATTCCTGCAGGGGCCTCCAGCCACAGGTGAGGCTCCAACCTGGCTGGGAGAGGGCCCAGCTCTGACAGTGCTGAATAAACAAACTGACAGCACTTCTAGTGCAGGAACATCTGGTTTCATTCTCCCCTTGGGTTCCTCCCAAAGCCTGGCCAGGGCTCAAGGAGGAACCAAGGGAGCTGACTCTGACCATACAGCCCCAAACAAGGCCAGATGTCAGATTTCATGGCCTTGTCTGGTTTCTAACTACAGAAAGGTCAATCCATGTTTAAGTGATGAGTGATCAATTTATCATAGCACTAATGACCATGCATATTTCATTATGGAGCAGATACAAAGATAACCTTTGGTTGGAAGGTTCATCCAGAGGTCACCTTTGGCTCAGGGCCTGTTGTTCAGGCCTCACTCAGGGCCTGTTGTCCAGGCCTTGGCACTTTCAGGGACATGGTTTAGTGCTGGGCTTGATACTGCTGGTGAATGCCGGGACTGGATGTGCTCAGAGGTCTTTCCCAACATGAAGGATTCCATAATACCAGGATTCCATCTGCTGGATTCATCCAAGACCATGTTAGCAGCATTACTTTGGTCAAAAAGTTTCCTCTTGCTCAGCTCTTGTGGCCTAAGGCTTCAGCTCCTTCAGCTCCTGGTGCTAAGCTGCTCATGCTGAACGAGATGACTCGGAGAGAAGAATAGAGTTCATGCAATTCCTTCTGGGACACTGAGAGGGGAGGGTGTGGAAACAGGAGCATTGTTTGGTGTGGCCTCCCCTCTGCCCTTCACACCTTTCAGGGCTTTGAACCAGCCCAGAGCTTTCTCCAAGAGTGCAATGGAGCAGCTGTTCCTGCTCCCAGCTCTGGCTCTTCCCAGGCTCTGACCTTGCCTGCTTTTGTCCCTCTTGCTGTGCCCTCTGTTCCCCTGTGCTCGGTGGCTGCTGCCCAGGACTGTGGGACTGGCACAGATCCAGTGGTCAAGCTCCTCCTTTCTCTGCCCTTGGAGCTGCCTGGGCACAGCAGCTTTTTCCATCTGGAAGCTGCACATGGAGAGGGAGTCCCCACCTCTGTTCCTTGCACAGCCCCCAGGAGCCCAGGGCTGCCATCTCAAGGCCCTGCTGGCCCTGAGGGCTCCAAGGTGCCTCAAGCTGCTGTGACACCCCTGCACACAGAGGGAAGAGTGGCAGGGCTGTGCTCAAAGTCAGCTCCATGTGCTGCTGCTGCTGCTGTGGGGGTCATTTGTGCAGCCCTGCCCAGAGGGAGGGATCAGCTCCAGGCCCTGCTGCTGCTCCCAGGGCTCAGCCCCAGGTTGGTTGTTGCTGGCAGTGCCAGCAGAGGCGGTGGCTGCAGCAGCGGGTGCTGACAGTGCCCCAAGCCCTGGGGCCGCAGGGGTCCCTGGGCTGGAGCTGGCAGGGAGCTGCCCCTTGTTCTCCCTCTGCCCTGCAGAGCTGGGCTGGCCACAAGTGGGGCAGCACAGCAAACAGGGAGCCTGCCAGACTCCTGCAGCTCTGTCTGCTCAGAGTTTGGGCCTTGGAGCTGCAAGTGCACAAAGGCAGCTGCTTCTGCTCCCTCTGTGTGTGCCCGTGTCCAGCAGTGCTGCTCCATCAGTCTGTGCCCAGCAATGGGGAAAAGCCTCAGCCCTGCAGGGCCAGGAGCTGCCGGGCTGTGCCGGAGCAGCTCAGCCAGTGGGAAGGGAGCTGCTCCACACGGGAACCAGCAGCAAAGCACTGGAGCACCTCGTTCTTGGCCAAAGCCCAAATTCTGTGAGGAAATAACAGAGTTATTCACGTGCATTGGTGCATCAGCACTGCAGGTGCTGTGCCTGCAAACACATGGCTCGAGATGTGCAAAGGAATTCTGCAACTCTTGACTGGATCAGGATGTCACCAGTGCTGAACTCCAGTTTAGCCCAAAGCAACCACTTTAGACCTCTGCTGGTCCCTGCTAGATCTTTTTCTTCAGGGTTTCCAGACAGAAGCAAACAGAGGAGGAGCCTACATTTTCATTGTTTATCCAAAATGTATCTCATTTTGCTGTACATTCCTCTTTTAGGATGTGTTATCTGCTTAACAAGGAAAAGAAAAAAGGAAAAAACAGGGAAAAAAGAAAGGGAGAACAAAAAACAAACATGCAGTGAAAAATCTTCTGTAACTTTAGATTAAGAGGTAGCTGATCTTCTTAAAAAGACAACTAAATTACTTAATTTGTGAATGTTTTGATGGCATGGATCCATCTCACTGACCTCAGTATCCTTTTTTAAAAGTATATGGGTTTTCTTTCCAATATTAAGTTATTTGAAATTGTTGTTGAAGCATTAAGAAACTGACAGATGGATTGTGCATGACTGTATCTTGAGGGTAAAAAATATTACAGTTTGACACTTCGACCTAGAGTTGCAACTGAAAGTTGTAAATCCCAGTGGATTGTGTGGCAGCAGCCTTTCCTTGAGAATTTGCAGCATCACAAAGACTTCATCAGTGGGCTTGGGGGTGCTTGGAGCTTTGTCCTGTTCCACTCTGGGATTTCATGAAACAGGACTTCACCTGCCAACATGCCAGGTCACGTTCTGCCACCCCAGCTCCTTGGACCCTGTATCCCCCAAAGCAGACACAAAGTGTTTCTGCTGCTCCCCCCTTGACACAAATCCACAGAGCTGGGAGTTTCCCAAGTCTTGTGTCTCAATTGCTCCATATTCCTAAAGAACCAGCAGAGTCCATCCCGATAAATACAGTGAGTTACACGGATGGTGTAACTTCCTGCCTAGAAATCCTGAAACTGCTTCTGAATGATGCACCCTTCAGCTCTTGGACACCTACTCACAATGAGCTGGGACAAAAATGCCCTGGTCACTGGCTTAAAAGTGAGTTATTCTAAACTTAGAACTCTGTGGGAAATCTCTATCTATCCCTGTCCTTTTAGTATATCCATACATGGGGGTGTGCATGGATGTGTCTTGTGCAAAGAGGAAGGAGTGTGCAAGCAACGTGACTGACACTTTCACTCTGTGTTCATTCCATACCCATGGGTACAAAGACATTATGGAAACCCTGGCACACACACACCCTTCTGTCCCTGCACACAGAGACATCCCAGAGCCCCTGGCACACACAGACCCTTCTGTCCATGCACACAGAGACATCCCAGAGCCCCTGGCACACACAGACCCTTCTGTCCATGCACACAGAGACACCCCAGAGCCCCTGGCACACACAGACCCTTCTGTCCATGCAGACAGAGACATCCCAGAGCCCCTGGCACACACAGACCCTTCTGTCCATGGGTACAGAGACATCCCAGAGCCCCTGGCACACACAGACCCTTCTGTCCATGCACACAGAGACACCCCAGAGCCCCTGGCACACACAGACCCTTCTGTCCATGCACACAGAGACACCCCAGAGCCCCTGGCACACACAGACCCTTCTGTCCATGCAGACAGAGACATCCCAGAGCCCCTGGCACACACACACCCTTCTGTCCATGCAGACAGAGACATCCCAGAGCCCCTGGCACACACAGACCCCTCTGTCCCTGGAGGACACAGCACAGCGGGTGGAGCCGGTTGGTGGCAGCGAGTCCCGCACAGCAGGCCAGACCCGGCTCCAGCCCTGCCAGGCCCTGACAAGGCTCAGTGCCAGCTCCTCTGCAATGGGAAAGCCCTTCAGCCTTGTCCCTGCCCACAGGGGCACTGCTGGCCTGGCAGCACAGCTTGTTTCCCCCACAGGCTGCAGGAGATGAGAACACAACGCTTGCAAACACTGACTGGAAGCCACAGCTCTGGGTGCTCCCCATTGTCACCATGAGATTCTCCCAGTATTCTGAGCGTTCATACTAAAGTAGAAGTGTGCACCTTCTCACGCTCATTCATGTAAACAAGGAGATTGTGTTTTGTAAATATTGCTATTGTTTTGAATTCCTTCTCCAAGAGAAGGGGAGGTTGAATGACAGTCCCTCTGACCAATGTGGTTGAGCAGGGGGAATGCCACTCTCCAATCCATGGGCACCTTGCTAAAGTATATAATAGGAAGTAATAAACAAAGCAGGAGATTCTCCCTGCTGCTCTGATCTCCCCAGATTCGTGGCTCTGTGTGTCTTTTCAGGCAAGGCTCCCAGAGACAGCCCATGAACCTCAGCCCTGGTACCACTGTCTGCCCCAGGCTTCAGGGGATGCAGTGGGAACCCGGCTGGGCTCTGCCCTGGGGCCATCCTGCAGGGACAGCTGCAAACAGGGAGCATTTCCTTGCCACAAACAGCCAAGCCAGGGGTGCAGGGCAGCTGCTCCAGCCCACACTGCACTGCTGTG
Organism: Prinia subflava; assembly: GCF_021018805.1. Classification (NCBI taxonomy): domain Eukaryota; kingdom Metazoa; phylum Chordata; class Aves; order Passeriformes; family Cisticolidae; genus Prinia; species Prinia subflava. The sequence goes on from NC_086272.1 coordinate 2,459,673, forward strand.
TGCTGTGCCCTGGGGCTGGGGCTCCCCGCAGAGGGGACTGCACTGGTGTGCCAGAGGAGACAAAGAAGCTTCAGCTTAACCTTAGTGAGGTGGGTGGGTGGGCTGGGAGAGTGAGGAGGCTCAAGGGGATTCACAGAGCTCATCCTGCTGGAAGGACAAGGAAAAGGGAGTGGGAACTCAGCACTGAGGAGAGATGAGGGCTGGACAGCAGCTCTCACTGACACTAAAATGCCACGGGACCTCGGAGATATTGCTGCTCTTCAGCCAGTGACAGGATGAGGCCCTAAACCTGGGGCTTGGTCTTCCTTGTGGTGAAGGCCATCAAGGAAGGCAACAGTGTGATGGAGACTGTGATGGGCTGGGAACTCACTGGGGGAAAGGAGGGAGCAGTTGTGAAATTTAAAAGTAGGTGGGGGAGAGAAATCTTCAGGGAAGGGCTGAGCTACACCTTGGGCAAGTTGATAAATGTCATTTGGGGTCATCCCAGATTGATTGCATTTCAGAAGTTCTTGATCAAGTTTAATTTTGGAGGGTGTGATGTTTTCCCTCGGAGATGTACACTCTGCAAGCTGCATTGCCCAAGTGCTCAAGCAAGTCTCTGCTGCAGGTCACACCATTTCTTCTTTGGCTGATTCTGGCCTGGGGCTGAGCTCCAGCAGAGCCCTGGCAGAGCCCAGAGCAGCCTCAGCATCCGCATAGCCCAGCTGCAAGGAGAGAAACCAGAACCCGCCCGTCACCTGAAGGCTCCTGTCCCCCTTGTCCCAGTGCCCGCCGTGCCCTGGCCATGCTGGCCATGCCCAGAGCGGTGCCCAGAGCTGCCCATCATTGCTGCCCTTGGCAGCAGAGCAGGAGGGCAGGACATGTGCCCAGCCTGCAGCCAGCCGTGGCACATCCACCTCCTCAGCAGCTGCCCACAGCAGGATGCTCCTGTGCTGGCTGCCATCTCCCAAAAGCTCTGATCCCACCCAGGCCAAGAAGACGGGACCCACCTGACGCCATCCGCCGCTGGAAGAAAAGCTGCTCCCAAACGATGTCCTCAGACTTCTCCAAGGGCACGGCCCATCCACGGCACGGCTGGTCCCAAGCACTTCCCCATCCAGACTGGACACCACCTAGAACGCTTCCTTTAGAGAAACAAACAGGAAATTAACGAAAATAGACTACAGACAAAAAAGGGAAAATGAGGGAAATGGCACAGTGGATACTGGGGGCTGTTGGCAGGGCCAGGACCCCACACCCATTTCACACCCACCCCAGCTCATGCCCCCCAGCCCTGCCAAAATGCAGCTTGGCGCCCACTGAAAAATCAGGTGCTTCCACCCCAGCAAAAGGGGGAACCTTTGTTTCCCGGCCAGCCTGTGCAATGCCCAAATCTGGGAGCATCCCCCTGTGTGTGCACTCATCTGCAAATTCACTGTGGAGCCTGGCTTTGAAGAAGGTGCCAGAATCAAAGTCCATCATCTTCAGCTTTGTGGTGGCCTGGTCGAGGAAGAGGTTTTCATCCTTGATGTTGTCCTGGCTGTCTCCAGCAGCAGCAGCCCCACCTGGCACAGCTTCTCCAGGGGCTGCTTCTCTTTCCCTGGGGGTGAGACCAGGCTGTCAGTGTTCTGCCCAGGGCCCCAGCTGGCAGTGACCCAGGACAAGCCAAAGCAGCTGGGATGGCAGCCAGCAGTGCTGGGCAGAGCAGCTCAGCTCCAGCACAGGGGCTGTGTGTTCCCATCTGATGACCCCTGTGCAGTGACACAGGCAGGACAAAAAAGTCTGGGTTCTTTGCTTCGGATTGCCAAGGCATGTGTGGAGCTGGAACTTACCAGGGCCCTGCATCGCTGTTTCTGTGGCTCTCCCTTCTTCTATGGCAGATGACTATCCTGCATCCAGGGATGACACAACAGGTCTTCTACTGAAGGCCGGTCCACATGCAGCATGGATAAACACCGCCGGATGACATCTTGGCACTCTGGCGAGAGAAACCAGAAACCGCTGGTCAGTTGGAGAAGGCTCCTGTCTGCCCCACGGTTCCCATTCTCAGGCCATGCTGCATTTGCTCAGAGCTGGGCCTAAACTTTCCCAGGAATTCCCTGTTTTGGAGGAAAGCAGGACAGCAGGACACGTGCCACCTCCTCAGCAGCTGCCACAGCCCACTGCTGTCTCCCAGCACTGGCATTTCCCCCGTGCCCAGAGATGAGGATTCACCTTGAGAGAGCCGTGGTGGCAGCAAGAGCTGATGGTCCCAGCTGATCTTGTGGCCCCTCCTGAAAGGGTGCTCCCCACACACCATCTGGTGCAGCAGGATGCCCAGGGACCAGACGGTAGCTGGCTGTCCATAGTACCAGCCAAACTGGTTCCATTCCGGGGGACTGTATGACGGTGTTCCTATGGAATACAGATGGAGTTCATCAGGGGGATGCTGCTGCTCCCAGAGCCTGGCCCCAGCATCCCTGGGCGTGCAGGGGCTGCCCCAGTGGCACGTGGTGTGACCTGCTGCCCTCTGGCCAGCACCTGGGACTTGTGCACAAACTTAGGGTTGGAAAAGAAGCCACTGGTGTTGGAAGGTGGCAGTGGAAGCCCTGGCAAGGCCCAACCATGACAAGCAAAACCCACTCAGTGCTGGGGAAAAACCATGCCTTACTCGTCCCTGCCTGCATTGCCCCAAAAACCATTATGAACCCAAAGCAAACCAGGCAATCACAGCAGTCCAAGCCCTTTCTCACCTGCTCCCCAGACTGGCTGGTGCATATGTTCTGGCTCCCCTCTCAGACACCCCCACCCACGGGTGCTTCTGTTGGGCTGGCTGCCCCAGCCCCAGCCCCAGTCCCAGGCAGAGTGGCTGGCAAAGGCTGCCAGCAGGGCTGGAAGCTGGTCCCCCCACCCACTTGTGTTCAAAAGCAGCTGGGCTGAAGACTCAGTGCCATGAGTGGCGGGGAACCCCAGTGCCACACCCAGGCTGGGCTGTGAGATGTTGGGCCAGGAGATGTCTGCAATGGGGAGCACACCCCTGCGAGGGCTCACCTGCAAAGTGAGTATAGGCTGTGTCTTGTAGGTAGGTGCCACAGCCAAAATCGATCAATTTGGCCTGCCCGGTGGCCAGGTCAAGCAGGATGTTCCCTGGCTTGAGGTCGCGGTGCAGGACCCCGCAGCTGGTGCAGTGCCGCACGGCCTCCAGCACCTGGCGGAACAGCTCCCGCGCCACCTCCTCGCACAGGAACCGCCGTGCCCGAATGAAATGCTGGAGGTCCTGAGATCGCTCCGGGCGCTCCATGATGATAATGATGTCTTTGGGGAGCTCCAGCCACTCCAGCAGCTGGACGACACCAGGGAAGCCAGTGGAGACCTTGTGCAGCAGCACGATCTCCAGTGGTGCGCTGGTGCCGTTGGGCTGTGGGAGGAGCACAGTGTTGTCAGTGAGGCTGAGGCCGTGCCAGGGGTCAGGGACCCCTCAGCCAGCCCGGGATGCTCTGCGCGCTTTGCTGGCCCCACGCCCGCTCTCCCTCCAGGCGTCCTGGCGGCTTCCACCCTGCCAGGCCTCAGCTCATCCCCGCCCGGCATGGCCCAGCTTCTCCTGCTGGCCCCGCTCACTCACCAGCTCACCCCAATGCCGGACACGGTTCCGTGGCACCCTTTTGATGGCCACCTGCAAGCCAAGGGGAGCAGCAGGCTGAGCTCACTGCCTGCCCTGCCCAGCCCCAGCCTCCTTCTCCTTCGCCCTCCTCCTCCTCCTGCGCCCCTTCCTTGTGCACCCACCACCGGCCCCGCCACTCACCGGGGCACGGTCTGAGAGCCGTGTGGCCGCCCAGACGCTGCCGAAGCCGCCGTGGCCCAGCAGCGAACCCAGGCGGTACTGCTCCTGGAGGGCCTGCTGCGCCTTCCCTGCCGGCGAGACGCGGCTGTCAGCGCTCGGCCCGGGGCCAGGAACGGCCCCCGAGCGCCCCTCGAGCGGCCCGGGCTGGGCATCCCCAGGCATTTGCTCCTGGCAACGGGACAGCAGCGGCTCAGGGCCAGCGGCCGCGCTGCCAAGCGGAGGAGCTTGGGCTGGGGAAGCCGCAGTGGAGGCGGCGGGAGCAGCCGCGCCGCCTGTGTCCTCTGCGGGCCCAGGGACGAGCTGGGGCCGGGGCCGGGGCCGGGGCCGGGGCCGGGGCCGGGGCCGGGGCCGGGGCCGGGGCCGGGGCCGGGGCCGGGGCCGGGGCTGGGCTCGGTAAAGGCGCAGCCAAAGGCCAGCAATGCTGCCCCAGCCCCAGGCACTGATGCCCGCCCAGCAGCGCCATCGCCAGCACTGCCAGAGCCGGGCGAAGGCGAGACCGCGGCGGGACGCCCGGGGGCAGGGACGGGGCAGCCCCGCCCGGGGCCGGGGGTGGGCCCGAGGCATGGCCCGGCCCAGCAGGGGAAAGGGAGACTGGGTTGGGAGGGGGACACTGGGAAAGGGAGAGGCTGCGGGACTGTGGGAGAGGGAGAGGGGAAGCACGGGTTGGTCAACAAAACCGCTTTTCTCTTCTCTGCTGCTGCCGCTGCTGCCGCTGCTGCCGCTGCTGCCGCTGCTGCTGCTGCAACTGAAGCTCCAGGGCCGTTTGTCCCCTTGTCAGTTTTTTCCGTTGCCCCCTCTGCCTCGCACCGAGCCCTGCACTCCCCGGGGCAGTCCCTGAGCCTGTCCAAACACGGGAACTTCGCCGTTTTCAGTCAGGGCCCAGTCTTGACTCCTGCACAGTGACAGAGGAATCCCCTTGGCTGTTGCTGTGCATTGTCCCTGCTGAGGGTCAGACACTGTCACAGCACATTCCCTGAATGCAGAATTTGTACCTGACCCAAGCACTGCACTTGTGTCTCCGGCATTGCTTTCCAAGAAAAACGGGAAGGCAAACTGGATGTAGCTCATGGTATTTTACAGTGTCTAAATCTTGCCAAGTCTTGGATGTCAGAGGTGAGACCCATTTAGAATTAATGAGATGAAGAAGCAGTTTAAGATGGAAAGTGGGACAGAGAAATAAACAGAGGAAAATATCTTGGGTTGTTTCTTTCCACTTTCATTTCATTTCCGAAATGCTGTTTCAGCTTTCCCAGAATCTTCTCCACAGTCCTGTCTGCTCTTTCCAAGAACCTTTCCTGGAGAACGAGTTGCACCATCTGTCACAAGATAGCCCACCCATGCAGCTTCTCTTGACTTTCCACAACATGCGTGAAGCAGGAGTCTTGCAGCAAAGCAGGAGAAAGGTTTTGAGAACTTGACAACTTTTTCTTTCCTTTCCCCATGTGGGCTGGGGAGTTGTGCCATTGGGAAGGTTTTCATTGTTCCTGTTCTACCCGAAGCAAACAGGACAGGCTCCCAGGGGTACCTACTGGGAGTCTGTTATTGTCCACCCAAGCAGGAAGAAGAGGTGGACAACTTCTTCTCTAAGAAGCTGGAGAATGTTTCAGGATCACCAGCCCTTGTTCTCGTAGGTGACTTTAACCTACCAGACATCTGCTGGGAACTCAGTACAGCGGCAAAGAGGCAGTGCAGGAAGGTTTTGGAGTGGATGGAGGACAACTTTTTGTGACAGCGGGTGAGTGAGGCCAGCAGGGGAGGGACTATGTTCGACCTGTTGTTTGCAAATGGAGAAGGGCTGGTGGGGGATGTGGTGCTTGGAGGCTGCTTGGGGCACAGGGATCATGAAATTACAGAGTTCTCAATATGTGGTGAATTCAGGAGGGACATCAAAAAGATTTTTACATTGGACTTCTGGAGGGCAGACTTTGGCCGTTTTAGGAGACTTATTCAGAGAGTTCCTTGGGAAGGAACCCTTAAAAACAGAGGAGTCCAGGAAAGGTGGGTGTGCTTCAATGCAGAGATCTTGAGGGCACAGGAACAGACTGTCCCTGTGTGCTGAAAGATGAGCTGACAAGGCAAACGTCCAGCCTGGATGGGCAAGGAGATTTCAAAGGAACTTAGGAATAAAAAGAGGATGTATCATTTTTGGAAGGAGGGTCAGGTCTCTCAGGAAGTATTTAAGGGAACATGTAGGAAAAAAAATATTAGGGAGGCCAAAGCTCAGTTTGAAGTCGTTTTGACAACTTTTGTAAAGGATAATAAAACATGTTTTTACAAATAAATTAATGGCAAAAGGAAGGGTAGGACCAACCTTTGTTCTCTACTGGATGTGGGAGGGAACTTAGGAACTGCAGATGAGGCGAAGACGGCTTGTCCTCAGGACAGCTGCCCTCCTGGGCTGGTAGATGGTGTCAGGGAGCAGAATGGTCCCCCTGTTATCCAGGAGGAGGCAGTCAGAGAACTGCTGAGCCACTTGGATGTTCAAAATCCATGGGCCCAGATGGGATCCAGCCCAGGGTGTGGAGGGAGCTGGCAGATGAGCTTGTGAAGCCACTCTCCATCATTTCCCAACAGTCCTGGCTCACTGGTGAGGTTCCAGAGGACTGCAGGTTGGCCAATGTGTTGTGTGACCCCTACACCAGAAGGGTAGAAAGGAGAATCCTGGTAATTATAGGCCAGTTTGATATGGGAAACATATCTAAAATTCAGAATTTTAGAAGCATTTAATGTGCTTAAGCAGATGGAGGGGAAGCAGAAATATACAGCTTATTTAGCAATCCTGTAAAAGCAGAAAAACAACTTGTAGCAGAACACATGAGGATTTAGTTGCTAGGTAAAGGCCATAGAGATAAGATGTATATTGTGTATATTGTGAAAACTCAGTAAAGCAAGACTTAGGTATAGTGAAAACCCCATAAAGCAGAACCTGTGGCTTAAGAAATCAGAAAGAACCAGGCTCGTGGTTTTGGCCAGGACAAAGTGACCTGGGAGTTAGCCAAACCTTCACTGCACCTGCCCAGAGGCAGAGGTCAAACAGTGAACAACTGAGGAAGACCTCTTACTTCATCAGAAGACCCCAGCCTGCAACCATCAGGAGATGTAGCACCAGAGAAGGCTAATTATAATAGGAAGTGCAAGGAGGCGGAGAGTGGGCAGAGAATGGGCGGGGAGGGAGGGGTTGTTTTGTGGGATCTGAGTGTATTTAAACCTTAAACCTGTCTCAACCAGGTACGCAGGTATGGTGGAAAATCCCCCTTGTGTCCCAGATGGAAATAAAACTGCTTTACAGTTTTAATTGTTAAATCCTTATCCCACAGCTCAAGTCAGCCTGACCACAGTACCCAGTAGGGTACTGCAGCAGCTTATACTGAGTGTCATCACACAGCACCTACAGGATGGCCAGGCTATCAGACCCGGCCAGCACGGGTTTAAGAACAGAAGGTCGTGTTTGACCAACCTGGTCTCCGTTTATGACCAGGTGACCCGCCAGGTGGGTGCGGGAAAGGCAGTGGATGTTGTGTACCTGGATTTCAGCAAGGCCTTGGACACTGTCTCCCACAGCACACTCCTGGAAAAGCTGGCAGCCCACAGCTTGGACAGGAGCACTCTGTGCTGGGTTAAGAACTGCCTGCATGGCTGGGCCCAGAGAGTGGTGGTGAAGGTTCTGCATCCAGCTGCTGGCACCAGTGGTGTTCCCCTGGGGTCTGTGCTGGGGCCAGTTCTGTTCAATATTTTTATTGACGACATGGATGAGGGGATTGAGTCTTTCATTAGTAAATTTGCAGCTGACACTAAGCTTGGACCGTGTGTCCATCTGTTGGAGGGTAGGAGGGCTCTGCAGAGACCTGGAATGACTGGATGGATGGGCAGAGTCCAATAGGATGAAGTTTAATAAGTGCAAGTGCTGAGTCCTGCATTTTGGCCACAAAAACTTCCTGCAGCACTCTAGGCTGGCAAGAGAGTGGCTGGACAGCAGCCAGGGAAGGGGACCTGGGGCACTGCTGGACAGCAGGCTGGACATGAGGCAGCAGTGTGGGCAGGTGGGCAAGAAGGCCAATGGCTCCTGGCCTGGATCAGGAATGGTGTGGCCAGCAGGAGCAGGGCAGTGTTTCTTCTCCTGTACTCGGCACTGGTGAGGCTGCACCTCGAGTGCCGTGTCCAGTTCTGGGCCCCCAATTTAGGAAGGACATTGACACGCTTGAGCACATCCAGGAGAGGGCAACAAGGCTGGTGAGGGGCTTGGAACAAAAACCCTGTTAAGAACGGCTGAGGGAGCTGTGGTTGTTTCGCCTGGAGAAAAGGAGACTCAGAGGTGACCTAATCGCTCTCTACAATTCCCTGAAGGGTAGCTGTAGTCAGGTGGGGTTTGGTCTCTTTCTCCAGACAGCAGCTGACACAACAAAAGGACACAGTCTTCAGCTGCCCCAAGGGAAATACAGGATGGATATTAGGAAGACGTTTTTCACAGAGAGAGTGATAAAGTACTGGAATGGTCTGCCTGGAGAGGTGGTGAAGTCACCTTCCTTGGATGTGTTTAAAAAAAGATTGGATGAGGCACTCAGAGCCATGGTTTAGTTGAGGTGTTGGAGCATGGGTTGGATTTGATGATCTTGAAGGTCTCTTCCTACCCAGTCATTCTGTGAATTCGGTAAGAAATTTAGGCTCAGTTCTGGTGGCTCATTCCATCCTGGCCCAGGGCACAGCATCAGGAAGGTCTTTGCATTCCAAGGCTTTGCTGCAGCCAAAGAAATCTCCTGGCTCAGGGTCACCTTTCCTGCTCAGCCAGACCCAAGAGTGCCCCAGCAACAGCAGAGAATGGCAACATTGCCATGGGCTGGCACAGCAGGGGGAGATTTCCCCCTTGAGAGTGGCTCATCTTGCAGTTTTTGCATTCAGGCAGCTGCAGATCCCTCAGCTTTGGTTGCACAGCAGCTGGAAATGCAAGTGCAGGAGCTCTGTTCATGCCCAGCCACAGCAGGTGACAGCAAGGACAGGCTCCTGGCAGCGTCACATTGGTAGGCAGCTCCTTCAACTAATGCTGGGGGCTGGAACTCTGTGCAGAAAATGCCCTGATGGTCTCTGCACCCAGGCAAAAGGAACAAAGTTTCAGTTCTGGCCTCTCTAGGGAGCACCAAAATGATTCCTTTTCAGGGCAAGGGTCCATTGCCGGCTGTTCCCCAACCCCCAGAGGAGAGCCCAGGGGCCCAAGGAGCTGCGAGCGGGGACTCTGCAGGAGCCGGGACAGCGAGAGAGCCCGGGCTGAAGGTCAGCCCCGGGGCAGGCAGGGCCTGGGAGGGGGCACAGCCCGGGGGTCCCGCAGAGCCTCCCTGCTGCAAAGGCCCGGCTGGGACAGCGGGGCAGCTGCCGGGAGCCGTGTGCCAGGGCCGGGCCGCGGGCGGGTGTTCAAAGCGCCTCCAGGGGAGCAGCTTTTTGTCCCGGCCCAGGGGCATTCCCGCGGGGTCGGGGTCCCTGCGAAGGCGCCGGAGGGCAGGGTGGAAGGGGTTAGTTTGTGGGTTTGTTTGTGGATTATTTTTTGTGGGGGTTGATGGTTGGTTGGGATTTTATTGTTTTGGGAGGGGATACGGGCAATGTTTTTTGTGAGATGCCCCCGGCAGTTTGAACCCCCTTGGGTGCGGGGAGCGCTGGCGCAGCCCCGGCACGGGCGGGGCGGCCCCGGGCGGGCTGTGGGAGCCGGGAGCGGCCGCCCGGGCCCGGAGCCGCCGCCTTGGGCCGGGAGCCCCCCGGGCAGAGCTCTGTGCTCGGGGCCCAGGCCCGGGCGGCCCGGGGAGCTCTCGGTGGCCCGTGGGCCCCGGCGCAGGTGGGTCCGTGTGGCCGGGCTCGCAGGGGAGCGGAGCGGCCCGGCCGTGGCCGTGCGGGGCCAGTTGGGGCTCGGGGGGCCGGGCTGGGCCGGGCAAAGGCTGAGGGAGAGCGGGGGAAGCGTTGGCACAGAGGCTCCGGGCTCCCCGTGCCCCCCTGGCCACGCAGCCGGGCTCGGGGGCCGCCTCGCTCAGACCCGGCCCCGGCTGCGGGGGTCCCCGGGGGCCCTGGGGAGGGGGCGGCGGGGGCTGGCGGAGCTCTGTGCCCGGGGCTGGGCGCGGCTGCCCAGGGAGCGGGGGATGCAGGGTCCCCCCGTGGTGGGGCTTGCTCTGCCCGGCTCAGGGGCTGCATTGTCAGCCCAGAGACACGTGGGGATCGCCCGGTACCAGCAGCGCTGGGAGGCAAACCCGGGAATGGGGGGAGCAGAAACGGGCAGTGTGAGAGCTGGGGCTGTTCCAGAAGCCTGGACAGGTTGGGAGGAAGGACAAGGGGGCCCATGGATACCCCAGGACTCTGAAAGAGGGACCCTGGATAGTGCTGAGCCCAGAGAAGGGGAACCTCCTGGATTCTCAGGAGCCACAGCAGCCCAGAGAGGGCCAACACCAATACAAACTTGACCTGGGGCAACACTGACAGGGGGATCTCCAGGACCCCAAAGTGGAGAGATGAGAGAGAAGAAACTCATGGTTGGGTGTTTTTGCTGAACCTTGGTCACTTGGTTATTTTGGAGAAATGAATCTTTGTGTTTTGGAGGTTTATATGGGCACCAGATGGCCGGTGACTTCTAGAGATGGACTTGGGCAGGAGGAACCCCCCAACCCAATGTGCTCATATACTGTATTTTTCCCCAAAGCAGAATTTCCCACTCCCAGACCTTGACCAGATGGAGAAGGCAGCTGCAAGGAAGAGGAAGATGGCCAGGGACAGCCAGGCAGGTGAGGAGGAAGTCAGTGCCCCTTTGCCCCTCTCTCCTGCTCCATCTCCCAGCCCAGCCTGGCCCCGGCTGCAGGACAACCCCGCTGCCGACGCCGTCCTGCTGGGGATGCACTGGGGGGATCTCCTTGCCCTTCCCTCTGGCACGGAGGCAAATCCCATCCACTCCTTGTGCTTCCTCCCCTGGACAAAGAGCTGAGGACAGAGACAAGGGAGGACAAATCCCCACGGCAGAACCTCATGGAAGAGGCTGTTTTGAGCGGCTCCATGGTGCAGGAATGCAACGGGGAAGAAAAGTCACAGAGATCCCGCAGGAGGAGGGGCTCCAAACCTATCTCAGGGTGCTCAGAGGAGGAAAGACCCACCCAGTGCCAGGAAGGTGGACAGAGCTTCAGCCAGGGCTCTGAGCTGGTGGTCCATGAGCACCTTCATGATGGGGAGAAGCCCCACAAGTGCTTGGAGTGTGGGAAGAGCTTCAGCTGGAGCAACACCCTGATCCAGCACCAGATGATCCACACCAGGGAGGGGCCCTATGAGTGTTCTGAATGTGGGAAGAGGTTTCAGACCAGCTCACATCTCCTCAAGAACCAGTGGATTCACACAGAGGAGAAGCACTTCTGCTGTCCTGTCTGCAGGAAGGGCTTCAAGAACAACTCCCACCTCGTCACCCACCAGCGCATCCACACCGGAGAGAGGCCCTGTGAGTGTCCCCAGTGCAGGAAGAGCTTCACCCACAGCTCTCCCTTGACCAGGCACCGACAGAGGCACTGGTAAGGGAAGCCCTGTGAGTGACTCGACTGTGGGGAGAGCTTTGTGTGCTGCTCCAACTCTATCCTGCATCAGGGGACCCACGCTGGGCAGAGCCCTGATGACCCACATTCCCTGTGATCTGCACTGGGGAGACACTGGGCTGGTGGTCCTTTTGTTTGGTGGTCCCTAATATTCTTTTGATTCCTCTTCATCCCTTTAAAACAGACAAAATTGGGATAAAAATGAACAAATTCATCAAAGGCATCTAAAGCCTCACTTTTTGCTAGTTTTTCGAGGGGATCTGGGATTCAGGGGGATACTTGGTAGGATTTAAGGGTTTGGGGGTATTTGGTGTCATTTTCTCCATTTCTTGGCACTCAAAGAGATGAGAAGGTTTGATCTGTTACCTCAAAACCACTCAATGCCACTGAAAACTATTCAATCCCTCCCCAAAATTTCTTGATTTCAACAGCCCCTCAGGGTGGAACGGGGTTGGAAGGACTTTGGTGAAGTGTGCTGCAAATCAGGAGGGGTGAGATGGGCATTGGGTGAGGGGGGTGGGTGGGATGGGGTTTGGGAGGGGTGGGATGGGGGAAATATGTCTTGGGAAGGGGGTCCTGATGTCCAGGAGAGGTGGGATGGCTTTGGGTGGGGATTGGGAGGGTGTGGTGAAATCTGGAATGAGAAAGCCAAAGGCTGGGAATAGTGAAGGGAGAGGGAACCCATTCCTCAGGGAGTTTTTGGGTATTCCACATTCCTAAAGGCATTTTGGTGCATCCCAGGTTTCTGAGGCGGTTTGGGGGCACTCCCCAATTCTTGGCAGGGGGTTCCTGAGAGCAGCTCCATGGAGCCCCATTGCCAGGGGTGGTTGCTTTGGGCACGAGCTCAGAGCTGCAGCCAGAGTCCATTGCCTCGGTGCTGGAGAGCAGAGAAATGATGAAAGGCTCCAGATATCTCCAGAGTGTGTTTGGGGGCCCAGGACAAGTTCTGCATAGGTGGGACAGTCACTGCCCCAGCCACTGCAGCCTCTGGGCCAGCCCCAAAGTGGCTGCCAAGCCCCTGGCACCCCCAAAACCCCACCTGTGAGAGGGACCAGAGCAGGTGAGGCTGTGACACGGCTGTGACACTGACACGTCCCACGGCCCCGGAGCTCACAGCAGCTGAGATGGGCTGGATCCAAGGTCTTGGCTGTGGATGTCTCTCTCTCTCTTCTCCTGACTTCCTCTTCTCAAAATATGGATAACTTGAAGTTGTAGGGTTTAGCGTTTTCTGAGTCAGTGCTTTGTAAAGTGCCTTACCATATTCCAGGTTTAATATAATTTATAAGCTGGGTACTATTTCTGTGTAAATGTTTACATCATAGGTTATAGCTTAGGAAAAATACTGTTCAGTGCTGTTCTTTTGTTAAATTGTGTAAGGTGTAAGTTAAGGTTAAGGTAGAAGCTAAGTCCTGTTAGTTTGAGCTCTGTTCAGCTTTTAGGCCATGTTCCTTTTATCCTTGCCCTCACTGTCCTCTTGTCACACACACACAGAGGGACAGTTCTCGGTTTGTTTGTGGTTTGATTGCTGGATTTGGTTTGGTTGTGTTGATGCTTTCCTTCCTTGCTGTGCCTAAAGTGTCCAGTCAGGGGTAGAGTGACTCTTGCCAAGGAACTTGGTCATGCCTCACCACCTGTGCTCCTAATTGGTGACTTTTGTCAAATATGCTAATCTGCTAAACTTATAAAACTGTATTGACTTCATGGGGGGGTTGGGCGTTTTGTGGACATTTTCTGTATCTCCCCTTGGAGGCCTCCAATAAAGATCAGCCTTTCTGTTACCTCCTCTATAATATTATCTCCAAAGGGTGTTACTTTATTTCTAGGTTCTGTAAAGCATCAACACAGCGGGGTCTCAGGGCACCCAGGAGACCACAGTGACACAATGACATCTTGGGGAGCCAAGTGCCAGCTGCAAACACAGCGGGGCCTGATGGAAGCCAGGAGCCACTTGGAGAGTGCCAGGGCACGTGGGACTCAGTGCCCGCTGTGACACAGCACAGCCCCATGAGCTCAGCAGACCACTGTGACAACGTGGAATCTCAGGGATGCAAGGCTCTACTTGGGCAGAGTGGGGTCTCCTGGGACACAGGTGCCACTGGGGCATTGCCAGCTCTTGTATAACCCAGTGCCCCTTGTGACACAGGGCAGCCTCATGGAAGTGTCCTGGGGATGGTTCATAACCCATCACCATTTTGGGTTGTTTTTTGTTTTGTACCAGGAATGGTCACTGCCTCCCCTCCCTGCCTCTGGGAGTGCTGCAATGGGTGGAGGGGCAGCCCGGGGTCCTGCAGGGGTTGGGGGACAGGGGCTGCTCTTCCTTCTGGTTGCGGTGCTTGACTCAGTGGCCACGTGGCACAGCGCATCTGATTTGAGGTCTTGTTGCCCTGTGGTTTTGGTCTTTTGCTTTTTTCCTCTTGTTTTTTTTCTCCTCTTCCTGCTTGGGTGGACGATAACAGACTCCCAGTAGGTACCCCTGGGAGCCCGTCCTGTTTGCTTTGGGTAGGACAGGAACAATGAAAACCTTCCCAATGGCACAACTCCCCAGCCCACATGGGGAAAGGAAAGAAAAAGTTGTCAAGTTCTCAAAACCTTTCTCCTGCTTTGCTGCAAGACTCCTGCTTCACACATGTTGTGGAAAGTCAAGAGAAGCTGCATGGGTGGGATATCTTGTGACAGATGGTGCAACTCATTCTCCAGGAAAGGTTCTTGGAAAGAGCAGACAGGACTGTGGAGAAGATTCTGGGAAAGCTGAAACAGCATTTCGGAAATGAAATGAAAGTGGAAAGAAACAACCCAAGATATTTTCCTCTGTTTATTTCTCTGTCCCACTTTCCATCTTAAACTACTTCTTCATCTCATTAATTCTAAGTGGGTCTCACCTCTGACATCCAAGACTTGGCAAGATTTAGACACTGTAAAATACCATGAGCTACATCCAGTTTGCCTTCCCGTTTTTCTTGGAAAGCAATGCCGGAGACACAAGTGCAGTGCTTGGGTCAGGTACAAATTCTGCATTCAGGGAATGTGCTGTGACAGTGTCTGACCCTCAGCAGGGACAATGCACAGCAACAGCCAAGGGGATTCCTCTGTCACTGTGCAGGAGTCAAGACTGGGCCCTGACTGAAAACGGCGAAGTTCCCGTGTTTGGACAGGCTCAGGGGCTGCCCCGGGGAGTGCAGGGCTCGGTGCGAGGCAGAGGGGGCAACGGAAAAAACTGACAAGGGGACAAACGGCCCTGGAGCTTCAGTTGCAGCAGCAGCAGCGGCAGCAGCGGCAGCAGCGGCAGCAGCAGAGAAGAAAAAAGCGGCTTTGTTGACCAAGCCGTGCTTCCCCTCTCCCTCTCCCACAGTCCCGCAGCCTCTCCCTTTCCCAGTGTCCCCCTCCCAACCCAGTCTCCCTCTCCCCTGCTGGGCCGGGCCATGCCTCGGGCCCACCCCCGGCCCCGGGCGGGGCTGCCCCGTCCCTACCCCCGGGCATCCCGCCGCGGTCTCGCCTTCGCCCGGCTCTGGCAGTGCTGGCGATGGCGCTGCTGGGCGGGCATCAGTGCCTGGGGCTGGGGTAGCATTGCTGGCCTTTGGCTGCGCCTTTACCGAGCCCAGCCCAGGTCCCGGCCCCAGCCCCGGCCCCGGCCCCGAACCCGGCCCCGGCCCCAGCCCCGGCCCCGGCCCCGGCCCCGGCCCCGGCCCCAGCCCCGGCCCCGGCCCCGGCCCCGGCCCCGGCCCCGGCCCCGA
The DNA here is from genome assembly GCF_021018805.1 of Prinia subflava. Classification (NCBI taxonomy): domain Eukaryota; kingdom Metazoa; phylum Chordata; class Aves; order Passeriformes; family Cisticolidae; genus Prinia; species Prinia subflava. The sequence continues at coordinate 2,474,744 of NC_086272.1, forward strand.
CCCCGGCCCCGGCCCCGGCCCCGACCCCGGCCTCGGCCCCGGCCCCGGCCCCGGCCCCGGCCCCGGCCCCGGCCCCGGCCCCAGCTCGTCCCTGGGCCCGCAGAGGACACAGGCGGCGCGGCTGCTCCCGCCGCCTCCACTGCGGCTTCCCCAGCCCAAGCTCCTCCGCTTGGCAGCGCGGCCGCTGGCCCTGAGCCGCTGCTGTCCCGTTGCCAGGAGCAAATGCCTGGGGATGCCCAGCCCGGGCCGCTCGAGGGGCGCTCGGGGGCCGTTCCTGGCCCCGGGCCGAGCGCTGACAGCCGCGTCTCGCCGGCAGGGAAGGCGCAGCAGGCCCTCCAGGAGCAGTACCGCCTGGGTTCGCTGCTGGGCCACGGCGGCTTCGGCAGCGTCTGGGCGGCCACACGGCTCTCAGACCGTGCCCCGGTGAGCGGCAGGGCCGGTGGTGGGTGCACGAGGAAGGGGCGCAGGAGGAGGAGGAGGGTGAAGGAGAAGGAGGCTGGGGCTGGGCAGGGCAGGCAGTGAGCTCAGCCTGCTGCTCCCCTTGGCTTGCAGGTGGCCATCAAAAGGGTGCCACGGAACCGTGTCCGGCATTGGGGTGAGCTGGTGAGTGAGCGGGGCCAGCAGGAGAAGCTGGGCCGTGCCGGGCGGGGATGAGCTGAGGCCTGGCAGGGTGGAAGCCGCCAGGACGCCTGGAGGGAGAGCGGGCGTGGGGCCAGCAAAGGGTGCAGAGCATCCCGGGCTGGCTGAGGGGTCCCTGACCCCTGGCACGGCCTCAGCCTCACTGACAACATTGTGCTCCTCCCACAGCCCAACGGCACCAGCGCACCACTGGAGATCGTGCTGCTGCACAAGGTCTCCACTGGCTTCCCTGGTGTCGTCCAGCTGCTGGAGTGGCTGGAGCTCCCCAAAGACATCATTATCATCATGGAGCGCCCGGAGCGTTCTCAGGACCTCCAGCATTTCATTCGGGCACGGCGGTTCCTGTGCGAGGAGGTGGCGCGGGAGCTGTTCCGCCAGGTGCTGGAGGCCGTGCGGCACTGCACCAGCTGCGGGGTCCTGCACCGCGACCTCAAGCCAGAGAACATCCTACTTGACCTGGCCACCGGGCAGGCCAAATTGATCGATTTTGGCTGTGGCACCTACCTACAAGACACAGCCTATACTCACTTCGCAGGTGAGCCCTCGCAGGGGTGTGCTCCCCATTCCAGACATCTCCTGGCCCAACATCTCACAGCCCAGCCTGGGTGTGGCTCTGGGGATTCTCCCTTTCCCTGCCACTCATGGCACTGAGTCTTCAGCCCAGTTGCTTTTGAACACAAGTGGGTGGGGGGACCAGCTTCCAGCCCTGCTGGCAGCCTTTGCCAGCCACTCTGCCTGGGACTGGGGCTGCGGCTGGGGCAGCCAGCCCAACAGAAGCACCTGTGGGTGGGGGTGGCTGAGAGGGGAGCCAGAACATGTGCACCAGCCAGTTTGGTGTGCAGGTGAGAAAGGGCTTGGACTGCTGTGATTGCCTGGTTTGCTTTGGGTTCATAATGGTTTTTGGGGCAATGCAGGCAGGGACGAGTAAGGCATGGTTTTTCCCCAGCACTGAGTGGGTTTTGCTTGTCATGGTTGGGCCTTGCCAGGGCTTCCACTGCCACCTTCCGACACCAGTGGCTTCTTTTCCAACCCTAAGTTTGTACACAAGTCCCAGGTGCTGGCCAGAGGGCAGCAGGTCACACCACGTGCCACTGGGGCAGCCCCTGCACGCCCAGGGATGCTGGGGCCAGGCTCTGGGAGCAGCAGCATCCCCCTGATGAACTCCATCTGTATTCCATAGGAACACCGTCATACAGTCCCCCGGAATGGAACCAGTTTGGCTGGTACTATGGACAGCCAGCTACCGTCTGGTCCCTGGGCATCCTGCTGCACCAGATGGTGTGTGGGGAGCACCCTTTCAGGAGGGGCCACAAGATCAGCTGGGACCATCAGCTCTCGCTGCCACCACGGCTCTCTCAAGGTGAATCCTCATGTCTGGGCACGGGGGAAATGCCAGTGCTGGGAGACAGCAGTGGGCTGTGGCAGCTGCTGAGGAGGTGGCACGTGTCCTGCTGTCCTGCTTTCCTCCAAAACAGGGAATTCCTGGGAAAGTTTAGGCCCAGCTCTGAGCAAATGCAGCATGGCCTGAGAATGGGAACAGTGGGACAGACAGGAGCCTTCTCCAACTGACTGGCGGTTTCTGGTTTCTCTCGCCAGAGTGCCAAGATGTCATCCGGCGGTGTTTATCCATGCTGGATGTGGACCGGCCTTCAGTAGAAGACCTGTTCAGTCATCCCTGGATGCAGGATAGTCATCTGCCATAGAAGAAGGGAGAGAGCCACAGAAACAGCGATGCAGGGCCCTGGTAAGTTCCAGCTCCACACATGCCTTGGCAATCAGAAGCAAAGGACCCAGACTTTTTTGTCCTGCCAGTGTCACTGCACAGGGGTCATCAGATGGGAACACACAGCCCCTGTGCTGGAGCTGAGCTGCTCTGCCCAGCACTGCTGGCTGCCATCCCAGCTGCTTTGGCTTGTCCTGGGTCACTGCCAGCTGGGGCCCTGGGCAGAACACTGACAGCCTGGTCTCACTCCCAGGGAAAGAGAAGCAGCCCCTGGAGAAGCCGTGCCAGGTGGGGCTGCTGCTGCTGGAGACAGCCAGGACAACATCAAGGATGAAAACCTCTTCCTCGACCAGGCCACCACAAAGCTGAAGATGATGGACTTTGATTCTGGCACCTTCTTCAAAGCCAGGCTCCACAGCGAATTTGCAGATGAGTGCACACACAGGGGGATGCTCCCAGATTTGGGCATTGCACAGGCTGGCCGGGAAACAAAGGTTCCCCCTTTTGCTGGAATGGAAGCAACTGATTTTTCAGTGGGCTGCCACGCTGCATTTTGGCAGGGCTGGGGGGCATGAGCGGGGGTGGGTGTGAAATGGGTGTGGGCTCCTGGCCCTGCCAACAGCCCCCAGTATCCACTGTGCCATTTTCCCTTTTTGTCTGTAGTCTATTTTCGTTAATTTGCTGTTTGTTTCTCTAAAGGAAGCATTCTAGGTGGTGTCCAGTCTGGATGGGGAAGTGCTTGGGACCAGCTGTGCCGTGGATGGGCCGTGCCCTTGGAGAAGGCTGAGGACATCGTTTGGGAGCAGCTTTTCTTCCAGCAGCGGATGGCGTCAGGTGGGTCCCGTCTTCTTGTCCTGGGTGGGATCAGAGCTTTTGGGAGATGGCAGCCAGCACAGGAGCATCCTGCTGTGGGCAGCTGCTGAGGAGGTGGGTGTGCCACGGCTGGCTGCAGGCTGGGCACATGTCCTGCCCTCCTGCTCTGCTGCCAAGGTCAGCAATGATGGGCAGCTCTGGGCACCGCTCTGGGCATGGCCAGCATGGCCTGGGCACGGTGGGCACTGGGACAAGGGGGACAGGAGCCTTCAGGTGATGGGCGGGTTCTGGTTTCTCTCCTTGCAGCCGGGCTCTGCGGATGCTAAGGCTGCTCTGGGCTCTGCCAGGGCTCTGCTGGAGCTCAGCCCCAGGCCAGAATCAGCCAAAGAAGAAATGGTGTGACCTGCAGCAGAGACTTGCTTGAGCACTTGGGCAATGCAGCTCAAGTTTGCAGAGTGTACATCTCCGAGGGAAAACATCACACCCTCCAAAATTAAACTTGATCAAGAACTTCTGAAATGCAATCAATCTGGGATGACCCCAAATGACATTTATCAACTTGCCCAAGGTGTAGCTCAGCCCTTCCCTGAAGATTTCTCTCCTCCACCTACTTTTAAATTTCACAACTGCTCCCTCCTTTCCCCCAGTGAGTTCCCAGCCCATCACAGTCTCCGTCACAATGTTGCCTTCCTTGATGGCCTTCACCACAAGGAAGACCAAACCCCAGGTTTAGGGCCTCATCCTGTCACTGGCTGAAGAGCAGCAATATCTCCGAGGTCCTGTGGCATTTTAGTGTCAGTGAGAGCTGCTGTCCAGCCCTCATCTCTCCTCAGTGCTGAGTTCCCACTCCCTTTTCCTTGTCCTTCCAGCAGGATGAGCTCTGTGAATCCCCTTGAGCCTCCCCACTCTCCCAGCCCACCCACCCACCTCACTAAGGTTAAGCTGAAGCTTCTTTGTCTCCTCTGGCACACCAGTGCAGTCCCCTCTGCAGGGAGCCCCAGCCCCAGGGCACAGCACACAGCAGTGCAGTGCGGGCTGGAGCAGCTGCCCAGCACCCCTGGCTTGGCTGTTTGTGGCAAGGAAATGCTCCCTGTTTGCAGCTGTCCCTGCAGGATGGCCCCAGGGCAGAGCCCAGCCGGGCTCCCACTGCATCCCCTGAAGCTTGGGGCAGGCAGTGGTACCAGGGCTGAGGGTCACGGGCTGTCACTGGGAGCCTCGCCCTAAAAGACACACAGAGCCACGAATCTGGGGAGATCAGAGCAGCAGGGAGAATCTCCTGCTTTGTTTATTACTTCCTATTATATACTTTTAGCAAGGTGCCCATGGATTGGAGAGTGGCATTCCCACTGCTCAACCACATTGGTCAGAGGGACTGTCATTCAACCTCCCCTTCTCTTGGAGAAGGAATTCAAAACAATAGCAATATTTACAAAACACAATCTCCTTGTTTACATGAATGAGCGTGAGAAGGTGCACACTTCTACTTTAGTATGAACGCTCAGAATAATGGGAGAATCTCATGGTGACAATGGGGAGCACCCAGAGCTGTGGCTTGCAGTCAGTGTTTGCAAGGGTTGTGTTCTCATCTCCTGCAGCCTGTGGGGGAAACAAGCTGTGCTGCCAGGCCAGCAGTGCCCCTGTGGGCAGGGACAAGGCTGAAGGGCTTTCCCATTGCAGAGGAGCCGGCACTGAGCCTTGTCAGGGCCTGGCAGGGCTGGAGCTGGGTCTGGCCTGCTGTGAGGGACTCGCTGCCACCAACCGGCTCCACCCGCTGCACTGCGTCCTCCAGGGACAGAGGGGTCTGTGTGTGCCAGGGGCTCTGGGATGTCTCTGTGTGCATGGACAGAAGGGTCTGTGTGTGCCAGGGGCTCTGGGATGTGTCTGTACCCATGGACAGAAGGGTCTGTGTGTGCCAGGGGCTCTGGGGTGTCTCTGTCTGCAGGGACAGAAGGGTCTGTGTGTGCCAGGGGCTCTGGGATGTCTCTGTGTGCATGGACAGAAGGGTCTGTGTGTGCCAGGGGCTCTGGGATGTGTCTGTCTGCATGGACAGAAGGGTCTGTGTGTGCCAGGGGCTCTGGGATGTCTCTGTACCCATGGACAGAAGGGTCTGTGTGTGCCAGGGGCTCTGGGATGTCTCTGTGTGCAGGGACAGAAGGGTGTGTATGTGCCAGGGTTTCCATAATGTCTTTGTACCCATGGGTATGGAATGAACACAGAGTGAAAGTGTCAGTCACGTTGCTTGCACACTCCTTCCTCTTTGCACAAGACACATCCATGCACACCCCCATGTATGGATATACTAAAAGGATAGGGATGAATAGAGATTTCCCACAGAGTTCTGAGTTTGGAATAACTCACTTGTAAGCCAGTGGCCAGGATAATTTTTCCCAGCTCAGTGTGAGTAGGTGTCCAAGAGCTGAAGGGAGCATCATTCAGAAGCAGTTTCAGGATTTCTAGGCAGGAAGTTACACCATCCGTGTAACTCACTGTATTTATCGGGATGGACTCTGCTGGTTCTTTAGGAATATGGAGCAATGGAGACACGAGACTTGGGAAAATCCCAGCTCTGTGGATTTGTGTCAAGGGGGTAGCAGCAGAAACACTTTGTGTCTGCTTTGGGGGATACAGGGTCCAAGGAGCTGGGGTGGCAGAACGTGACCTGGCATGTTGGCAGGTGAAGTCCTGTTTCATGACATCCCAGAGTGGAACAGGACAAAGCTCCAAGCACCCCCAAGCCCACTGATGAAGTCTTTGTGATGCTGCAAATTCTCAAGGAAAGGCTGCTGTCACACAATCCACTGGGATTTACAACTTTCAGTTGCAACTCTAGGTCGAAGTGTCAAACTGTAGTATTTTTTACCCTCAAGATACAGTCATGCACAATCCATAGGTCAGTTTCTTAATGCTTCAACAACAATTTCAAATAACTTAATATTGGAAAGAAAACCCATAACCTTTTAAAAAAGGATACTGAGGTCAGTGAGATGGATCCATGCCATCAAAACATTCACAAATTAAGTAATTTAGTTGTCTTTTTAAGAAGATCAGCTACCTCTTAATCTAAAGTTACAGAAGATTTTTCACTCCATGTTTGTTTTTTGTTCTCCCTTTCTTTTTTCCCTGTTTTTTCCTTTTTTCTTTTCCTTGTTAAGCAGATAACACATCCTAAAAGAGGAATGTACAGCAAAATGAGATACATTTTGGATAAACAATGAAAATGTAGGCTCCTCCTCTGTTTGCTTTTGTCTGGAAACCCTGAAGAAAAAGATCTAGCAGAGACCAGCAGAGGTGTCAAGTGGTTGCTTTGGGCTAAACTGGAGTTCAGCACTGGTGACATCCTGATCCAGTCAAGAGTTGCAGAATTCCTTTGCACATCTCGAACCATGTGTTTGCAGGCACAGCACCTGCAGTGCTGACGCACCAATGCACGTGAATAACTCTGTTATTTCCTCACAGAATTTGGGCTGTGGCCAAGAACGAGGTGCTCCAGTGCTTTGCTGCTGGTTCCCGTGTGGAGCAGCTCCCTTCCCGCTGGCTGAGCTGCTCAGGCACAGCCCGGCAGCTCCTGGCCCTGCAGGGCTGAGGCTTTTCCCCATTGCTGGGCACAGACTGATGCAGCAGCACTGCTGGACACGGGCACACACAGAGGGAGCAGAAGCAGCTGCCTTTGTGCACTTGCAGCTCCAAGGCCCAAACTCTGAGCAGACAGGGCTGCAGGAGTCTGGCAGGCTCCCTGTTTGCTGTGCTGCCCCACTTGTGCCCAGCCCAGCTCTGCAGGGCAGAGGGAGAACAAGGGGCAGCTCCCTGCCAGCCCCAGCACAGGGACCCCTGCGGCCCCGGGGCTTGGGGCACTGTCAGCACCCGCTGCTGCAGCCACCGCCTCTGCTGGCACTGCCAGCAACAACCAACCTGGGGCTGAGCCCAGGGAGCAGCAGCAGGGCCTGGAGCTGATCCCTCCCTCTGGGCAGGGCTGCACAAATGACCCCCACAGCAGCAGCAGCAGCACATGGAGCTGACTTTGAGCACAGCCCTGCCACTCTTCCCTCCCGTGTGCGGGGGTGTCACAGCAGCCTGAGGCACCTGGGAGCCCTCAGGGCCAGCAGGGCCTTGAGATGGCAGCCCTGGGCTCCTGGGGGCTGTGCAAGGAACAGAGGTGGGGACTCCCTCTCCATGTGCAGCTTCCAGATGGAAAAGGCTGCTGTGCCCAGGCAGCTCCAAGGGCAGAGAAAGGAGGAGCTTGACCACTGGATCTGTGCCAGTCCCACAGCCCTGGGCAGCAGCCACCGAGCACAGGGGAACAGAGGGCACAGCAAGAGGGACAAAAGCAGGCAAGGTCAGAGCCTGGGAAGAGCCAGAGCTGGGAGCAGGAACAGCTGCTCCATTGCACTCTTGGAGAAAGCTCTGGGCTGGTTCAAAGCCCTGAAAGGTGTGAAGGGCAGAGGGGAGGCCACACCAAACAATGCTCCTGTTTCCACACCCTCCCCTCTCAGTGTCCATGAAGGAATTGCATGAACTCTGTTCTTCTCTCCGAGTCATCTCGTTCAGCATGAGCAGCTTAGCACCAGGAGCTGAAGGAGCTGAAGCCTTAGGCCACAAGAGCTGAGCAAGAGGAAACTTTTTGACCAAAGTAATGCTGCTAACATGGTCTTGGATGAATCCAGCAGATGGAATCCTGGAATTATGGAATCCTTCCTGTTGGGAAAGACCTCTGAGCGCACCCAGTTCCGCCGTTCACCAGCAGTATCAAGCCCAGCACTAAACCATGTCCCTGAAAGTGCCAAGGCCTGGACAACAGGCCCGAGTGAGGCCTGAACAACAGGCCCTGAGCCAAAGGTGACCTCTGGATGAACCTTCCAACCAAAGGTTATCTTTGTATCTGCTCCATAATGAAATATGCATGGTCATTAGTGCTGTGATAAATTGATCACTCATCACTTAAACATGGATTGACCTTTCTGTAGTTAGAAACCAGACAAGGCCATGAAATCTGACATCTGGCCTTGTTTGGGGCTGTATGGTCAGAGTCAGCTCCCTTGGTTCCTCCTTGAGCCCCGGCCAGGCTTTGGGAGGAACCCAAGAGGAGAATGAAACCAGATGTTCCTGCACTAGAAGTGCTGTCAGTTTGTTTATTCAGCACTGTCAGAGCTGGGCCCTCTCCCAGCCAGGTTGGAGCCTCACCTGTGGCTGGAGGCCCCTGCAGGAATTCCCAGTGTCCGGGAGTGGCTCTGCAGTCCTTGGCTGTGACAGCTCCCACAGCTGATGTGTGGGTCTGGGTGATGGCAAAGTCTGAGGGTGACTGCTGCTGTCTCTTTCTTAATCACTGCAGGCAATCCTTGGTAGTGATGATTGGGTGCATTGCTGAGCTTCTCCTTTTGTGATTCTTTGCAGTTTTGCATTAGAATAAATCACACCATTGCTGAACTTTGTGTCTGTGTCTTTGGTACTGACCCTGCTCATGGGCAGAACAGACACTGCAGCCCCAGAGAACCAAAGGTGCCCTGTGACACTGCGGGGCCTGGTGTGAGCAAGGGGACCAGAGTGACACTGTGAGGCCACATGGAACCAAGGGGACCAGAGTGACACTGTGGGGCCACATGGAACCAAGGGGAACAGAGTGACACTGTGAGGCCACATGGAACCAAGGGGATCAGAGTGACACTGTGGGGACACATGGAACCAAGGGGACCAGAGTGACACTGTGAGGCCACATGGAACCAAGGGGACCAGAGTGACACTGTGGGGCCACATGGAACCAAGGGGACCAGAGTGACACTGTGGGGACACATGGAACCAAGGGGACCAGAGTGACACTATGGGGCCACATGGAACCAAGGGGACCAGAGTGATACTGTTGGGCCACATGGAACCAAGGGGACCAGAGTGACACTGTGGGGCCACATGGAACCAAGGGGACCAGAGTGATACTGTTACAAACGAGGCCAGGACTCGGATGGAAAAATAAAAAAAATATTCCTCGTTTCTTCTATTAACTACCAAAGACCGGAGCCCAGGATAAGCCCAGGCTCCTCACCACAAGCCAGAGAACACATCCAAAACAACAGTGTAACAATTCGGTACACTGGATGCTCCTTGGCATACGTTGTGTCCGCCAGAGAACGCTGGCAGAGCTCCAACACTCCCTTTTATCCGCTCCTGTCCTCCTCTGATTGGGGCGCTCAGGATCCTCTCTCTGACTGGCCAGTTGTCTAGGGTTTGATTGGTTTATAATGAGAGTCATCCTGGACCAATCATTCTGCCAGGGCGTCGAGTGATTGGTCCGTTGCCCTTACCAATCCAGGCTCGTGGTTTTGATGCTGCCTGCATGATGGCATCTGTGGAGCTGTTCTTGTTGTCACAGTTCCAGCGTTTGCAGAGACATTACTAACTTGTACCCCAAACATGCAAACCTAAGAACTGTTACTTATAACACCCCAGAAACATCTTTCTACTTACAACAATTTCCCCAAACATACAAACTTAAGAGCTGTTATAACACCCCAGAAGCATTTATCTGCTTTTAACAATTTCCCCCCTCTAAGAATTTGATCGGGCCTTTTGCCCACATCAACTACTTAATATCGAACTTTTATATTAAACCGTTTCTTCATAAACTTGATTTATTTCTCGCATCTTCTGGTAATTTTCATATATTTCTTTCGCTGTTTCTGGGCTTTCTTGGTTGGTTCTCATGTTTCATTCATGGGAGATACCCATTCTGGTATCTCCACAAATCCAACAGTTAGTGACATTGAACTCATGACTTATTTTCTCTGCCAGATCTAAATACAAATTTTTCCCTCCATACACTTGAATTTCAGGTCCCATTTTAATTATCCCATTTGCCTCTCTTTCTTTAATTAAATCTGGTTCATAGTATTTTTTTTTTTTTTCCCCTGTTTCTTCGAGCTTAGGATCTTTCAGTGCAGATCCATTTTTTCCTCATAGGGCATTCTCCTAGCAATTTTTGTTTAAAATTCCCTACATTTTCGAAAAGCCAATAGATTTCGCCATCTTCTTTACAGGTTATTAATCGTGAAAAGTCAATACAAGCAGGGCTTGGATTGGAATGTATTCTAAGGACGGCTGTCCGAGAGTCTCCTGCATATAAGGGGTAGCAGCACTTGTCGCAGGACCCATCTCCTTTTGTAATAGTTATCACTAGGAGGGCCCAGATCAACGGGGGTCCGGCACAGAACACTCTCCCACTCATCTCTCTCCTCTGCTCTCTTCCTAGAGGATCTACCACTCCGTGTGGCAAGAGTGTGTTCTGACCCGGCCTTGCCCCCCGTGGCGGTCTTACTGGCTACTATTCTCCTCCTGGTTCCAGGAACTCACATTCCCTTTTTGTATCGATTTGTTTCTTTTTCTTCTTTTGGGGTCAGATTACTAGGTGCATGGGAGGATGCTCTATTTTTTTAGGCTCTAGGGTCTGCAATGAAAAATACCAGAAGTTAGATCAAATTTCTAACATTTTGATACCATAGATTGTTAACAAACAACTTTTTAGAACTCTTAGATTTAAGTCATACAGATAAACTTCAGATTTTAGCTTTTTAAAAGAAGACTTTTAACTGTTGTAAAGAAACTTTTTACTCTTCTGGTCTCTCTTGTGGCTTCTTCTTCAGAATCAGTTTAGTATCTGCTGCTTTTACTATTGTCTATTCAGTTGGGGCGGAAACTGGTCCTTTTACTCTGGAAGCATGTGTCCATCCTTTTTCTTGGGTACGTACTGCAGTCTCTGTGACCAGGAGGACCTGAAAAGGACCTTCCCATTTCGGGATTAACGGTTGTTCCTTCCAAGTTTTTATCAAAACCCAGTCCCCAGGTTGGAATCTGTGAATTTTAAAATCAATGGGGGTGGTCTGAGGGAGATAACCTTTTTCTCTTAATTCCTTCAGGGTCTTACTAATAGTCTGTACATACTTTCGAACACTCTGCTCCCCTCCTTCATAGGTTCCAAAATTGTTTCTGGCAGTCAAAAAGGGCAAACCGAACATCATTTCATATGGAGAGATCCCTAAATCTGCTCTGGGCTGTGTTCTAATTCTCATCAGAGCCAAAGGTAGACATTTCAACCAGCTCATTTTTGTCTCTTCTGTTAATTTTGTAAGTGTTAGTTTCAATGTCTGGTTCATTCTTTCGACTCATCCTGAGCTCTGTGGTCCCCAGGGGGTATAGAACTTCCAGGTAATATTTAAAGCCTCAGTTACTTGTTGTAAAATGTTCGCTGTAAAGTGAGGGCCTCTATCTGAATCTATGATGTTTATAATTCCGTACCTCGGGATTACTTGTTCCAAAAAACTTTACTAACTGCTTCAGCTGTTGCCTTTATTGTTGGAAACGCCTCCACCCAATGTGTTAAGTGGTCTATGATAACTAATAGATATTTATATCTCTGCACTTGAGGCATCTCAGTAAAATCTACTTGGATACTTTGAAACAGTCTCGTTGCTAGCTCTCTTCCTCCTGGTGGCATTTTCTTCATTACTTTCCTATTTACTTGCTGACAAAGCATACAATCCCGAGTTACAGATTTTGCTACCTCAAAGGCTCCAATGCACACATAAGTTCTCATAAAATGGTCATAGAGTGCTTGAGTTCCCCAGTGAGTTGAGGCATGGAGGCTTTCTAACACTTTCCTAGTTAGTGCCTTATTCAACACTTGCCTCCCATCGGGCATGTTCCATTCCCGTTTTTCATTCTGAACAGCTCCATGCTTCTGTAACTCTTCTAATTCTTTTTCACTAAATGTTGGTACTTCTTTGTCATCTTTGTCTCCCAGATTGGTTAAATAGAAAACTTTACTTTGATCTTCTAAAGCAGCTTCCTTGGCTATCTGGTCTGCTAAGTTATTGCCTTGGACCTCTTTTGAATTTCCCTTTTGATGGCCTCTAACATGGACTACTGCAATTTCTGAGGGGCTCCTTAGGGCTTCTAACACTTCCCTGATTAGATTTTCGTGAACTAGTGTTTTCCCCTTTGAGTTCACAAAGCCCCCCTCTACCCATATTTTCCCAAAGGTATGCTCCACTCCATAGGCATATTTGGAATCTGTGTATATAGTGCCTTTTTTGTACTCAAGCCATTTAAGTCCTCTTAACAATGCATAAATTTCACAACATTGAGCTGACCACTTTGCAGATAATTTCCCTTTTTCTACTACTGTCATATCTTTCCCATTTATAACTGCATACCCTGACACTCATTTCCCTTCTACTATTCTCGAGGAGCCATCTACAAAGAGGACTTCTCCTTCAGGCAGTGGATACTCCGATAAATCTTCTCTGTTTTTTGTTTGTAAATCAATGATCTCAAGGCACCAATGTTCTAATGTACTTTCAGATGTTCCATACAAAAATTGCGCTGGGTTCTGCACTCTTGTAGAGGCCAATTCTAAATTCTCAATATTATTTAATATTAATTCATATTTTAACAATCGGCTATCTGAGCTCCATTGACTGGCTTTTTCGTTCAATATTACCTTGAGGTCATGTGGGGTGTATACTTTAATTTTATTTCCAAATGTTAACTTGTAGCTTTCTTTTGCCAGAACTACAGTAGCTGCTACCGCTTGGAGGCAAGTAGGCCACCCTCTCACAACTGGGTCTAGTAACTTGGATATGTAAGCAATCGGTTTCCTAACTCCACACTAGTCCTGAGTTAAAACTCCATAAGCTACTCCTTCTTCTACATTTACATATAACTCAAACAACTTATTTAAATCTGGCAAACTTAACACTGGAGCTGTAACTAACTTCTCTTTCAGTTCCTTCAGTTTCTCTTCATCTTCTTCACTCCATGTCACAGGTTCATTCCCTACTAGCTTTTCATATAAAAATTTTACTAATTGGGTGTGCCTATTGATCCACATTTTACAGTACCAAATTAGACCTAATAATTTTCTTATATCTGTTTTGGTTTTTGGTGTTGGTAATGATAGAATGCCCTGTACTCAGTTTACATCTAACTTTTTATAACCTCTCCCAATTAAGTGTCCTAAATACCGAACCTCGGGCTCTACAAATTGCAACTTCTTTTTAGAGACTTTCAACCCTTTTTCGCCTAGGAAATCTAGCAGTTTAACGGTTGTCTGTTTAACTTCTTCTTCTAATTTTCCTGAGACTAAAAGATCATCTGCATACTGTAGAATTTGGACTTCCCCAATTGGAACGAATGGTTGCAGTATCTCTTCTAATGCCTGACGGAATAAATTAGGGGATTCAGTAAACCCCTGAGGGAGTCGGGTCCACTGTAGTTGTTGTTTTCTTCCCGTGCTCTCGTCATGCCATTCAAAGGCAAACCAACTTCGGCTTTGTTTTTCGAGGGGGCAGGCCCAAAAGGCATCTTTTAAATCTATAACACTGAACCATGCATGATCTGATGGGTCTCTGGTCAATAACGTATAGGGATTGGTTACTACTGGATAACGAGCAATGGTTTGCTTGTTTACTTCCCTCGGATCTTGCACTAAGCGATAGGTACCATCTGGTTTCTTAACTGGTAAAATTGGTGTCTTATGAGGGGACATGCATGGTTCTAAGATTTCATCTTTTATTAATTCTTTTATTACTGGGTTCAACCCTTGTTTTCCTTCTGCTGAGATGGGATATTGCTTCTTCCTAATTGGGGGTATATTAGGTTTCATCTTGACCTCTATTGGGGGAATTTCCAGTAATCCTCGACCCCCTTCTTCTGCCCATACCCTTGGATCTATTTCTCCCTCATCTTCTTGTTTTAAAACCATCATTTTTGCCACCATCTGACCTTCTTCTGGCACTACACCAGTATTTAGTTGTATTTGCAAATCTTGCCCTAGAAGACCGACCCTCTCCCTCTCCCTCCTCTCGGTGCTCCTCGTGTTGCTGCTCCTCCCCTTCGTCTCTCCCTCCTCTTCCACCCGCCCCTCCTCCGCCCCCAGCCCGTGCCCCCCTTTCCCGCCCGCTCTGCCCCGCGGCCGCCGCAGCGCCGCTGTTGGGTAGGGGGGAGCCAAGACTGGGGGCATGGTGGGTATACGGGCATGGGTGGGGACATCAGGGCACACGGACATGGGTGGGGACATGGGCTGAACTTCCAGGGAATGTGGGGGATGATGGGTTTGAGTGAACTGAGGGCTCTTGGGAGGGTCGTGGCGTGTTGTGTCATGAAACTGAAATTCCAGATCATCCCAGCGTGGTCCATGGATCCCAGAGGGGAATTCCCAAGGCTCCCAGGGTGGTCCCCAAAAAGAGAATGAGCCTGTTTATTTCTTTCATTTTTATGCATTTGTGGGTCTGGTTGTGGATTGGCTTCTGGGGTTACTACCCCTTCACCCCACCACCCAGACCAGCTGTCAACCAACATTATTTTCAGGCTAGAAAGATGGAAACAAAGGACAGTGAACAAAAACAAGAAAGGTTATCTATGGTCTAAAGTGTGAGAAAGTGAAAAGCTGACCCTTAATATTGTACACAAACTAAAGAACTGACTCCATCTTATGAACACCAAGAAGACTTTAAAAAACCTCCGAAAAACCAGGGCAACACTGCACAGGTCGCTTTTCTGTCTTTTTTCCTTGGGACAGGTCATTGCCTCCTGCCCATCGTGTGCTGTGGCAGCTCCGTGTCCATCTGCAAACCCCTGTGGTCACTCCGGGACCCTGCTGGGCAGCAGAGCCGGTGCCTGCAGGACAGCAGCTGCCCGGGCCAGCGCCTTTCCCTCTGCTCTGCTGCTCACAGCCAGGTGTCTTGGGTTGAAAAATGGAACCAAAAATGTGTATTCTATTTTCATCTGTTGAAGTCAGTTGGGAGATATTGTTCTTTATCTCTTGTAACTCTAGGGGGGGAAGATGGCGGGTGCCTTCTGTTAATGGGACACCTGATAACACCAGATAAGGCAGGGCCTTCTTATCTCTTCCTCCACCCATCCTCTTCTGAGGGACATCACCCGTGAATGGGCCATTTAAGGCCTCTCACATGACTGATAACATCACCTCATTCCACTGTGAGATGCTCCACCCAGTGGGAGGAGCCAAAGCCTTTCCACCAGCATAAAACCTGCAGTCTAATCATTTATCTAAACTCTAATTTAGCCGGTTTTCTCCTGTATCCTCGGAGGAAGATGGGACCCATCTCACCAGCACTGGACCCATTTTCCTACAGGATCATCTCTACTCCACAGAACAACATCTCTTACTCCAGGAGGATTTATTTGGTCTGCCTCCAACAGCCTGACAACAGGGTGTCAGGTTGTGTCTCTGACTCTGTCAGAGTTTTCTGGGACTTTTGTTTGTTTGATTGGTTTCTTTGTATTACTGCATTTGTATTTTTTAATGTTCCTAGTAAACAACTGTTATCCCTATTCCCATCTTTTTGCCAGAAAGCTCCAAATGGCAAAATTGTATTAATTTGGTGGGAAGGGGTTTTTACGTTCTGCATTCCAAGGGAAACTCCAGTTTTCCCTGGCAGATCCCTGTCTCTCCAAACCAAGACACCAGGACATTTCCTGGGGCCCTCTGCTGGGGCAGAGCCCTGGGACAGTTCTGCTCTGAGGCATCCCCGGGGCATTGCCATGGTTGGCGACTCCCTCGATGCAGAAACTGGAGGCAGAGTGTTAGAAGAGCACATCACCTTATTGGCTTTTTGCAAATATTAAAATGAAAGCTGTATGTACAATGTTGAAAAATTCTGCTGCATTAATATAGTTTCTCTTATTTCTGCTATTAATGAAACTTAGAAATAAAGTAGTGTTATAAGTTTGTGATAAATGTTTCTGGGGTGTTATAAGTAACAGCTCTTAAGTTTGTATGTTTGGGGAAATTGTTATAAGTTTGTGATAAATGTTTCTGGGGTGTTATAACTAACAGTTCTTAGGTTTGCATGTTTGGGGTACATGTTAGTAGTGTCTCTGCAAACGCTGGAACTGTGACAACAAGAACAGCTCCACAGATGCCATCATGCAGGCAGCATCAAAACCACGAGCCTGGATTGGTAGGGGCAACGGACCAATCACTCGACGCCCTGGCAGAATGATTGGTCCCGGATGACTCTCATTATAAACCAATCAAACCCTAGACAACTGGCCAGTCAGAGAGAGGATCCTGAGCGCCCCAATCAGAGGAGGACAGGAGCGGATAAAAGGGAGTGTTGGAGCTCTGCCAGCGTTCTCTGGCGGACACAACGTATGCCAAGGAGAATCCGGTGTACTGAATTGTTACACTGTTGTTTTGGATGTGTTCTCTGGCTTGTGGTGAGGAGCGTGGGCTTATCCTGGGCTCCCGTCTTTGGTAGTTAATAGAATAAACGAGGAATATTTTTTTTATTTTTCCATCTGAGTCCTGGCCTCGTTTGTAACAATTTTGGGGACTCGTCCATGATAAGCCACACCCAGAGGCGGTCCCAAGGAAGGACGGATTCAAGGAAGACGCGTCTGAGAAGAATCTTTTTTTCTTCCACCTTGGATTACGGATTTTCTCGGGACCGTGAGAAGGGGCGCTGGTTTTCCCGAAGAACTACCAAGGACACAGCAACTCAGACTGAGAGGACCCTCCGAGAGGGAGCGGGGCTCGTGGTGCACAGGTCGGTACCGTGAGTGGGGACTGGCATAAGGGGGTGCGAGACTGTATGAGTGAGTGAGTGAGGCAGGGGCTGGTAATCCAGACCCCCGAAGTGGGTGCAGACCTCCAACAGAGGGGAGTGAGTGAGGAAGGAGTGTGTGCGGTACCTCTGGGGACCCTTAAAGGCGGGAGACGAGGGAGTACTCTCCTTTTCGCCGCCCTTACCCGTGCAGGCTCCCGTTTCCCTTGTGGTTCCAAAGGGAGGGACGCAGCGTGTGAGGTTGCTGGACTGACCCCTGGGTGGGACAGGAGAACTCTGAGGGGTGGACTTTGGAATTAGGGTGCCTTTGGGCTCCTACCTAATAGGAATCCAAGGGAGATTCATAGGTAGGGGAGTGGCAGAGGTAGAGTTCCAGAAGTCCACCTGGAGGGTTATTCCTCAAAGCAGATCTACTACCGGTGAGGGTCTGTCTGTGGGGAGTTAGGACCCTTAAGACTGGGAAAATGCTCCTACCCGGTGACCAACAGGTTGGGGTGGCCGCCGGATAGGGGATTGCCCCCTTTTTGGCAGGGGAGGGGGAGAGGGCCCAGTTTAAGGGGAATTAGGACCCTGATTATTAGAGATCCAAGGGGGATTTATAGTCGGGGAGAGAAGACTCGCCTCACAAAGGGAGGGTGAGAGCGGGTTCCTCACGGTGTAGGGACCACGTGACGGGGCCGCCGGCTGTGGGAGGACCTTCGCACTCACTAGGAGTGTGAGGGACGGTAGAACCTGTCAGAATAGGGAAATTAACCTTTTCTTTCCTCCAAGAGTCTGAGTTAATTGAGTTTTAATTTTGAGTCTAAGACTACTTAGGCATATTTTGTTGGCAATAGCTGCTTTAAGTAAGAAGTTTTTATGTGGATAGTATATTGTGTGTTGACTTTGTAAGATTTTATTTGAATTGCAATTGCGGGAAATCTAGTGAACGAGGTTCTGAAGTAAGGGGAGACCAAGAGTCCTCAGACTGCTCATTAGAAAAAGGAGAACTAGTTCAGTGATTGTGAAGAGTCCAGTGAAGTGAATTTCTGAGTGTGTCAGGGCAGTGTCGCCATTTTGTGAATCCTGGCTGTGAGGCAAAGTCGCCATTTTGAGTTTCTGAAGTGCGGCAAGGTGACGTCACCATCTTGTGACTCTTGTGATTCTTGGTTGCCAGGGCAACGCCACCATTTTGTGGTTGCTCCAGTCAGTGTTAAGGCCCCCCTCCTCCTTTTAGTAAGCAGCCATCTTTGAAAAGTTCTGTAATAATTTCATTTATTTTATACCTTTTAAAATTAATTACTATTATTTTTATTAGCTACTATCTTTATTAGTACATTAATTGGCCACCTCTATTGACATTTTTAAAGAATAATTTTTAAAGTCAAATAATTTGAAAATTATATTATTATATCATTTATTTTAAACTAGTAATTATTATTTTTCCCACAAGCCTCCATATTTAGTTTTCCCACGAGTAGCCATATTTAGTTTTCCCATGGGTAGCCATATTTTTTTTTTCCCCCACGAAAAACCATATTTGTTTTTCTCACAGTATATTTGCTTAAGCAAAGATTGCAATTAACATTATCACATTTGTACAGTAACTCTAACAGTATTTAAAGGTTTAGTTGAGATTACCACTTGAGTATTTAAGATGGGGAAATGTGTAAGTAAGAATTCAAAAAGAACAAAGGAAGGAAGAGAAGTAAGAGGTATTCCTCCAAATAGTCCTCTAGGAGAAATGCTAGAAAATTGGGAGGAAGATAGTAATCTAAAGGATTTGAACAAAATAACAATGATAAAATACAGCATGGAAATTTGGCCAAAAGAAAGTATCCATGAAGGACCTGTTTATTGGCCCTGGGATGAATCTAAAGAAAAGTGGCTATGTGCTGCTCTAAATAAACATGTAAGATTAAAGAAGTCTCAAAATGAAGAGGAAATACAATATGCAGCATGTTGGTTAGAGAATGAAATTTGGGACAAGAAGGTAAGAGTATATAAAGTCTCAAAGGAACCAGAAAATGACAAAGATAAGAGAACAGAAAAGAAATGGGATCCCTTAGATTGTCTTCCCCCACCTCCACCATTAACTCCACCTGTAGCTCCTTCCCCTAGCCCTTATACATCCTCTCAGATTCAATCTCCACCTCCCTTAGCCCAACCTCTACAACCCTCATTATCCCTAGCCCCTCCTCCAATCTATCCCACAACACCCCCAGCTGTGCCTCCAGTCCTTTCCCCAGCATCTCCAGCCCCACCTTCAGCTCTTCTCCCAACTCCTTCTGTGGCATCCCCAGCTCTTGCCTCAGTTCCCCCAGTCACACCTTCAGCTATTTCCCCTGTATCCTCAGTAGCACCCCAAGTTCCTTCCTCAGCCTCACAGGTAGGGACCCTGGTCCCTCCCACAGTTCCACCCGTTGAGTGCCCAGTTCCTCACCCTTCAAACTCTAACCCAAGTCCCCTGTTCGCCTCAACAGTTACTCCATCACCATCCTTAAACCCCACTATGTCCACAACCTTTTCTTCAGCCCCTCCAGCCACTCTTCCAAATTCCTCCCTGATACACCCTACCAATTCAGTTCCTTCCCCTACACCCACTGCAATTCCCTTACCTCCTCCCAACTGGGAATCGAGCCAACCGAATACTGTATCCCCTAGTACACTCCGAGGAAATAGTCAAGCAGAAGGGCCTTATTGTAACACAAGGTCAAAAGTAACAAAAGTAGAGAGGCTCTTCCCTCTTAGGGAAGTCCCAATGGGTGGAGTAGTAGGAGGCATTGGATTCGTGAATGCACCCTTGACAGCCTCAGAAGTGAGAAACTTTAGAAAGGAAATAAAGACTTTGTTAGAAGATCCTATTGGGATTTCAAATCAGTTAGATCAGTTCTTGGGTCCCAGTGTTTATACCTGGGAAGAGTTGAATTCAATATTAAATATCCTCTTTTCCCTAGAAGAAATTCAATTAATTCGAGCAGCAGGGATGAGGATATGGGAGAGAGAAAACCCAGTTGGTCCACGAGGAGAAACTAAGCTGCTGCATAATCCACCAGACTGGGACCCCAATGATGAACTTGGAAGAAGGAACATGAGGGATTACAGGTCTTTGATAATAAGAGGGATAAGGGAGGCTGTCCCGAGAACAAATAATGCCAAACTGGCATTTGACAGCCAGCAAGAAAAAGATGAGTCACCTAGTGTGTGGCTCGAGAGACTGAAGAGAAACTTCCAATTGTATTCCAGTGTTGACCCAGAAAGCTCGGAGGGGCAAGTGTTAGTAAAAGTGCGATTTGTAACTCGAGCATGGGCAGATATCAGAAGGAAATTAGAGAAATTAGATGATTGGCATGAGAAAGGACTGAATGAGTTGTTAAGAGAAGCACAGAAAGTCTATCTAAGGAGAGAAGAGGAAAAAGCAAGGACAAAAGCAAAGGTGATGATAGCGGTAGCTAGGGAAAGTGTAAGAGACAAGAGAGATGAGCCAAAAAGAGATGAACCAAGGAACAATAAGCCAAGAGGACATGGACCGAGAGGAGAAGTAGAGAAGAGAAGGGAGTCAGACAGAGAGAAGAAGTTACCCTGGGCAGACAGTGACTCTGGTATCACCTGTTATTATTGCCAAGAGAAAGGGCACATACAGAGATTTTGTAGGAAGAAAAAGATGGATGAAGCCATTGCAAGGGAACAAGACACCTTAGAATGGATCCTCAGAGGAGATGGAGGAGATGACGACTAGGGGTGTCAGGGGCTCTATGCTCTGGGGGAAGAGAAAGAAGATCGAGATGAGCCCTGGGTAAAATTAGAAATTGGCCCCCAGAGCGAAGAATATGAATTTTTAGTTGATACTGGAGCTGACAGATTGAGTGTTTGCATGATTCCAAAAGGATGTGTAGTGAGTGACAGGAAGTGTAAAGTTAAAGGTGCAGAGAGCAAACCATTTGAAGTATTGATTATAGAACAGGTTCCTGTGAAAGGGAGCTTTAGAGAAAGGTGTGTAGATATGTTGTACATGCCAAAAATAGGCGGTAATCTTCAGGGCAAGATTTGCAAATACAACTAAATATTGGTGTAGTGCCAGAAGAAGGTCGGATGGTGGCAAAAATGATAGTTTTAAAACAAGAAGATGAGGGAGAAATAGATCCAAGGGTATGGGCAGAAGAAGGGGGTCGAGGATTACTGGAAATTCCCCCAATAGAGGTCAAGATGAAACCTAATATACCCCCAATTAGGAAGAAGCAATATCCCATCTCAGCAGAAGGAAAACAAGGGTTGAACCCAGTAATACAAGAATTAATAAAAGATGGAATCTTAGAACCATGCATGTCCCCTCATAAGACACCAATTTTACCAGTTAAGAAACCAGATGGTACCTATCGCTTAGTGCAAGATCCGAGGGAAGTAAACAAGCAAACCATTGCTCGTTATCCAGTAGTAACCAATCCCTATACGTTATTGACCAGAGACCCATCAGATCATGCATGGTTCAGTGTTATAGATTTAAAAGATGCCTTTTGGGCCTGCCCCCTCGAAAAGCAAAGCCGAAATTTGCTTGCCTTTGAATGGCATGACGAGAGCACGGGAAGAAAACAACAACTACAGTGGACCCGACTCCCTCAGGGGTTTACTGAATCCCCTAATTTATTTGGTCAGGCATTAGAAGAGATACTGCAACCATTCGTTCCAATTGGGGAAGTCCAAATTCTACAGTATGTAGATAATCTTTTAGTCTCAGGAAAATTAGAAGAAGAAGTTAAACAGACAACCGTTAAACTGCTAAATTTCCTAGGTGAAAAAGGGTTGAAAGTCTCTAAAAAGAAGTTGCAATTTGTAGAGCCCGAGGTTTGGTATTTAGGACACTTAATTGGGAGAGGTTATAAAAAGTTAGGTTTAAACTGAGTACAGGGCATTCTATCATTACCAACACCAAAACCCAAAACAGATATAAGAACATTATTAGGTCTAATTTGGTACTGTAAAATGTGGATCGATAGGCACACCCAATTAGTAAAATTTTTATATGAAAAGCTAGTAGGGAGTGAACCTGTGACATGGAGTGAAGAAGATTAAGAGAAACTGAAGGAACTGAAAGAGAAGTTAGTTACAGCTCCAGTGTTAAGTTTGCCAGATTTAAATAAGTTGTTTGAGTTATATGTAAATGTAGAAGAATGATGCAGGCAGCATCAAAACCACGAGCCTGGATTGGTAATGGCAACGGACCAATCACTCAACGCCCTGGCAGAATGATTGGTCCAGGATGACTCTCATTATAAACCAATCAAACCCTAGACAACTGGCCAGTCAGAGAGAGGATCCTGAGCGCCCCAATCAGAGGAGGACAGGAGCGGATAAAAGGGAGTGTTGGAGCTCTGCCAGCGTTCTCTGGCGGACACAACCTATGCCAAGGAGCATCCAGTGTACTGAATTGTTACACTGTTGTTTTGGATGTGTTCTCTGGCTTGTGGTGAGGAGCGTGGGCTTATCCTGGGCTCCCATCTTTGGTAGTTAATAGAAGAGACGAGGAATCTTTTTATTTTTTTCCATCTGAGTCCTGGCCTCGTTTGTAACAGTATCACTCTGGTCCCCTTGGTTCCATGTGTCCCCACAGTGTCACTCTGGTCCCCTTGGTTCCATGTGTCCCCACAGTGTCACTCTGGTCCCCTTGGTTCCATGTGGCCCCACAGTGTCACTCTGGTCCCCTTGGTTCCATGTGGCCCAACAGTGTCACTCTGGTCCCCTTGGTTCCATGTGTCCCCACAGTGTCACTCTGGTCCCCTTGGTTCCATGTGTCCCCACAGTGTCACTCTGGTCCCCTTGGTTCCATGTGTCCCCACAGTGTCACTCTGATCCCCTTGGTTCCATGTGTCCCCACAGTGTCACTCTGGTCCCCTTGGTTCCATGTGGCCCCACAGTGTCACTCTGGTCCCCTTGGTTCCATGTGTCCCCACAGTGTCACTCTGGTCCCCTTGGTTCCATGTGGCCTCACAGTGTCACTCTGGTCCCCTTGCTCACACCAGGCCCCGCAGTGTCACAAGGCACCTTTGGTTCTCTGGGGCTGCAGTGTCTGTTCTGCCCATGAGCAGGGTCAGCACCAAAGACACAGACACAAAGTTCAGCAATGGTGTGATTTATTCTAATGCAAAACTGCAAAGAATCACAAAAGGAGAAGCTCAGCAATGCACCCAATCATCACTACCAAGGATTGCCTGCAGTGATTAAGAAAGAGACAGCAGCAGTCACCCTCAGACTTTGCCATCACCCAGACCCACACATCAGCTGTGGGAGCTGTCACAGCCAAGGACTGCAGAGCCACTCCCGGACACTGGGAATTCCTGCAGGGGCCTCCAGACACAGGTGAGGCTCCAACCTGGCTGGGAGAGGGCCCAGCTCTGACAGTGCTGAATAAACAAACTGACAGCACTTCTAGTGCAGGAACATCTGGTTTCATTCTCCCCTTGGGTTCCTCCCAAAGCCTGGCCAGGGCTCAAGGAGGAACCAAGGGAGCTGACTCTGACCATACAGCCCCAAACAAGGCCAGATGTCAGATTCCATGGCCTTGTCCGGTTTCTAACTACAGAAAGGTCAATCCATGTTTAAGTGATGAGTGGATCAATTTATCATAGCACTAATGACCATGCATATTTCATTATGGAGCAGATACAAAGATAACCTTTGGTTGGAAGGTTCATCCAGAGGTCACCTTTGGCTCAGGGCCTGTTGTTCAGGCCTCACTCGGGCCTGTTGTCCAGGCCTTGGCACTTTCAGGGACATGGTTTAGTGCTGGGCTTGATACTGCTGGTGAACGCCGGGACTGGATGTGCTCAGAGGTCTTTCCCAACATGAAGGATTCCATAATACCAGGATTCCATCTGCTGGATTCATCCAAGACCATGTTAGCAGCATTACTTTGGTCAAAAAGTTTCCTCTTGCTCAGCTCTTGTGGCCTAAGGCTTCAGCTCCTTCAGCTCCTGGTGCTAAGCTGCTCATGCTGAACGAGATGACTCGGAGAGAAGAATAGAGTTCATGCAATTCCTTCTGGGACACTGAGAGGGGAGGGTGTGGAAACAGGAGCATTGTTTGGTGTGGCCTCCCCCCTGCCCTTCACACCTTTCAGCGCTTTGAACCAGCCCAGAGCTTTCTCCAAGAGTGCAATGGAGCAGCTGTTCCTGCTCCCAGCTCTGGCTCTTCCCAGGCTCTGACCTTGCCTGCTTTTGTCCCTCTTGCTGTGCCCTCTGTTCCCCTGTGCTCGGTGGCTGCTGCCCAGGACTGTGGGACTGGCACAGATCCAGTGGTCGAGCTCCTCCTTTCTCTGCCCTTGGAGCTGCCTGGGCACAGCAGCCTTTTCCATCTGGAAGCTGCACATGGAGAGGGAGTCCCCACCTCTGTTCCTTGCACAGCCCCCAGGAGCCCAGGGCTGCCATCTCAAGGCCCTGCTGGCCCTGAGGGCTCCCAGGTGCCTCAAGCTGCTGTGACACCCCTGCACACAGAGGGAAGAGTGGCAGGGCTGTGCTCAAAGTCAGCTCCATGTGCTGCTGCTGCTGCTGTGGGGGTCATTTGTGCAGCCCTGCCCAGAGGGAGGGATCAGCTCCAGGCCCTGCTGCTGCTCCCTGGGCTCAGCCCCAGGTTGGTTGTTGCTGGCAGTGCCAGCAGAGGCGGTGGCTGCAGCAGCGGGTGCTGACAGTGCCCCAAGCCCTGGGGCCGCAGGGGTCCCTGGGCTGGAGCTGGCAGGGAGCTGCCCCTTGTTCTCCCTCTGCCCTGCAGAGCTGGGCTGGCCACAAGTGGGGCAGCACAGCAAACAGGGAGCCTGCCAGACTCCTGCAGCTCTGTCTGCTCAGAGTTTGGGCCTTGGAGCTGCAAGTGCACAAAGGCAGCTGCTTCTGCTCCCTCTGTGTGTGCCCGTGTCCAGCAGTGCTGCTCTGTTGCCATGAATTTTCCTGGTTTGCTAAGCGTTCATATTAAAGGAGAAACGTGCAGTTTCTCACGCTGGTGAATTGTAAACACAGGACCATGTTTTGTAAATATTGGCAATGTTATGAATACTTTCTCCAAGACAAGGGGAGGTTGAATGACAGCCTCCTGGACCAATGTGACAGGAGAGGTGGCGATACCCTTCTCCAATCCATGGTCACCTTGCCACAGGTATATAATGGAAAAATAAACTAAGGGCAGGTCTTCTGCCCTGCTGCTCTGTTGCACCCAGATCTGTGTCCCCAGTCTGTGTTCCTGGTTGGGCCTCCACGGTGATACTGCTCCATCAGTCTGTGCCCAGCAATGGGGAAAAGCCTCAGCCCTGCAGGGCCAGGAGCTGCCGGGCTGTGCCTGAGCAGCTCAGCCAGCGGGAAGGGAGCTCCTCCACACGGGAACCAGCAGCAAAGCACTGGAGCAACTCGTTCTTGGGCACAGCCCAAATTCTGGGAGGGAATAACAGAGTTATTCACGTGCATTGGTGCATCGGCACTGCAGGTGCTGTGCCTGCAAACACATGGTTCGATATGTGCAAAGGAATTCTGCAACTCTTGACTGGATCAGGATGTCACCAGTGCTGAACTCCAGTTTAGTCCAAAGCAACCACTTTACACCTCTGCTGGTCTCTGCTAGATCTTTTTCTTCAGGGTTTCCAGACAAAAGCAAACAGAGGAGGAGCCTACATTTTCATTGTTTATCCAAAATGTATCTCATTTTGCTGTACATTCCTCTTTTAGGATGTGTTATCTGCTTAACAAGGAAAAGAAAAAAGGAAAAAACAGGGAAAAAAGAAAGGGAGAACAAAAAACAAACATGCAGTGAAAAATCTTCTGTAACTTTAGATTAAGAGGTAGCTGATCTTCTTAAAAAGACAACTAAATTACTTAATTTGTGAATGTTTTGATGGCATGGATCCATCTCACTGACCTCAGTATCCTTTTTTAAAAGATTATGGGTTTTCTTTCCAATATTAAGTTATTTGAAATTGTTGTTGAAGCATTAAGAAACTGACAGATGGATTGTGCATGACTGTATCTTGAGGGTAAAAAATATTACAGTTTGACACTTCGACCTAGAGTTGCAACTGAAAGTTGTAAATCCCAGTGGATTGTGTGGCAGCAGCCTTTCCTTGAGAATTTGCAGCATCACAAAGACTTCATCAGTGGGCTTGGGGGTGCTTGGAGCTTTGTCCTGTTCCACTCTGGGATGTCATGAAACAGGACTTCACCTGCCAACATGCCAGGTCACGTTCTGCCACCCCAGCTCCTTGGACCCTGTATCCCCCAAAGCAGACACAAAGTGTTTCTGCTGCTCCCCCCTTGACACAAATCCACAGAGCTGGGAGTTTCCCAAGTCTTGTGTCTCAATTGCTCCATATTCCTAAAGAACCAGCAGAGTCCATCCCGATAAATACAGTGAGTTACACGGATGGTGTAACTTCCTGCCTAGAAATCCTGAAACTGCTTCTGAATGATGCACCCTTCAGCTCTTGGACACCTACTCACAATGAGCTGGGACAAAATGCCCTGGTCACTGGCTTAAAAGTGAGTTATTCCAAACTTAGAACTCTGTGGGAAATCTCTATCTATCCCTGTCCTTTTAGTATATCCATACATGGGGGTGTGCATGGATGTGTCTTGTGCAAAGAGGAAGGAGTGTGCAAGCAACGTGACTGACACTTTCACTCTGTGTTCATTCCATACCCATGGGTACAAAGACATTATGGAAACCCTGGCACACACAGACCCTTCTGTCCCTGCAGACAGAGACACCCCAGAGCCCCTGGCACACACAGACCCTTCTGTCCATGCACACAGAGACATCCCAGAGCCCCTGGCACACACAGACCCTTCTGTCCATGGGTACAGAGACACCCCAGAGCCCCTGGCACACACAGACCCTTCTGTCCATGCAGACAGAGACATCCCAGAGCCCCTGGCACACACAGACCCTTCTGTCCATGGGTACAGAGACATCCCAGAGCCCCTGGCACACACAGACCCTTCTGTCCATGCACACAGAGACACCCCAGAGCCCCTGGCACACACAGACCCTTCTGTCCATGGGTACAGAGACATCCCAGAGCCCCTGGCACACACAGACCCTTCTGTCCATGCACACAGAGACACCCCAGAGCCCCTGGCACACACAGACCCTTCTGTCCATGCACACAGAGACACCCCAGAGCCCCTGGCACACACAGACCCTTCTGTCCATGGGTACAGACACATCCCAGAGCCCCTGGCACACACAGACCCTTCTGTCCATGCACACAGAGACACCCCAGAGCCCCTGGCACACACACACCCTTCTGTCCATGCAGACAGAGACATCCCAGAGCCCCTGGCACACACAGACCCCTCTGTCCCTGGAGGACACAGCACAGCGGGTGGGGCCAGTTGGTGGCAGCGATTCCCTCACAGCAGGCCAGACCCGGCTCCAGCCCTGCCAGGCCCTGACAAGGCTCAGTGCCGGCTCCTCTGCAATGGGAAAGCCCTTCAGCCTTGTCCCTGCCCACAGGAGCACTGCTGGCCTGGCAGCACAGTTTGTTTCCCCCACAGGCTGCAGGAGATGAGAACACAACCCTTGCAAACACTGACTGGAAGCCACAGCTCTGGGGGCGCCCCATTGTCACCATGAGATTCTCCCAGTATTCTGAGTGTTCATACTAAAGTAGAAGTGTGCACCTTCTCATGCTCGTTCATGTAAACAAGGAGATTGTGTTTTGTAAATATTGCTATTGTTTTGAATTCCTTCTCCAAGAGAAGGGGAGGTTGAATGACAGTCCTTCTGACCAATGCCGTTGAGAGGTGGGAATGCCACTCTCCAATCCATGGGCACCTTGCTAAAAGTATATAATAGGAAGTAATAAACAAAGCAGGAGATTCTCCCTGCTGCTCTGATCTCCCCAGATTCGTGGCTCCGTGTGTCTTTTCAGGCGAGGCTCCCAGAGACAGCCCATGAACCTCAGCCCTGGCACCACTGCCTGCCCCAGGCTTCAGGGGATGCAGTGGGAGCCCGGCTGGGCTCTGCCCTGGGGCCATCCTGCAGGGAGAGCTGCAAACAGGGAGCATTTCCTTGCCACAAACAGCCAAGCCAGGGGTGCAGGGCAGCTGCTCCAGCCCTCACTGCACTGCTGTGTGCTGTGCCCTGGGGCTGGGGCTCCCCGCAGAGGGGACTGCACTGGTGTGCCAGAGGAGACAAAGAAGCTTCAGCTTAACCTTAGTGAGGTGGGTGGGTGGGCGGGAAGAGTGGGGAGGCTCAAGGGGATTCACAGAGCTCATCCTGCTGGAAGGACAAGGAAAAGGGAGTGGGAACTGAGCACTGAGGAGAGCTGAGGGCTGAACAGCAGCTCTCACTGACACTAAAATGCCACGGGACCTCGGAGATATTGCTGCTCTTCAGCCAGTGACAGGATGAGGCCCTAAACCTGGGGCTTGGTCTTCCTTGTGGTGAAGGCCATCAAGGAAGGCAACAGTGTGACGGAGACTGTGATGGGCTGGGAACTCACTGGGGGAAAGGAGGGAGCAGTTGTGAAATTTAAAAGTAGGTGGGGGAGAGAAATCTTCAGGGAAGGGCTGAGCTACACCTTGGGCAAGTTGATAAATGTCATTTGGGGTCATCCCAGATTGATTGCATTTCAGAAGTTCTTGATCAAGT
Source organism: Prinia subflava (assembly GCF_021018805.1). Lineage (NCBI taxonomy): Eukaryota > Metazoa > Chordata > Aves > Passeriformes > Cisticolidae > Prinia > Prinia subflava. The sequence goes on from NC_086272.1 coordinate 2,503,094, forward strand.
TTAATTTTGGAGGGTGTGATGTTTTCCCTCGGAGATGTACACTCTACAAGCTGCATTGCCCAAGTGCTCAAGCAAGTCTCTGCTGCAGGTCACACCATTTCTTCTTTGGCTGATTCTGGCCTGGGGCTGAGCTCCAGCAGAGCCCTGGCAGAGCCCAGAGCAGCTTCAGCATCCGCAGAGCCCGGCTGCAAGGAGAGAAACCAGAACCCGCCCGTCAGCTGAAGGCTCCTGTCCCCCTTGTCCCAGTGCCCGCCGTGCCCAGGCCATGCTGGCTGTGCCCAGAGCGGTGCCCAGAGCTGCCCATCATTGCTGCCCTTGGCAGCAGAGCAGGAGGGCAGGACATGTGCCCAGCCTGCAGCCAGCCGTGGCACATCCACCTCCTCAGCAGCTGCCCACAGCAGGATGCTCCTGTGCTGGCTGCCATCTCCCAAAAGCTCTGATCCCACCCAGGCCAAGAAGACGGGACCCACCTGACGCCATCCGCCGCTGGAAGAAAAGCTGCTCCCAAACGATGTCCTCAGCCTTCTCCAAGGGCACGGCCCATCCACGGCACGGCTGGTCCCAAGCACTTCCCCATCCAGACTGGACAACACCTAGAACGCTTCCTTTAGAGAAACAAACAGCAAATTAATGAAAATAGACCACAGACAAAAAGGGAAAATGAGGGAAATGGCACAGTGGATACTGGGGGCTGTTGGCAGGGCCAGGACCCCACACCCATTTCACATCCACCCCACCCCATGCCCCCCAGCCCTGCCAAAATACAGCTTGGCAGCCCACTGAAAAATCAGTTGCTTCCACCCCAGCAAAAGGGGGAACCTTTTTTTTCCCGGCCAGCCTGTGCAATGCCCAAATCTGGGAGCATCCCCCTGTGTGTGCACTCATCTGCAAATTCACTGTGGAGCCTGGCTTTGAAGAAGGTGCCAGAATCAAAGTCCATCATCTTCAGCTTTGTGGTGGCCTGGTCGAGGAAGAGGTTTTCATCCTTGATGTTGTCCTGGCTGTCTCCAGCAGCAGCAGCCCCACCTGGCACGGCTTCTCCAGGGGCTGCTTCTCTTTCCCTGGGAGTGAGACCAGGCTGTCAGTGTTCTGCCCAGGGCCCCAGCTGGCAGTGACCCAGGACAAGCCAAAGCAGCTGGGATGGCAGCCAGCAGTGCTGGGCAGAGCAGCTCAGCTCCAGCACAGGGGCTGTGTCTTCCCATCTGATGACCGCTGTGCAGTGACACAGGCAGGACAAAAAAGTCTGGGTTCTTTGCTTCTGATTGCCAAGGCATGTGTGGAGCTGGAACTTACCAGGGCCCTGCATCGCTGTTTCTGTGGCTCTCTCCCTTCTTCTATGGCAGATGACTATCCTGCATCCAGGGATGACTGAACAGGTCTTCTACTGAAGGCCGGTCCACATGCAGCATGGATAAACACCGCCGGATGACATCTTGGCACTCTGGCGAGAGAAACCAGAAACCGCCGGTCAGTTGGAGAAGGCTCCTGTCTGCCCCACGGTTCCCATTCTCAGGCCATGCTGCATTTGCTCAGAGCTGGGCCTAAACTTTCCCAGGAATTCCCTGTTTTGGAGGAAAGCAGGACAGCAGGACACGTGCCACCTCCTCAGCAGCTGCCACAGCCCACTGCTGTCTCCCAGCACTGGCATTTCCCCCGTGCCCAGAGATGAGGATTCACCTTGAGAGAGCCGTGGTGGCAGCGAGAGCTGATGGTCCCAGCTGATCTTGTGGCCCCTCCTGAAAGGGTGCTCCCCACACACCATCTGGTGCAGCAGGATGCCCAGGGACCAGACGGTAGCTGGCTGTCCATAGTACCAGCCAAACTGGTTCCATTCCGGGGGACTGTATGACGGTGTTCCTATGGAATACAGATGGAGTTCATCAGGGGGATGCTGCTGCTCCCAGAGCCTGGCCCCAGCATCCCTGGGCGTGCAGGGGCTGCCCCAGTGGCACGTGGTGTGACCTGCTGCCCTCTGGCCAGCACCTGGGACTTGTGTACAAACTTAGGGTTGGAAAAGAAGCCACTGGTGTCGGAAGGTGGCAGTGGAAGCCCTGGCAAGGCCCAACCATGACAAGCAAAACCCACTCAGTGCTGGGGAAAAACCATGCCTTACTCGTCCCTACCTGCATTGCCCCAAAAACCATTATGAACCCAAAGCAAACCAGGCAATCACAGCAGTCCAAGCCCTTTCTCACCTGCACACCAAACTGGCTGGTGCACATGTTCTGGCTCCCCTCTCAGCCACCCCCACCCACGGGTGCTTCTGTTGGGCTGGCTGCCCCAGCCGCAGCCCCAGTCCCAGGCAGAGTGGCTGGCAAAGGCTGCCAGCAGGGCTGGAAGCTGGTCCCCCCACCCACTTGTGTTCAAAAGCAACTGGGCTGAAGACTCAGTGCCATGAGTGGCAGGGAAAGGGAGAATCCCCAGAGCCACACCCAGGCTGGGCTGTGAGATGTTGGGCCAGGAGATGTCTGGAATGGGGAGCACACCCCTGCGAGGGCTCACCTGCAAAGTGAGTATAGGCTGTGTCTTGTAGGTAGGTGCCACAGCCAAAATCGATCAATTTGGCCTGCCCGGTGGCCAGGTCAAGCAGGATGTTCTCTGGCTTGAGGTCGCGGTGCAGGACCCCGCAGCTGGTGCAGTGCCGCACGGCCTCCAGCACCTGGCGGAACAGCTCCCGCGCCACCTCCTCGCACAGGAACCGCCGTGCCCGAATGAAGTGCTGGAGGTCCTGAGAACGCTCCGGGCGCTCCATGATGATAATGATGTCTTTGGGGAGCTCCAGCCACTCCAGCAGCTGGACGACACCAGGGAAGCCAGTGGAGACCTTGTGCAGCAGCACGATCTCCAGTGGTGCGCTGGTGCCGTTGGGCTGTGGGAGGAGCACAATGTTGTCAGTGGGGCTGAGGCCGTGCCAGGGGCCAGGGACCCCTCAGCCAGCCCGGGATGCTCTGCACCCTTTGCTGGCCCCACGCCCGCTCTCCCTCCAGGCGTCCTGGCGGCTTCCACCCTGCCAGGCCTCAGCTCATCCCTGCCCGGCATGGCCCAGCTTCTCCTGCTGGCCCCGCTCACTCACCAGCTCACCCCAATGCCGGACACGGTTCCGTGGCACCCTTTTGATGGCCACCTGCAAGCCAAGGGGAGCAGCAGGCTGAGCTCACTGCCTGCCCTGCCCAGCCCCAGCCTCCTTCTCCTTCGCCCTCCTCCTCCTCCTGCGCCCCTTCCTTGTGCACCCATCACCGGCCGCGCCACTCACCGCGGCACGGTCTGAGAGCCGTGTGGCCGCCCAGACGCTGCCGAAGCCGCCGTGGCCCAGCAGCGAACCCAGGCGGTACTGCTCCTGGAGGGCCTGCTGCGCCTTCCCTGCCGGCGAGACGCGGCTGTCAGCGCTCGGCCCGGGGCCAGGAACGGCCCCCGAGCGCCCCTCGAGCGGCCCGGGCTGGGCATCCCCAGGCATTTGCTCCTGGCAACGGGACAGCAGCGGCTCAGGGCCAGCGGCCGCGCTGCCAAGCGGAGGAGCTTGGGCCGGGGAAGCCGCAGTGGAGGCGGCGGGAGCAGCCGCGCCGCCTGTGTCCTCTGCGGGCCCAGGGACGAGCTGGGGCCGGGGCCGGGGCCGGGGCCGGGGCCGGGGCCGGGGTCGGGGCCGGGGCCGGGGCCGGGGCCGGGGCCGGGGCCGGGGCCGGGGCTGGGGCCGGGGCCGGGGCCGGGGCTGGGGCCGGGGCCGGGTTCGGGGCCGGGGCCGGGGCTGGGGCCGGGACCTGGGCTGGGCTCGGTAAAGGCGCAGCCAAAGGCCAGCAATGCTACCCCAGCCCCAGGCACTGATGCCCGCCCAGCAGCGCCATCGCCAGCACTGCCAGAGCCGGGCGAAGGCGAGACCGCGGCGGGACGCCCGGGGGCAGGGACGGGGCAGCCCCGCCCGGGGCCGGGGGTGGGCCCGAGGCATGGCCCGGCCCAGCAGGGGAAAGGGAGACTGGGTTGGGAGGGGGACACTGGGAAAGGGAGAGGCTGCGGGACTGTGGGAGAGGGAGCGGGGAAGCACGGCTTGGTCAACAAAACCGCTTTTTTCTTCTCTGCTGCTGCCACTGCTGCCGCTGCTGCCGCTGCTGCTGCTGCAACTGAAGCTCCAGGGCCGTTTGTCCCCTTGTCAGTTTTTTCCGTTGCCCCCTCTGCCTCGCACCGAGCCCTGCACTCCCCGGGGCAGCCCCTGAGCCTGTCCAAACACGGGAACTTCGCCGTTTTCAGTCAGGGCCCAGTCTTGACTCCTGCACAGTGACAGAGGAATCCCCTTGGCTGTTGCTGTGCATTGTCCCTGCTGAGGGTCAGACACTGTCACAGCACATTCCCTGAATGCAGAATTTGTACCTGACCCAAGCACTGCACTTGTGTCTCCGGCATTGCTTTCCAAGAAAAACGGGAAGGCAAACTGGATGTAGCTCATGGTATTTTACAGTGTCTAAATCTTGCCAAGTCTTGGATGTCAGAGGTGAGACCCACTTAGAATTAATGAGATGAAGAAGTAGTTTAAGATGGAAAGTGGGACAGAGAAATAAACAGAGGAAAATATCTTGGGTTGTTTCTTTCCACTTTCATTTCATTTCCGAAATGCTGTTTCAGCTTTCCCAGAATCTTCTCCACAGTCCTGTCTGCTCTTTCCAAGAACCTTTCCTGGAGAATGAGTTGCACCATCTGTCACAAGATATCCCACCCATGCAGCTTCTCTTGACTTTCCACAACATGTGTGAAGCAGGAGTCTTGCAGCAAAGCAGGAGAAAGGTTTTGAGAACTTGACAACTTTTTCTTTCCTTTCCCCATGTGGGCTGGGGAGTTGTGCCATTGGGAAGGTTTTCATTGTTCCTGTCCTACCCAAAGCAAACAGGACGGGCTCCCAGGGGTACCTACTGGGAGTCTGTTATCGTCCACCCAAGCAGGAAGAGGAGAAAAAAAACAAGAGGAAAAAAGCAAAAGACCAAAACCACAGGGCAACAAGACCTCAAATCAGATGCGCTGTGCCACGTGGCCACTGAGTCAAGCACCGCAACCAGAAGGAAGAGCAGCCCCTGTCCCCCAACCCCTGCAGGACCCCGGGCTGCCCCTCCACCCATTGCAGCACTCCCAGAGGCTGGGAGGGGAGGCAGTGACCATTCCTGGTACAAAACAAAAAACAACCCAAAATGGTGATGGGTTATGAACCATCCCCAGGACAGTTCCATGAGGCTGCCCTGTGTCACAAGGGGCACTGGGTTATACAAGAGCTGGCAATGCCCCAGTGGCACCTGTGTCCCAGGAGACCCCACTCTGCCCAAGTAGAGCCTTGCATCCATGGGATTCCACGTTGTCACAATGGTCTGCTGAGCTCCATGGGGCTGTGCTGTGTCACAGCGGGCACTGAGTCCCACGTGCCCTGGCACTCTCCAAGTGGCTCCTGGCTTCCATCAGGCCCCGCTGTGTTTGCAGCTGGCACTTGGCTCCCCAAGATGTCATTGTGTCACTGTGGTCTCCTGGGTGCCCTGAGACCCCGCTGTGTTGATGCTTTACAGAACCTAGAAATAAAGTAACACCCTTTGGAGATAATATTATAGAGGAGGTAACAGAAAGGCTGATCTTTATTGGAGGCCTCCAAGGGGAGATACAGAAAATGTCCACAAAACGCCCAACCCCCCCATGAAGTCAATACAGTTTTATAAGTTTAGCAGATTAGCATATTTGACAAAAGTCACCAATTAGGAGCACAGGTGGTGAGGCATGACCAAGTTCCTTGGCAAGAGTCACTCTACCCCTGACTGGACACTTTAGGCACAGCAAGGAAGGAAAGCATCAACACAACCAAACCAAATCCAGCAATCAAACCACAAACAAACCGAGAACTGTCCCTCTGTGTGTGTGTGACAAGAGGACAGTGAGGGCAAGGATAAAAGGAACATGGCCTAAAAGCTGAACAGAGCTCAAACTAACAGGACTTAGCTTCTACCTTAACCTTAACTTACACCTTACACAATTTAACAAAAGAACAGCACTGAACAGTATTTTTCCTAAGCTATAACCTATGATGTAAACATTTACACAGAAATAGTACCCAGCTTATAAATTATATTAAACCTGGAATATGGTAAGGCACTTTACAAAGCACTGACTCAGAAAACGCTAAACCCTACAACTTCAAGTTATCCATATTTTGAGAAGAGGAAGTCAGGAGAAGAGAGAGAGAGACATCCACAGCCAAGACCTTGGATCCAGCCCATCTCAGCTGCTGTGAGCTCCGGGGCCGTGGGACGTGTCAGTGTCACAGCCGTGTCACAGCCTCACCTGCTCTGGTCCCTCACAGGTGGGGTTTTGGGGGTGCCAGGGGCTTGGCAGCCACTTTGGGGCTGGCCCAGAGGCTGCAGTGGCTGGGGCTGGGGCAGTGACTGTCCCACCTATGCAGAACTTGTCCTGGGCCCCCAAACACACTCTGGAGATATCTGGAGCCTTTCATCATTTCTCTGCTCTCCAGCACTGAGGCAATGGACTCTGGCTGCAGCTCTGAGCTCGTGCCCAAAGCAACCACCCCTGGCAATGGGGCTCCATGGAGCTGCTCTCAGGAACCCCCTGCCAAGAATTGGGGAGTGCCCCCAAACCGCCTCAGAAACCTGGGATGCACCAAAATGCCTTTAGGAATGTGGAATACCCAAAAACTCCCTGAGGAATGGGTTCCCTCTCCCTTCACTATTCCCAGCCTTTGGCTTTCTCATTCCAGATTTCACCACACCCTCCCAATCCCCACCCAAAGCCATCCCACCTCTCCTGGACATCAGGACCCCCTTCCCAAGACATATTTCCCCCATCCCACCCCTCCCAAACCCCATCCCACCCATCCCGTTCCACCCAATGCCCATCTCACCCCTCCTGATTTGCAGCACACTTCACCAAAGTCCTTCCAACCCCGTTCCACCCTGAGGGGCTGTTGAAATCAAGAAATTTTGGGGAGGGATTGAATAGTTTTCAGTGGCATTGAGTGGTTTTGAGGTAACAGATCAAACCTTCTCATCTCTTTGAGTGCCAAGAAATGGAGAAAATGACACCAAATACCCCCAAACCCTTAAATCCTACCAAGTATCCCCCTGAATCCCAGATCCCCTCGAAAAACTAGCAAAAAGTGAGGCTTTAGATGCCTTTGATGAATTTGTTCATTTTTATCCCAATTTTGTCTGTTTTAAAGGGATGAAGAGGAATCAAAAGAATATTAGGGACCACCAAACAAAAGGACCACCAGCCCAGTGTCTCCCCAGTGCAGATCACAGGGAATGTGGGTCATCAGGGCTCTGCCCAGCGTGGGTCCCCTGATGCAGGATAGAGTTGGAGCAGCACACAAAGCTCTCCCCACAGTCGAGTCACTCACAGGGCTTCCCTTACCAGTGCCTCTGTCGGTGCCTGGTCAAGGGAGAGCTGTGGGTGAAGCTCTTCCTGCACTGGGGACACTCACAGGGCCTCTCTCCGGTGTGGATGCGCTGGTGGGTGACGAGGTGGGAGTTGTTCTTGAAGCCCTTCCTGCAGACAGGACAGCAGAAGTGCTTCTCCTCTGTGTGAATCCACTGGTTCTTGAGGAGATGTGAGCTGGTCTGAAACCTCTTCCCACATTCAGAACACTCATAGGGCCCCTCCCTGGTGTGGATCATCTGGTGCTGGATCAGGGTGTTGCTCCAGCTGAAGCTCTTCCCACACTCCAAGCACTTGTGGGGCTTCTCCCCATCATGAAGGTGCTCATGGACCACCAGCTCAGAGCCCTGGCTAAAGCTCTGTTCACCTTCCTGGCACTGGGTGGGTCTTTCCTCCTCTGAGCACCCTGAGATAGGTTTGGAGCCCCTCCTCCTGCGGGATCTCTGTGACTTTTCTTCCCCGTTGCATTCCTGCACCATGGAGCCGCTCAAAACAGCCTCTTCCATGAGGTTCTGCCGTGGGGATTTGTCCTCCCTTGTCTCTGTCCTCAGCTCTTTGTCCAGGGGAGGAAGCACAAGGACAGGATGGGATTTGCCTCCATGCCAGAGGGAAGGGCAAGGAGATCCCCCCAGTGCATCCCCAGCAGGACGGCGTCGGCAGCGGGGTTGTCCTGCAGCCGGGGCCAGGCTGGGCTGGGAGATGGAGCAGGAGAGAGGGGCAAAGGGGCACTGACTTCCTCCTCACCTGCCTGGCTGTCCCTGGCCATCTTCCTCTTCCTTGCAGCTGCCTTCTCCATCTGGTCAAGGTCTGGGAGTGGGAAATTCTGCTTTGGGGAAAAATACAGTATATGAGCACATTGGGTTGGGGGGTTCCTCCTGCCCAAGTCCATCTCTAGAAGTCACCGGCCATCTGGTGCCCATATAAACCTCCAAAACACAAAGATTCATTTCTCCAAAATAACCAAGTGACCAAGGTTCAGCAAAAACACCCAACCATGAGTTTCTTCTCTCTCATCTCTCCACTTTGGGGTCCTGGAGATCCCCCTGTCAGTGTTGCCCCGGGTCAAGTTTGTATTGGTGTTGGCCCTCTCTGGGCTGCTGTGGCTCCTGAGAATCCAGGAGGTTCCCCTTCTCTGGGCTCAGCACTATCCAGGGTCCCTCTTTCAGAGTCCTGGGGTATCCATGGGCCCCCTTGTCCTTCCTCCCAAACTGTCCAGGCTTCTGGAACACCCCCAGCTCTCACACTGTCCGTTTCTGCTTCCCCCATTCCCGGGTTTGCCTCCCAGCGCTGCTGGTACCGGGCGATCCCCACGTGTCTCTGGGCTGACAATGCAGCCCCTGAGCCGGGCAGAGCAAGCCCCACCACGGGGGGACCCTGCATCCCCCGCTCCCTGGGCAGCCGCGCCCAGCCCCGGGCACAGAGCTCCGCCAGCCCCCGCCGCCCCCTCCCCAGGGCCCCCGGGGACCCCCGCAGCCGGGGCCGGGTCTGAGCGAGGCGGCCCCCGAGCCCGGCTGCGTGGCCAGGGGGGCACGGGGAGCCCGGAGCCTCTGTGCCATCGCTTCCCCCGCTCTCCCTCAGCCTTTGCCCGGCCCAGCCCGGCCCCCCGAGCCCCAACAGGCCCCGCACGGCCACGGCCGGGCCGCTCCGCTCCCCTGCGAGCCCGGCCACACGGACCCACCTGCGCCGGGGCCCACGGGCCACCGAGAGCTCCCCGGGCCGCCCGGGCCTGGGCCCCGAGCACAGAGCTCTGCCCGGGGGGCTCCCGGCCCAAGGCGGCGGCTCCGGGCCCGGGCGGCCGCTCCCGGCTCCCACAGCCCGCCCGGGGCCGCCCCGCCCGTGCCGGGGCTGCGCCAGCGCTCCCCGCACCCAAGGGGGTTTGTGAAAAAGGCATATTGTATATGTGGCTCTACGCAGATATTTACTATATGTAATCTGATAGATAGAAAAGTTATACTATATTAACATTAGAATAATGTAGTGAATGTAGTTTTGTAATTAACAATAAGTTATAGTACAATAGAAGCTGTGTATGTGTGTTATATTTTTGCTCAAGAAGAAAAAATTCCTCAGCACAGAGATAACATTCACAGAGGCCCCTAAACCTTACAGAGGCCTCTAAACCTTCTAGTGAAGAAGAATTTATGGCCTCTTATCCACAGAACCTAACTTTCTCAAGGACGTATGCTCTCATGTGTTCTTTTAATTAACAGAAAGCTTTTGTGACAAGAAACAGCTGAAAATTACTTGTTTTACGTAAGATATGAATAGTCATAAACTGAAGGCTTAAAAAAGAAGACTTCTCTTTGTTCTGGGCCCTTCTCCTTCCTAGCCTTTGTCTGGGAGGGAGGGGGGACAAAAGCCCGGGCTACCTTCTTTGCTCTTGTTGTCTCATTATTTGTCCTGTCTCTGAAAACTTTTTTTTAAACTTTTATTATTGTATTAATATTTTTGTAACCAATTTTTATTCTTTATTAAATATTCATAAATTTAAAAAAACGAGTGATTTGCGTTTATCACAATTTGGTAGCAGAGGATGGTTTAAAATACCCCACTGCGGGTGCTGTGGGAGGATTAGAGACCAGGGAGACGCGTCCCGCCTGCATTAGGCGGCCCCGGCTCTGGTCCTCGCAGAGTACCCCAGAAAGGGGTAAGATCCAAGGACAAAGGGAGACAATAAGGCAAAGAGAAGGGAAAGAATTCCCTAAAAACCGCGGTAACCAGCTCCTAACATCAAAGTGTGCACGAAGAATAAAGACCCAAGAACAACGGAGTGGTAAGAATTGCTGGGACTGGGGGTGGCAGCGTTTGGCGCGGAACGGGGGCTGAAAGTGTGTGTGCCTGAGAGGCGGGCTGGGGTAACACCCAGACCTTCCAAGCGAGTGCGGAGTCCCCTACGCTGCGGTTCCGTTGTCCCGCGAGGGAGGCGGCCAGCACCGGGACGAAAGTGAATGGTAAAAAGGAGTGAGAGAAACCCCCCAGGAAAAAGGTAAAGTGTGTGAAAAAGGGGACCCTAAAAAAAAAAATAATAAAAAAAAATAAACCCAAGAGCACCTGAGGTTGGGAAGGGAGAACCCCCCAACACTGTCAGATTGAGGGTTTTGATAACCAGCTGGATTGGAGGAAGCAATTCCGAGACATCCAGGGTTATATTAAATTCTGCAGAATATATGAAATAAACCCAAGAGCACCTGGGGTTGGGAAGGGAGAACCCCCAACACTGCCAGATTGAGGGTTTTGATAACCAGCTGGATTGGAGGAAGTAATTCCGAGACATCCAGGGTTATGTTAAATTCTGCAGAATCTATGAAATAAACCCAAGAGCACCTGGGGTTGGGAAGGGAGAACCCCCCAACACTGCCAGATTGAGGGTTTGTGAAGGGCATTGTCTGCCCAGGAAAAACTTTTGCTGGGATTGAGGAAATTATTCCAAGAACACCCAGGTTTGTTGTTTATTATTATAATTATAATAATAATAATAATCAGCTGGATTGAGGAAATTATTCCAAGAACACCCAGGTTTGTTGTTTATTATTGTGATAATAATAATAATAATAATCAGCTGGATTGAGGAATTATTCCAAGAGCACCCAGGGTTGATAACCAGCTGGATTGGAGGAAGCAATTCCGAGACATCCAGGGTTATGTTAAATTCTGCAGAATCTAGGAAATAAACCCAAGAGCACCTGGGGTTGGGAAGGGAGAACCCCCCCAACACTGTCAGATTGAGGGTTTGTGAAGTGCATTGTCTGGCCAGGTTAAAGAGTGTAAAAGTGTGTGGAAAGTAAAAGGTACCTTGTAGTTGTGATTGTTTTGTTGTGTGTGAGATTAAGTGAAAAATAGAGTAGAGTGAATGTGGACGAATGAAAGTATAGAAAGTGTAGATTTTTTATTTTAAGCTTTATTATAGTTCCTCAGAGAAGGTAAATTGTATTAAGAAATAATGTGGGAGAAAGGAGAAAAGTAGGTTTTTTTTGTGGGGGTAAAAGGGAAGGTGAACAGAGACAGGGATGGGTAGAATAGGGAAAATTTTGAAAGAAAAGGGATAGAAGTCCAGTGGAGAGAAATCATCAACAGAGATACCACCCTAAGATCGTCCCCTGGGAGCTGCATTGCCGGCTCCGGTGTTGGTGCCTGTCTCAGTCCCTGTGCTTGCCACAGGTTCTGGCTTGTCGCTTGTTTCTGCCCCAGTTTCCGTCCCAGGCACGAGTCCGCTGTTCGCAGCGGCAGCCCAGCCGGTTTCTCCCCTCCCCCCCTCGCTGTTCGCAGCGGCGGCTCAGTCGGTACCCGGCCCCCCACCCCGGTCCCGCCGCTTCGGGACCGGCTGCAGCTTCTCTGCAGCGACGGTACTCGGCCCCCACCCCGGTCCCTCTCGCTATTTTCCCGCAAAGGCTTTTTCAGCCTCATTCCCAGTATTTTGTTTGTTTGCTAGTTCGTTTTGGCAGCGCTGAGCGTTGCCGCTACTGCCTTGCTTTTGTTAGAAGCGGCGAGTACGGTCGCCATGAGCCACGTGGGGGGTGGCCGCGTGGTGGCTTAGCCGACCCTGGACGGTCCCCCCCCCCCACGGCGGCGGTGGCGGCAGGGCGGCTGGTTCCTTCTCCTCCCCCCAGCAGCGGCAGCGAGCCCCCCTCCGCTTGCGGCACGGCGGCGGCAGGGCGGCTGGTTCCTTCTCCTCCCCCCCCCACGGCGGCGGTGGCGGCAGAGCGGCCGGTTCCCCTCCCTCCTCCCCCCAGCAGCGGCGGTGAGTCCCCCTCCGCTTGCGGCGCGGGGGGGGGGGGGGGCTTTTCCCTCTCCCCTCCCCCCTCAGCGGCGGCGAGCCCCCCTCCGCTTGCGGCACGGCAGCGGCAGGGCGGCTGGTTCCTTCTCCTCCCCTCCCCAGCGGCGGCGGGTTCCCCGCCACCCCGTTCGCGGCAGCAGCGGAGCGGCTGGCTCCCTCTCCTCCCCTCCTCCCCTTAGCGGCGGCGGGGTTCTCCCCGCGTTCGCGGTGGCGGCGGGGCGGCTGGCTCCCCCTCCCCCCTTCCCCTTCCCGGCGGCGGTTCCTCCGCTGTCGGCGTGTGGCGGGTTGGTCCGGTCCCTAGCTGCCTCAGTAGCGATTCCAGCTCCGGTGGTGCTGGGCGTTGACTGCCGGAGGCGGCTGGACCCGCCAGCGTGGGCCATGCGGAAAGCGCGGCCGCATGGAGCAGACTGGAAATTGCTTCCCCTTCGGGAATTCCGGTGGCAGACCCCGCCCATGCCCCGTCCTTGGAGGACCAAAAACTCAGTGATCAGTCCTCCAGAGCTTCCCACTTCCTGTTAGGGAAGCCGTTCCCTTGGAAACCGCAGTCAATGCAGATCTTCTCAGGAAGAAAGAGAGGGGCGGCCGCACAGCCGTGCCATGGCAGAGGGGCTGCCCGGTGGAGGCGGCGGCGCCGAGCCGCGCGTGGGACGCGCAGCTCCCTGCCTGCCCCTCCTCCAGCTCGCTTATCAGCCCACCGCAGCTGCCCTTTTCCTTATGACCGTGTGACTCGGGTCATAGAAGTTTTAAAGATTTTTTCAGTGTTTCTCATGCGCTGGCCTTCAGTTTCTTTTAAATCGGTAGCCTGTAAAATTCAGACAGCGTGCACGTGTTCTGGGATGTTTTAGGAAGGACTTTTGTTGAGAGGAAAGGAGACAGTGTCTGAAGCTGTGCTTTTTGAATGACTGCTGCTTGATGTGCTAACATTTTTTTCAAGCGTTTTTCACTTGGTGAGAGAGAGCTTGGCCATGTGAAGTCAGTGTTTAGTGCTTTTTAAGTGTCTCTTCTACAGTTGATGAATGAATGTGTGTGAAAGTTGAAGGAGGAGGAGTGAAGAAAGAGAAGTATTAGTGTTCACTGGATTATTTGCTTAGTCTATGTTATATTTTAGAAGATGCAGACAGGAGGAAGAGTTGGAATTTGTGGAAGGTGCAATAGCAAGAAGAATTTGTTTGGTAGATATTTCAGGAAGGCATGGTGTAAGTAAAGATGTAGTGGAGTAGTGGGAGCAAGAAAAGAGTTTTGCCTGTCATCAGGGATGCGGTGATATAGAGAGATACCAGAATTTAGATAAGAGATGTTTTGTTAGTCCCAGGAACAAGGAGTAATTTGTTAAGACGAGAATTTCAAGTGAAATTAGGAATAGGAGTGTCTCCAAAAGATGAAATAATTTGGCAGACCAGAAAGCTAAGGTGCAGCAGAGAATGAAGCTAAAAGGGTCATGTTAATATTAACTCCAAATAAGGAAAATAGAAAATTCCAGAATTTAGTGAAATAGAGGAAAAAGAATTGAAAGAGATAGGGGGTGAACCAGATGAATCAAAGAAATGGAAACTTCTTGATAGAAGGCAATTACTTAATAAAGTACTTACTAGAAAAATATTAGAAGACATACATCAGAAAACTCACTGAGGTACCCAAGCTTTGTGTGATTATTTCTTAAGAAACTATGGGTGCATTGGGATTTATGGGGTAGCAAAAAGGGTAACTGAAAGATGTATAACTTGTCAAAAGATAAAATAAAAAGATAATAAAGAGAACTACACTGGAAGGTAAGGAATTAGCCCTTAGACCATTTCAAAGTATCCAAGTAGATTTTACAGAACTTCCTCAAGTTCAACGATGGAAATATATATTAGTAATAACAGACCATTTAACTCATTGGGTGGAGGCAGTTCCCACTGCCAAGGCTACTGCTAATGTGGTAAGTAAAACCCTTTTGGAAAAAGAATTAGTCCAAGATATAGAATGGTTAAGAAGAAAGACTTGGGCAGAGGAACACATTTTATGCCAAGAGTGTTACAACAATTAATTCAAAGCTTTGGGGACCCCAGGCCCAGCAGCTCTGGCTCTGTAAGAAAACCCTAGCAGAAGCGAATGAATGTCTTTGTCCCCAAGAGGGAAATCCCAGAAGCCCCAGGGTGTCCTTGGAGAAGTGTTTCTGAGTTCTGCTTCTGTTTGTTATTAATGCTGATGTTGGTGTTGTTTGTTAACCTGTGTATATACACCAAAAAGGAACTGTTATTACTGTCCCCAGATCTTCGCCTGAGAGGCCCCTAATTTTCAAAATTACAATAATTCAGAGGGAGAGAATTTGAATTCTTCATTACAAGGGTGGCTCCAGCTTTTCTGTGGCAGATACCTGTCTTTCAGACTAAGACAGGACCATTTTTTTAGTTATCCTATAAAACTTAGGTGTGATATTTATAACAGTATTTTAGCATTGTACAGCTTATATTCCAAGATTTTGTTAAAACCTATGATCAATTTAATATGCTGCCATTTCTGTCAGCTATATAGTGCACACAGATAGATTATGTGTGCCAAAATGCAATTCAAAGGAATTATAAATTGCACCATATCAAAATTGTTGTGATTAATATCTCTAACTCCAAAATGAGAAGGTCCTTTTCAGGTATTGCTGGCACTGAGGCTGCGATCCGGACCAGGGAACGAGGGTGGATCCACGCCAGCAGAATCAAAGGACCTGTGGAAAAGCCTAAGGAGTGGACAATATCATCGGAACCGGGTGATACGAAATTAACCCTAAAACGGGAATGAGAGGTGATGAACTGGGGAGATCCACATGATCCAGGAAACATACGCAGGATCACACCTGACTGAAAACTTAGACTGAGTTTTGCATCAGTGGTTTCAAATACCACCTGAGAAAACTTTAAGACACCTCCAGTACCCTCCATGGGGAGGAATACTTCCACCACAGACAGGAGGATCGAGATTGTTTCGGACAGAAAACCCCTGTGTTTTTGCCTTAGCCTGTGATTTATATAAAGAGGAGGGGGAATTACAACCTCATATATTGCCAAGCCAAATACCCTGTTTGATTCACCCAAATACTGGACATGCTGGTTGGTTTAAATGTGTTTGAGCTGTGGGAAAAATTGGTACTGTAGTTCACCCAAACGACACTCTCGTTGCATGAAGTGTAGGGTGTCACCTGAGCCCCCTATCCAAGCAGAATTTGAAACAACTAAAATAATAACTTGGTTGTGTGGTTGGGAGTTATTAGTGCCTGTTGAATGGGAGATAGCTGAGGAAAAGTGGGAGACCACCATTAAGGAGTGTCAGAAACGATTTGCCTGGAAATTAGCCAAGAGAAAGTGACAATAGACGAGAGGGCAAGACCAGATTGGCCTCTATAATCGCCACCGAGAAGATCACATACACCTGCTGTGGGCTGCAACCCCATAGGCATGGGAGGTGGGACTATAAGCCATACTGGACCTCTCCTGGTTCTGTCACTCATTTTCTGTCTCCTCCCTTTTGGGATATCGACCAGGCCATGCTACAGGTGTTACCAAAAATTGTATATGGAACGACACCGAGGCTCCTTCTTTATTTCTCACACTCATATCAACAGTCACTGTTATAACCCCTCCAAACTGGGAAACTGCATACACAATAGGAAAAAGTATTGGATTGCGGAAAATTTAAGGGGAAGTGAATGTGCAAAAGGGGACAAATAGATGTGTTTCACCCACATTACTGAGAGTAAAGCAAAGGATTTGGCCCAAAACTCCCCCCACAAGTGGAAAGGGAGCTGTACTCTGGGTGTCATACAACCAGGATTTTTTTCTTTTGCCTGGACCTGAAGGGGATCACTTAGGGATACTAGTTTATGAAGATCTAAAAAGAAGCAAGAGAGATGTAATTGGAAGATTCCAAAAATGGGGAGATGATGAGTGGCCCCCTGCACGCATACTAGAAACGTACAGACCAGCCACCTGGGCACAGGACGGGAGTTGGGGATATCGAACTCCCATTTATATGTTAAATTGTATCATAAGGCTTCAGGCAGTCGTAGAAATAATAACAAACAAAACTGGTCTGGCAATGGAATTAATATCCAGGCAACAAACTCAAATCAGAGCCGCTGTGTACCAAAACAGATTAGCACTAGATAACCTATTAGCTGAAGAAGGGGGCGTTTGTGAAAAATTCAATACATCAGATTGTTGTTTATAATGGAGATGCTATCCTAGATATAGTCAATGATATCAGAAAAATCGCCCATGTACCAGTTCAGAAGTGGGAATCCGTGCTAAGTACCAGCTGCTGAGATAATGTGCTAGGAGTAGAATGGTGAAAGAAACTAGGTTTTTTCCTCTTATGTGCTACAGCTAGTTTAATATTCTTTCCTTGCTTGATCCCTTGTTTTATTAGATTAATCACTAGTGTAGTTCAAGGTATGCAATTTGTAACCTTAGATCAAAAGATGGATACAACAAAAACAGTGCAAAAGATTATGGTATTAAGGAAACAAAATAGAGTAGAAGACCCCCCTCCAAAAAGCTAGACTGATTTATGAAGAAAATGAACATAGAAGGGATGCAAGAGAGCAGTAAATATCCGCTCGAGCCAATTTATTATAATAAGAAAGAGGAGGGATTGTGAAAAAGGCATATTGTATATGTGGCTCTACGCAGATATTTACTATATGTAATCTGATAGATAGAAAAGTTATACTATATTAACATTAGAATAATGTAGTGAATGTAGTTTTGTAATTAACAATAAGTTATAGTACAATAGAAGCTGTGTATGTGTGTTATATTTTTGCTCAAGAAGAAAAAATTCCTCAGCACAGAGATAACATTCACAGAGGCCCCTAAACCTTACAGAGGCCTCTAAACCTTCTAGTGAAGAAGAATTTATGGCCTCTTATCCACAGAACCTAACTTTCTCAAGGACGTATGCTCTCATGTGTTCTTTTAATTAACAGAAAGCTTTTGTGACAAGAAACAGCTGAAAATTACTTGTTTTACGTAAGATATGAATAGTCATAAACTGAAGGCTTAAAAAAGAAGACTTCTCTTTGTTCTGGGCCCTTCTCCTTCCTAGCCTTTGTCTGGGAGGGAGGGGGGACAAAAGCCCGGGCTACCTTCTTTGCTCTTGTTGTCTCATTATTTGTCCTGTCTCTGAAAACTTTTTTTTAAACTTTTATTATTGTATTAATATTTTTGTAACCAATTTTTATTCTTTATTAAATATTCATAAATTTAAAAAAACGAGTGATTTGCGTTTATCACAGGGTTCAAACTGCCGGGGGCATCTCACAAAAAAACATTGCCCGTATCCCCTCCCAAAACAATAAAATCCCAACCAACCATCAACCCCCACAAAAAATAATCCAAAAACAAACCCATAAACTAACCCCTTCCACCCTGCCCTCCGGCGCCTTCGCAGGGACCCCGACCCCGCGGGAATGCCCCCGGGCCGGGACAAAAAGCTGCTCCCCTGGAGGCGCTTTGAACACCCACCCGCGGCCCGGCCCTGGCACACGGCTCCCGGCAGCTGCCCCGCTGTCCCAGCCGGGCCTTTGCAGCAGGGAGGCTCTGCGGGACCCCCGGGCTGTGCCCCCTCCCAGGCCCTGCCCGCCCCGGGGCTGACCTTCAGCCCGGGCTCTCTCGCTGTCCCGGCTCCTGCAGAGTCCCCGCTCGCAGTTCCTTGGGCCCCTGGGCTCTCCTCTGGGGGTTGGGGAACAGCCGGCAATGTACCCTTGCCCTGAAAAGGAATCATTTTGGTGCTCCCTAGAGAGGCCAGAACTGAAACTTTGTTCCTTTTGCCTGGGTGCAGAGACCATCAGGGCATTTTCTGCACAGAGTTCCAGCCCCCAGCATTAGTTGAAGGAGCTGCCTACCAATGTGACGCTGCCAGGAGCCTGTCCTTGCTGTCACCTGCTGTGGCTGGGCATGAACAGAGCTCCTGCACTTGCATTTCCAGCTGCTGTGCAACCAAAGCTGAGGGATCTGCAGCTGCCTGAATGCAAAAACTGCAAGATGAGCCACTCTCAAGGGGGAAATCTCCCCCTGCTGTGCCAGCCCATGGCAATGTTGCCATTCTCTGCTGTTGCTGGGGCACTCTTGGGTCTGGCTGAGCAGGAAAGGTGACCCTGAGCCAGGAGATTTCTTTGGCTGCAGCAAAGCCTTGGAATGCAAAGACCTTCCTGATGCTGTGCCCTGGGCCAGGATGGAATGAGCCACCAGAACTGAGCCTAAATTTCTTACCGAATTCACAGAGTGACTGGGTAGGATGAGACCTTCAAGATCATCAAATCCAACCCATGCTCCAACACCTCAACTAAACCATGGCTCTGAGTGCCTCATCCAATCTTTTTTTAAACACATCCAAGGAAGGTGACTTCACCACCTCTCCAGGCAGACCATTCCAGTACTTTATCACTCTCTCTGTGAAAAACGTCTTCCTAATATCCATCCTGTATTTCCCTTGGGGCAGCTGAAGACTGTGTCCTTTTGTTGTGTCAGCTGCTGTCTGGAGAAAGAGACCAAACCCCACCTGACTACAGCTACCCTTCAGGGAATTGTAGAGAGTGATTAGGTCACCTCTGAGTCTCCTTTTCTCCAGGCGAAACAACCACAGCTCCCTCAGCCGTTCTTAACAGGGTTTTTGTTCCAAGCCCCTCACCAGCCTTGTTGCCCTCTCCTGGATGTGCTCAAGCGTCTCAATGTCCTTCCTAAATTGGGGGCCCAGAACTGGACACGGCACTCGAGGTGCAGCCTCACCAGTGCCGAGTACAGGAGAAGAAACACTGCCCTGCTCCTGCTGGCCACGCCATTCCTGATCCAGGCCAGGAGCCATTGGCCTTCTTGCCCACCTGCCCACACTGCTGCCTCATGTCCAGCCTGCTGTCCAGCAGTGCCCCAGGTCCCCTTCCCTGGCTGCTGTCCAGCCACTCTCTTGCCAGCCTAGAGTGCTGCAGGAAGTTTTTGTGGCCAAAATGCAGGACTCAGCACTTGCACTTATTAAACTTCATCCTATTGGACTCTGCCCATCCATCCAGTCATTCCAGGTCTCTGCAGAGCCCTCCTACCCTCCAACAGATGGACACACGGTCCAAGCTTAGTGTCAGCTGCAAATTTACTAATGAAAGACTCAATCCCCTCATCCATGTCGTCAATAAAAATATTGAACAGAACTGGCCCCAGCACAGACCCCAGGGGAACACCACTGGTGCCAGCAGCTGGATGCAGAACCTTCACCACCACTCTCTGGGCCCAGCCATGCAGGCAGTTCTTAACCCAGCACAGAGTGCTCCTGTCCAAGCTGTGGGCTGCCAGCTTTTCCAGGAGGATGCTGTGGGAGACAGTGTCCAAGGCCTTGCTGAAATCCAGGTACACAACATCCACTGCCTTTCCTGCACCCACCTGGCGGGTCACCTGGTCATAAACGGAGACCAGGTTGGTCAAACACGACCTTCTGTTCTTAAACCCGTGCTGGCCGGGTCTGATAGCCTGGCCATCCTGTAGGTGCTGTGTGATGACACTCAGTATAAACTGCTGCAGTACCCTACTGGGTACTGTGGTCAGGCTGACTTGAGTTGTTGGATAAGGATTTAACAATTCAAACTGTAAAGCAGGTATGTTTTATTTCCATCTGGGACACAAGGGGGATTTTCCACCATACCTGCGTACCTGGTTGAGACAGGTTTAAGGTTTAAATACACTCAGATCCCACAAAACAACCCCTCCCTCCCCGCCCATTCTCTGCCCACTCTCCGCCTCCTTGCACTTCCTATTATAATTAGCCTTCTCTGGTGCTACATCTCCTGATGGTTGCAGGCTGGGGTCTTCTGATGAAGTAAGAGGTCTTCCTCAGTTGTTCACTGTTTGACCTCTTCCTCTGGGCAGATGCAGTGAAGGTTTGGCTAACTCCCAGGTCACTTTGTCCTGGCCAAAACCACGAGCCTGGTTCTTTCTGATTTCTTAAGCCACAGGTTCTGCTTTATGGGGTTTTCACTATACCTAAGTCTTGCTTTACTGAGTTTTCACAATATACACAATATACATCTTATCTCTATGGCCTTCAGCTAGCAACTAAATCCTCATGTGTTCTGCTACAAGTTGTTTTTCTGCTTTTACAGGATTGCTAAATAAGCTGTATATTTCTGCTTCCCCTCCATCTGCTTAAGCACATTAAATGCTTCTAAAATTCTGAATTTTAGATATGTTTCCCATATCAAACTGGCCTATAATTACCAGGATCCTCCTTTCTACCCTTCTGGTGTAGGGGTCACACAACACATTGGCCAACCTGCAGTCCTCTGGAACCTCACCAGTGAGCCAGGACTGTTGGGAAATGATGGAGAGTGGCTTCACAAGCTCATCTGCCAGCTCCCTCCACACCCTGGGCTGGATCCCATCTGGGCCCATGGATTTTGAACATCCAAGTGGCTCAGCAGTTCTCTGACTGCCTCCTCCTGGATAACAGGGGCACCATTCTGCTCCCTGACACCATCTACCAGCCCAGGAGGGCAGCTGTCCTGAGGACAAGCCGTCTTCGCCTCATCTGCAGTTCCTAAGTTCCCTCCCACATCCAGTAGAGAACAAAGGTTGGTCCTACCCTTCCTTTTGCCATTAATTTATTTGTAAAAACATGTTTTATTATCCTTTACAAAAGTTGTCAAAACGACTTCAAACTGAGCTTTGGCCTCCCTAATATTTTTTTTCCTACATGTTCCCTTAAATACTTCCTGAGAGACCTGACCCTCCTTCCAAAAATGATACATCCTCTTTTTATTCCTAAGTTCCTTTGAAATCTCCTTGCCCATCCAGGCTGGACGTTTGCCTTGTCAGCTCATCTTTCAGCACACAGGGACAGTCTGTTCCTGTGCCCTCAAGATCTCTGCATTGAAGCACACCCACCTTTCCTGGACTCCTCTGTTTTTAAGGGTTCCTTCCCAAGGAACTCTCTGAATAAGTCTCCTAAAACGGCCAAAGTCTGCCCTCCAGAAGTCCAATGTAAAAATCTTTTTGATGTCCCTCCTGAATTCACCACATATTGAGAACTCTGTAATTTCATGATCCCTGTGCCCCAAGCAGCCTCCAAGCACCACATCCCCCACCAGCCTTTCTCTATTTGCAAACAACAGGTCGAACATAGTCCCTCCCCTGCTGGCCTCACTCACCCGCTGTCACAAAAAGTTGTCCTCCATCCACTCCAAAACCTTCCTGCACTGCCTCTTTGCCGCTGTACTGAGTTCCCAGCAGATGTCTGGTAGGTTAAAGTCACCTACGAGAACAAGGGCTGGTGATCCTGAAACATTCTCCAGCTTCTTAGAGAAGAAGTTGTCCACCTCTTCTTCCTGCTTGGGTGGACAATAACAGACTCCCAGTAGGTACCCCTGGGAGCCTGTCCTGTTTGCTTCGGGTAGAACAGGAACAATGAAAACCTTCCCAATGGCACAACTCCCCAGCCCACATGGGGAAAGGAAAGAAAAAGTTGTCAAGTTCTCAAAACCTTTCTCCTGCTTTGCTGCAAGACTCCTGCTTCACGCATGTTGTGGAAAGTCAAGAGAAGCTGCATGGGTGGGCTATCTTGTGACAGATGGTGCAACTCGTTCTCCAGGAAAGGTTCTTGGAAAGAGCAGACAGGACTGTGGAGAAGATTCTGGGAAAGCTGAAACAGCATTTCGGAAATGAAATGAAAGTGGAAAGAAACAACCCAAGATATTTTCCTCTGTTTATTTCTCTGTCCCACTTTCCATCTTAAACTGCTTCTTCATCTCATTAATTCTAAATGGGTCTCACCTCTGACATCCAAGACTTGGCAAGATTTAGACACTGTAAAATACCATGAGCTACATCCAGTTTGCCTTCCCGTTTTTCTTGGAAAGCAATGCCGGAGACACAAGTGCAGTGCTTGGGTCAGGTTCAAATTCTGCATTCAGGGAATGTGCTGTGACAGTGTCTGACCCTCAGCAGGGACAATGCACAGCAACAGCCAAGGGGATTCCTCTGTCACTGTGCAGGAGTCAAGACTGGGCCCTGACTGAAAACGGCGAAGTTCCCGTGTTTGGACAGGCTCAGGGGCTGCCCCGGGGAGTGCAGGGCTCGGTGCGAGGCAGAGGGGGCAACGGAAAAAACTGACAAGGGGACAAACGGCCCTGGAGCTTCAGTTGCAGCAGCAGCAGCGGCAGCAGCGGCAGCAGCGGCAGCAGCAGAGAAGAAAAAAGCGGCTTTGTTGACCAACCCGTGCTTCCCCTCTCCCTCTCCCACAGTCCCGCAGCCTCTCCCTTTCCCAGTGTCCCCGTCCCAACCCAGTCTCCCTTTCCCCTGCTGGGCCGGGCCATGCCTCGGGCCCACCCCCGGCCCCGGGCGGGGCTGCCCCGTCCCTGCCCCCGGGCGTCCCGCCGCGGTCTCGCCTTCGCCCGGCTCTGGCAGTGCTGGCGATGGCGCTGCTGGGCGGGCATCAGTGCCTGGGGCTGGGGTAGCATTGCTGGCCTTTGGCTGCGCCTTTACCGAGCCCAGCCCAGGTCCCGGCCCCAGCCCCGGCCCCGGCCCCGAACCCGGCCCCGGCCCCAGCCCCGGCCCCGGCCCCGGCCCCAGCCCCGGCCCCGGCCCCGGCCCCGGCCCCGGCCCCGACCCCGGCCCCGGCCCCGGCCCCGGCCCCGGCCCCGGCCCCGGCCCCGGCCCCGGCCCCGGCCCCGACCCCGGCCTCGGCCCCGGCCCCGGCCCCGGCCCCGGCCCCGGCCCCGGCCCCGGCCCCGGCCCCGGCCCCGGCCCCGGCCCCAGCTCGTCCCTGGGCCCGCAGAGGACACAGGCGGCGCGGCTGCTCCCGCCGCCTCCACTGCGGCTTCCCCGGCCCAAGCTCCTCCGCTTGGCAGCGCGGCCGCTGGCCCTGAGCCGCTGCTGTCCCGTTGCCAGGAGCAAATGCCTGGGGATGCCCAGCCCGGGCCGCTCGAGGGGCGCTCGGGGGCCATTCCTGGCCCCGGGCCGAGCGCTGACAGCCGCGTCTCGCCGGCAGGGAAGGCGCAGCAGGCCCTCCAGGAGCAGTACCGCCTGGGTTCGCTGCTGGGCCACGGCGGCTTCGGCAGCGTCTGGGCGGCCACACGGCTCTCAGACCGTGCCGCGGTGAGTGGCGCGGCCGGTGATGGGTGCACAAGGAAGGGGCGCAGGAGGAGGAGGAGGGCAAAGGAGAAGGAGGCTGGGGCTGGGCAGGGCAGGCAGTGAGCTCAGCCTGCTGCTCCCCTTGGCTTGCAGGTGGCCATCAAAAGGGTGCCACGGAACCGTGTCCGGCATTGGGGTGAGCTGGTGAGTGAGTGGGGCCAGCAGGAGAAGCTGGGCCATGCCGGGCAGGGATGAGCTGAGGCCTGGCAGGGTGGAAGCCGCCAGGACGCCTGGAGGGAGAGCGGGCGTGGGGCCAGCAAAGGGTGCAGAGCATCCCGGGCTGGCTGAGGGGTCCCTGGCCCCTGGCACGGCCTCAGCCCCACTGACAACATTGTGCTCCTCCCACAGCCCAACGGCACCAGCGCACCACTGGAGATCGTGCTGCTGCACAAGGTCTCCACTGGCTTCCCTGGTGTCGTCCAGCTGCTGGAGTGGCTGGAGCTCCCCAAAGACATCATTATCATCATGGAGCGCCCGGAGCGTTCTCAGGACCTCCAGCACTTCATTCGGGCACGGCGGTTCCTGTGCGAGGAGGTGGCGCGGGAGCTGTTCCGCCAGGTGCTGGAGGCCGTGCGGCACTGCACCAGCTGCGGGGTCCTGCACCGCGACCTCAAGCCAGAGAACATCCTGCTTGACCTGGCCACCGGGCAGGCCAAATTGATCGATTTTGGCTGTGGCACCTACCTACAAGACACAGCCTATACTCACTTTGCAGGTGAGCCCTCGCAGGGGTGTGCTCCCCATTCCAGACATCTCCTGGCCCAACATCTCACAGCCCAGCCTGGGTGTGGCTCTGGGGATTCTCCCTTTCCCTGCCACTCATGGCACTGAGTCTTCAGCCCAGTTGCTTTTGAACACAAGTGGGTGGGGGGACCAGCTTCCAGCCCTGCTGGCAGCCTTTGCCAGCCACTCTGCCTGGGACTGGGGCTGCGGCTGGGGCAGCCAGCCCAACAGAAGCACCCGTGGGTGGGGGTGTCTGAGAGGGGAGCCAGAACATGTGCACCAGCCAGTTTGGTGTGCAGGTGAGAAAGGGCTTGGACTGCTGTGATTGCCTGGTTTGCTTTGGGTTCATAATGGTTTTTGGGGCAATGCAGGTAGGGACGAGTAAGGCATGGTTTTTCCCCAGCACTGAGTGGGTTTTGCTTGTCATGGTTGGGCCTTGCCAGGGCTTCCACTGCCACCTTCCGACACCAGTGGCTTCTTTTCCAACCCTAAGTTTGTACACAAGTCCCAGGTGCTGGCCAGAGGGCAGCAGGTCACACCACGTGCCACTGGGGCAGCCCCTGCACGCCCAGGGATGCTGGGGCCAGGCTCTGGGAGCAGCAGCATCCCCCTGATGAACTCCATCTGTATTCCATAGGAACACCGTCATACAGTCCCCCGGAATGGAACCAGTTTGGCTGGTACTATGGACAGCCAGCTACCGTCTGGTCCCTGGGCATCCTGCTGCACCAGATGGTGTGTGGGGAGCACCCTTTCAGGAGGGGCCACAAGATCAGCTGGGACCATCAGCTCTTGCTGCCACCACGGCTCTCTCAAGGTGAATCCTCATCTCTGGGCACGGGGGAAATGCCAGTGCTGGGAGACAGCAGTGGGCTGTGGCAGCTGCTGAGGAGGTGGCACGTGTCCTGCTGTCCTGCTTTCCTCCAAAACAGGGAATTCCTGGGAAAGTTTAGGCCCAGCTCTGAGCAAATGCAGCATGGCCTGAGAATGGGAACAGTGGGGCAGACAGGAGCCTTCTCCAACTGACCAGCGGTTTCTGGTTTCTCTCGCCAGAGTGCCAAGATGTCATCCGGCGGTGTTTATCCATGCTGCATGTGGACCGGCCTTCAGTAGAAGACCTGTTGTGTCATCCCTGGATGCAGGATAGTCATCTGCCATAGAAGAAGGGAGAGAGCCACAGAAACAGCGATGCAGGGCCCTGGTAAGTTCCAGCTCCACACATGCCTTGGCAATCAGAAGCAAAGAACCCAGACTTTTTTGTCCTGCCTGTGTCACTGCACAGCGGTCATCAGATGGGAAGACACAGCCCCTGTGCTGGAGCTGAGCTGCTCTGCCCAGCACTGCTGGCTGCCATCCCAGCTGCTTTGGCTTGTCCTGGGTCACTGCCAGCTGGGGCCCTGGGCAGAACACTGACAGCCTGGTCTCACTCCCAGGGAAAGAGAAGCAGCCCCTGGAGAAGCCGTGCCAGGTGGGGCTGCTGCTGCTGGAGACAGCCAGGACAACATCAAGGATGAAAACCTCTTCCTCGACCAGGCCACCACAAAGCTGAAGATGATGGACTTTGATTCTGGCACCTTCTTCAAAGCCAGGCTCCACAGTGAATTTGCAGATGAGTGCACACACAGGGGGATGCTCCCAGATTTGGGCATTGCACAGGCTGGCCGGGAAAAAAAAGGTTCCCCCTTTTGCTGGGGTGGAAGCAACTGATTTTTCAGTGGGCTGCCAAGCTGTATTTTGGCAGGGCTGGGGGGCATGGGGTGGGGTGGATGTGAAATGGGTGTGGGGTCCTGGCCCTGCCAACAGCCCCCAGTATCCACTGTGCCATTTCCCTCATTTTCCCTTTTTGTCTGTGGTCTATTTTCATTAATTTGCTGTTTGTTTCTCTAAAGGAAGCGTTCTAGGTGGTGTCCAGTCTGGATGGGGAAGTGCTTGGGACCAGCCGTGCCGTGGATGGGCCGTGCCCTTGGAGAAGTCTGAGGACATCGTTTGGGAGCAGCTTTTCTTCCAGCGGCGGATGGCGTCAGGTGGGTCCCGTCTTCTTGGCCTGGGTGGGATCAGAGCTTTTGGGAGATGGCAGCCAGCACAGGAGCATCCTGCTGTGGGCAGCTGCTGAGGAGGTGGATGTGCCACGGCTGGCTGCAGGCTGGGCACATGTCCTGCCCTCCTGCTCTGCTGCCAAGGGCAGCAATGATGGGCAGCTCTGGGCACCGCTCTGGGCACGGCCAGCATGGCCTGGGCATGGCGGGCACTGGGACAAGGGGGACAGGAGCCTTCAGCTGACGGGCGGGTTCTGGTTTCTCTCCTTGCAGCTGGGCTCTGCGGATGCTGAGGCTGCTCTGGGCTCTGCCAGGGCTCTGCTGGAGCTCAGCCCCAGGCCAGAATCAGCCAAAGAAGAAATGGTGTGACCTGCAGCAGAGACTTGCTTGAGCACTTGGGCAATGCAGCTTGTAGAGTGTACATCTCCGAGGGAAAACATCACACCCTCCAAAATTAAACTTGATCAAGAACTTCTGAAATGCAATCAATCTGGGATGACCCCAAATGACATTTATCAACTTGCCCAAGGTGTAGCTCAGCCCTTCCCTGAAGATTTCTCTCCCCCACCTACTTTTAAATTTCACAACTACTCCCTCCTTTCCCCCAGTGAGTTCCCAGCCCATCACAGTCTCCGTCACACTGTTGCCTTCCTTGATGGCCTTCACCACAAGGAAGACCAAGCCCCAGGTTTAGGGCCTCATCCTGTCACTGGCTGAAGAGCAGCAATATCTCCGAGGTCCCGTGGCATTTTAGTGTCAGTGAGAGCTGCTGTCCAGCCCTCAGCTCTCCTCAGTGCTGAGTTCCCACTCCCTTTTCCTTGTCCTTCCAGCAGGATGAGCTCTGTGAATCCCCTTGAGCCTCCCCACTCTCCCAGCCCACCCACCCACCTCACTAAGGTTAAGCTGAAGCTTCTTTGTCTCCTCTGGCACACCAGTGCAGTCCCCTCTGCGGGGAGCCCCAGCCCCAGGGCACAGCACACAGCAGTGCAGTGTGGGCTGGAGCAGCTGCCCTGCACCCCTGGCTTGGCTGTTTGTGGCAAGGAAATGCTCCCTGTTTGCAGCTGTCCCTGCAGGATGGCCCCAGGGCAGAGCCCAGCCGGGCTCCCACTGCATCCCCTGAAGCCTGGGGCAGACAGTGGTGCCAGGGCTGAGGTTCATGGGCTGTCTCTGGGAGCCTCGCCTGAAAAGACACACGGAGCCACGAATCTGGGGAGATCAGAGCAGCAGGGAGAATCTCCTGCTTTGTTTATTACTTCCTATTGTATACTTTTAGCAAGGTGCCCATGGATTGGAGAGTGGCATTCCCACCTCTCAACGGCATTGGTCAGAGGGACTGTCATTCAACCTCCCCTTCTCTTGGAGAAGGAATTCAAAACAATAGCAATATTTACAAAACACAATCTCCTTGTTTACATGAATGAGCGTGAGAAGGTGCACACTTCTACTTTAGTATGAACGCTCAGAATACTGGGAGAATCTCATGGTGACAATGGGGAGCACCCAGAGCTGTGGCTTCCAGTCAGTGTTTGCAAGCGTTGTGTTCTCATCTCCTGCAGCCTGTGGGGGAAACAAGCTGTGCTGCCAGGCCAGCAGTGCTCCTGTGGGCAGGGACAAGGCTGAAGGGCTTTCCCATTGCAGAGGAGGCGGCACTGATCCTTGTCAGGGCCTGGCAGGGCTGGAGCCGGGTCTGGCCTGCTGTGAGGGACTCGCTGCCACCAACCGGCCCCACCCGCTGTGCTGCGTCCTCCAGGGACAGAGGGGTCTGTGTGTGCCAGGGGCTCTGGGATGTCTCTGTCTGCATGGACAGAAGGGTCTGTGTGTGCCAGGGGCTCTGGGATGTCTCTGTCTGCAGGGACAGAAGGGTCTGTGTGTGCCCGGGGCTCTGGGGTGTCTCTGTACCCATGGACAGAAGGGTCTGTGTGTGCCAGGGGCTCTGGGATGTCTCTGTCTGCAGGGACAGAAGGGTCTGTGTGTGCCAGGGGCTCTGAGGTGTCTCTGTACCCATGGACAGAAGGGTCTGTGTGTGCCAGGGGCTCTGGGATGACTCTGTGTGCATGGACAGAAGGGTCTGTGTGTGCCAGGGGCTCTGGGATGTCTCTGTCTGCAGGGAGAGAAGGGTCTGTGTGTGCCAGGGGCTCTGGGATGTCTCTGCCTGCATGGACAGAAGGGTCTGTGTGTGCCAGGGGCTCTGAGGTGTCTCTGTACCCATGGACAGAAGGGTCTGTGTGTGCCAGGGGCTCTGGGATGTCTCTGCCTGCAGGGACAGAAGGGTCTGTGTGTGCCAGGGGCTCTGGGATGTCTCTGTGTGCAGGGACAGAAGGGTCTGTGTGTGCCAGGGTTTCCATAATGTCTTTGTACCCATGGGTATGGAATGAACACAGAGTGAAAGTGTCAGTCACGTTGCTTGCACACTCCTTCCTCTTTGCACAAGACACATCCATATATCCATGTATGGATATACTAAAAGGACAGGGATAGATAGAGATTTCCCACAGAGTTCTAAGTTTGGAATAACTCACTTTTAAGCCAGTGACCAGGGCATTTTTGTCCCAGCTCATTGTGAGTAGGTGTCCAAGAGCTGAAGGGAGCATCATTCAGAAGCAGTTTCAGGATTTCTAGGCAGGAAGTTACACCATCCGTGTAACTCACTGTATTTATCGGGATGGACTCTGCTGGTTCTTTAGGAATATGGAGCAATTGAGACACAAGACTTGGGAAACTCCCAGCTCTGTGGATTTGTGTCAAGGGGGGAGCAGCAGAAACACTTTGTGTCTGCTTTGGGGGATACAGGGTCCAAGGAGCTGGGGTGGCAGAACGTGACCTGGCATGTTGGCAGGTGAAGTCCTGTTTCATGACATCCCAGAGTGGAACAGGACAAAGCTCCAAGCACCCCCAAGCCCACTGATGAAGTCTTTGTGATGCTGCAAATTCTCAAGGAAAGGCTGCTGTCACACAATCCACTGGGATTTACAACTTTCAGTTGCAACTCTAGGTCGAAGTGTCAAACTGTAATATTTTTTACCCTCAAGACACAGTCATGCACAATCCATCTGTCAGTTTCTTAATGCTTCAACAACAATTTCAAATAACTTAATATTGGAAAGAAAACCCATAATCTTTTAAAAAAGGATACTGAGGTCAGTGAGATGGATCCATGCCATCAAAACATTCACAAATTAAGTAATTTAGTTGTCTTTTTAAGAAGATCAGCTACCTCTTAATCTAAAGTTACAGAAGATTTTTCACTCCATGTTTGTTTTTTGTTCTCCCTTTCTTTTTTCCCTGTTTTTTCCTTTTTTCTTTTCCTTGTTAAGCAGATAACACATCCTAAAAGAGGAATGTACAGCAAAATGAGATACATTTTGGATAAACAATGAAAATGTAGGCTCCTCCTCTGTTTGCTTTTGTCTGGAAACCCTGAAGAAAAAGATCTAGCAGAGACCAGCACAGGTGTAAAGTGGTTGCTTTGGACTAAACTGGAGTTCAGCACTGGTGACATCCTGATCCAGTCAAGAGTTGCAGAATTCCTTTGCACATCTCGAGCCATGTGTTTGCAGGCACAGCACCTGCAGTGCTGATGCACCAATGCACATGAATAACTCTGTTATTCCCTCCCAGAATTTGGGCTGTGCCCAAGAACGAGGTGCTCCAGTGCTTTGCTGCTGGTTCCCGTGTGGAGGAGCTCCCTTCCCGCTGGCTGAGCTGCTCAGGCACAGCCCGGCAGCTCCTGGCCCAGCAGGGCTGAGGCTTTTCCCCATTGCTGGGCACAGACTGATGGAGCAGCACTGCTGGACACGGGCACACACAGAGGGAGCAGAAGCAGCTGCCTTTGTGCACTTGCAGCTCCAAGGCCCAAACTCTGAGCAGACAGAGCTGCAGGAGTCTGGCAGGCTCCCTGTTTGCTGTGCTGCCCCACTTGTGCCCAGCCCAGCTCTGCAGGGCAGAGGGAGAACAAGGGGCAGCTCCCTGCCAGCCCCAGCCCAGGGACCCCTGCGGCCCCGGGGCTTGGGGCACTGTCAGCACCCGCTGCTGCAGCCACCGCCTCTGCTGGCACTGCCAGCAACAACCAGCCTGGGGCTGAGCCCAGGGAGCAGCAGCAGGGCCTGGAGCTGATCCCTCCCTCTGGGCAGGGCTGCACAAATGACCCCCACAGCAGCAGCAGCAGCACATGGAGCTGACTTTGAGCACAGCCCTGCCACTCTTCCCTCCCGTGTGCAGGGGTGTCACAGCAGCCTGAGGCACCTGGGAGCCCTCAGGGCCAGCAGGGCCTTGAGATGGCAGCCCTGGGCTCCTGGGGGCTGTGCAAGGAACAGAGGTGGGGACTCCCTCTCCATGTGCAGCTTCCAGATGGAAAAGGCTGCTGTGCCCAGGCAGCTCCAAGGGCAGAGAAAGGAGGAGCTCGACCACTGGATCTGTGCCAGTCCCACAGTCCTGGGCAGCAGCCACCGAGCACAGGGGAACAGAGGGCACAGCAAGAGGGACAAAAGCAGGCAAGGTCAGAGCCTGGGAAGAGCCAGAGCTGGGAGCAGGAACAGCTGCTCCATTGCACTCTTGGAGAAAGCTCTGGGCTGGTTCAAAGCCCTGAAAGGTGTGAAGGGCAGGGGGGAGGCCACACCAAACAATGCTCCTGTTTCCACACCCTCCCCTCTCAGTGTCCATGAAGGAATTGCATGAACTCTGTTCTTCTCTCCGAGTCATCTCGTTCAGCATGAGCAGCTTAGCACCAGGAGCTGAAGGAGCTGAAGCCTTAGGCCACAAGAGCTGAGCAAGAGGAAACTTTTTGACCAAAGTAATGCTGCTAACATGGTCTTGGATGAATCCAGCAGATGGAATCCTGGTATTATGGAATCCTTCATGTTGGGAAAGACCTCTGAGCACATCCAGTCCAGCCGTTCACCAGCAGTATCAAGCCCAGCACTAAACCATGTCCCTGAAGTGCCAAGGCCTGGACAACAGGCCCGAGTGAGGCCTGAACAACAGGCCCTGAGCCAAAGGTGACCTCTGGATGAACCTTCCAACCAAAGGTTATCTTTGTATCTGCTCCATAATGAAATATGCATGGTCATTAGTGCTGTGATAAATTGATCCACTCATCACTTAAACATGGATTGACCTTTCTGTAGTTAGAAACCAGACAAGGCCATGAAATCCGACATCTGGCCTTGTTTGGAGCTGTATGGTCAGAGTCAGCTCCCTTGGTTCCTCCTTGAGCCCCGGCCAGGCTTTGGGAGGAACCCAAGGGGAGAATGAAACCAGATGTTCCTGCACTAGAAGTGCTGTCAGTTTGTTTATTCAGCACTGTCAGAGCTGGGCCCTCTCCCAGCCAGGTTGGAGCCTCACCTGTGGCTGGAGGCCCCTGCAGGAATTCCCAGTGTGCGGGAGTGGCTCTGCAGTCCTTGGCTGTGACAGCTCCCCCAGCTGATGTGTGGGTCTGGGTGATGGCAAAGTCTGAGGGTGACTGCTGCTGTCTCTTTCTTAATCACTGCAGGCAATCCTTGGTAGTGATGATTGGGTGCATTGCTGAGCTTCTCCTTTTGTGATTCTTTGCAGTTTTGCATTAGAATAAATCACACCATTGCTGAACTTTGTGTCTGTGTCTTTGGTGCTGACCCTGCTCAGGGGCAGAACAGACACTGCAGCCCCAGAGAATCAAAGGTGCCCTGTGACACTGCGGGGCCTGGTGTGAGCAAGGGGACCAGAATGACACTGTGGGGCCACATGGAACCAAGGGGACCAGAGTGACACTGTGGGGCCACATGGAACCAAGGGGACCAGAGTGAAACTGTTGGCCCACATGGAACCAAGGGGACCAGAGTGACACTGTTGGGCCACATGGAACCAAGGGGCCATTGAGGTGCTCAGTGAGGGTCTCATGGAACCAACTGGACCATAGTGATGCTTTGTGGTCTCATGGAACCAGGGTGAAATTGTGACATTGTGGGGTCCCAACGAACCAAGCAGCCATTGTGACTCTTCATGGCCTCATGGAACCATGGAGACCATTCTGACACTGCAGGGACTCGTATAACCAAAGGTCCATTGTTTTCCTCTCCCTGGCACTGCAGAGTCCAGACTCTCCTTGCCCCTGCCCCAGCCCCACAGAGCAGCAGAGTCAGGTCTGGCCCTGCAGGTGGATGCCTGGAGGAAGCTGTGATCCAGTGGGAGACCCAGTGGAGAGAGAGGGCCCTGCTTCCATGCTGGAGCAGCCTGTCCTTGGATGGCTGCACCCCGTGGGCAGAGAGACCCACCCCACAGCAGTTTGGGAGGACACTGTGCCCATGGGAGGGGCTCACGTTGCAGCAGGGACAGAAGGGCTGCTGGTGGTGAGAGTGGACCCATGCTGGGGCAGTTCACGGAGAACTGTCTCCCCTGGGAGGGGCCCCACGGCCTCACAGGGGAAGGACTCGTCTCCCAGAGCAGCAGAAAATCTCTTGATGAAATGAGAAAACTCCCGTGCCATGTCTCCCTGTGCTGTTGGTGGGAAGGAGAGAGAGGCTGTGGAGGAAAGGTGTTTTAGGGGCTTATTTTATTTCTCATTATCCTCCTCTGATTCTGTTACTAATAAAATTCACTTTGCACCTTAAGTTGAGCCTTCCTTGCCTTTGAAATATTTCTCCTGGTCCTTATCTCCCTCATGAAGTGTTTGTTAATATTTTTTTCCCTTCTCTGCTCAGCGGTGGCAGCAGAGGACGAGCGAACAACTCTCGTGGGTGCCTTCAATTGCGCCAGTGTCAAACCACGACAGAAGCTATCTGCAAAAAGCTAACTCCTGGCTATTTGAGCAGGCAATCTTCTAGAGCATGTGCAGGAAGCAGGAGTAGTACGTTCAAGCCCAAGGAAGTTTTCTGAGCCTTCATCAAAACGACCACCAGGAGGCTGACGACCACCTCGTGCAGAGACCCCGCATGTGCTACAGGGGCTTACATATTCATGTGATTAGAAAATATGCTACAGTATGAAGGTAAGCAAAGTATAATGTGAACATAAAAAACATGTATAAAAGCTAGTACTGTGTGAAGAACGGATGAGTGAGTTTGTGGTGGAGCTATCCCCCTCACTGCGGGTGTCGAATGAAAAAATACCTGCTCTAAAGGCCTTATACTATATATATGGAGTACTGTTTCCTTGCCTAGTGTTCCAGGTTTTTGGCCACTTCATTGCCTCCAAAGCTGGATGCACCTGCAGGAATTCCCAGTTGCTAGTAGTGGCTCTCCAGTCCCTGGCTATGAAAGCTTCCCCCATCTGATGTGTGGATGTGGATGATGGCAAAGTCTGGGGGTAACTGGTACTGTCTCTTTCTTAATCATTATGGTCAATCTTTGATAGTGATGACTGGGTGCAATACTGAGCTTCTCTATTTGTGATTTTGCTGATTTGCATTATAATAAATTCCATTATTCCTTAGGTTGGTGTCAGTTTTTGGTGCTGCTCCTGCTCAGGGAGAGAACAGACACTGCAGCCCCAGAGAACCAAAGGTGCCTTGTGACACTGCGGGGCGTGTTGTTGTTTAAATTTATGGGGGGGTCCCCGGGGAGTGCCCCCCGGAGACCCCTGGGGTCTTTGTGGTCGTGGTGTTCCCGTGCTGGCAGGCAAAGAGACTCAGATGCCGGTGGGATGCTGATGAGGTGAGGGTTTATTCACTGAGGGAGAGGGGAAGGGAAGGGGGGGGGAAGGGAGGAGAGGGAAAGGGAGCATCAGGAGGCCTCCAGGGGGAGAGGGGCAAGAGGGGCAGAGCCTTCTGCCTTAGCATTCTTATCACAGAGGTTCAAAGGGGCGCGGTAACATTCTCCAGCCAATGAGGTTACAGATACAGGATACTGCAGGGAGGGTACAGACTTGGGATAAACCATACATTTTCCAGGGTTGAGCCAGAGCAAAGCATTTCCATAAAATGCAATCCCACAGGGGTGTGGTGTGAGCAAGGGGACCAGAGTGACACTGTGGGGCCACATGGAATTGAGATAGTCATGACACTTTGGGGACTAATGTAACCAAGCTTCCATTGTTTTCCTCTCCCTGCTCAGCCCCACAGAGCAGCCCAGCCCTGTCTGGCCCTGCAGCAGGAACTGCTGGCACTGGAGCTCAGGGACAGCCACTCTGTGTCTGCAGTGCTCAGGAGATGCTCAGCTCAGGCAGCTCCTGCAGCCCCAGGGCCAGCCCCGCTGGCCAGCACAGCAGCAGAGAGTTCACCCTGGGGCTCCTCAGGCAGCTCCTGCTGCCCCAGGGACAGGGCAGCCTCTTGCCAGGGTTCCTCTGCACACCCACGGGCTCCTGCTCTGCTCCTGGCACATGCCAGCTGCCCCCAGAGCCTTTCCCAGGGGAACAAGTCTGTGCTGGCCTGAGCAGCCATTGCTGCAGCCCCTGCCCTGCTGCCCACAGCCCCGAGCTGGGGCTGCTGCTCTGCAGAATTCAGAGTTCTCAAGAATTAAGCAGAAATACTCAGGTTTCCTCTGGTTTAAATGGGTCTCATGCAGGGACACGATTGAGAAAGTGTCCCCAGGTTCCAGTCAGAGCAGAACACTGCAGGCAGTGATGACAGGTAGGGACAAACAAGGCAAAGGTGCCTCTGATGCTGAGCACATCTGGATGTTTTTCAGGAATGCACAGGGACAAAGCCTGAGCCCCAGCCCCTTCCAAGGCAGATTCTGTCCCTCCCTCCTTGTTCAGGGCTCTTCCTGGGCCACTGGGATGTGGGGATGTGCAATGCCAAGGGCAGCACCATGGGGCGGCCCCTGCCAGGCTGCTGAGCAGGGACAAGGAGGCAATGAGGGCCCAGGCCTGCAAGGGTCACTTGTCTCCTCTGATGCCTCAGGCCCAGGGCCAGCAGCCATGGCCCAAGTGCTGCAGGAGTTGGCTGTGTCAGGGCCTTTCAGCTGCTGCCCATCCTGTGCCCTGTGCAGCCCAGGCTGTCCTACGGTGTCCGTGCCCTGCGCCTCTGTCCCTGCAGGCTGTCCTCATCCCCCGGCTGCCCCACCTGGCTGGTCCCTTCCTTTGCTGACAGCTCTGCGTCCTGCCTGCCTCTGCCTGGGCACACAGAGCCTTGGGCTGCTCCAGACTCCTGCTGGGGGATGTGTTGCACCACAGCCCTGCCCTGGCAGGGAAATTCCTCTCTCCTCATGTCCCTGTTCAATCCAAGTTCTGGCTGAGGGCCGGAGGGAAGGAAAGGATGGCACCACAACTTTCCATGTCCAACCCAGCAGGGATGTGACAGCTCTTTTAACACAATCCCTCCTTGCCAAGGGCACAATGTTCTTTCTGTACTGAGGCTTTCCCTTAGCAAAGTGTTATAAATGGATTATAATTCGTGCTGATGAATATTGTATCTCTATCAATATTTTAGAAAATAGGTGTTATAAAGCAATAAGGGAAATTAGGTTACAAAGCAGTTAGGCCCCTTTGCAGATGTTATACGTTAAAATAGGATGCAGGATGTAGTTTGAGATAAGCAATGTCCCAACATAGAGTTAGCACTGGGGTAGGAATGGAGTTGGCCCAAGGTTCGTTCTTGAGATGAGCAAAGTTGAAACGGCTTCTGAAGTTGTAGCTTTATGTACTGATTGCCAAATTAATTTTTGGAACATAATGCTTACTTACATAACACAACGCTTAATACGCATGCACAACCTGTAAGGTTATTGGAAGGACAACGAGGAATAATGCAAGCCCTCATCTGAAAAAGACCACTAGAATGACAGTAGATCCCCTATCAATAAGGGGAGCATATGCCGATGTAAATTTCAAGAACTGCAAATAGGAGAAGATTTACAGGAAAAAAAATCCATATGCATCAGCCTATCAAACTGAAGATTTGTCTTGCATTATACGTGAGTATGGAAATGGTCCCGCTCCGTACCCTGAACGGTTTTGCTTCTGCCTTATCAGAACCTTAATCTAAATATGCTTCTATTCATTTCAATATGATTATACTCATCTCAATTAAAAATTGTTGCTAAAATTGAATTTGGATGTTTTTGGGACCTTCATTTATAAAAAAAGGAAAACTCCTGTCTCAGATTCACCTTTCCTGCTCATCCAGACACCTCAAGTTCAACAGCAGAAGAGAATTCCGCAGTTCACATGGGCTGGCACAGGAGGGGAAGATTTTCCCCTCAACAGATACTCCCATTCCAGTTTTTATATTCAAGCATCTCCAGTCCCTCAGTTTTGGTTTCCACATAGAAATGCAAGTCCAGGAGCTCTGCTCGTGCCCAGCCACAGCAGGTGACACAAGGACAGGGCACTGGCAGTGTGACATTTGCAGGGAGCGCCTTCAGTGAGCGCTGGGGGCTGGAACTCAGTGCAGAAAACATCCAGGGGCTTCCAAGGCACCAAGGCAAAAGGAACAAAGTTTCAGTTCTGGCTTTGCTAGTGAGGACCAAAAGCTCTACTTTTCACCCCAAGGTTCCATTGCCAGGTGTTCTATAACCCCAGGAGGAGACGCCTGAGGGGCACTGAAACGAGCCCCTCCCTGTGGTGCAGGAGGGTTCAGGGCAGAGGAGGGGCTGCAGGAGCTGGGACACGGCTGAGATGCAGCTGCCCCAGTGGTGCCTCCGGGCTGGCAGGGCCGTGGTCACTCAGGGTCAGTGGCCGGTCAGTTCTGTTGACTGGACACGGGTGTGGACACTTCCCTTGGAGCGTCTCCAGGGATGGAATGTTGGGGCTGTCACTGTTGTGTCACACAGACGGGAACGCTGGGGCTGCCCTGCTCCTGCCCCACCCAACAGCTCTGCCAGCGCCTGGAGGGGACACAAAGGCTGAGCCAAAGGGTGAGAATTGCAGAATGGGCTGAGCTGGGAGGGAGCCACGGGGATCATGGAGTCCAAGCCCTGGCCCTGTCCAGGACAGCCCAACAATCCCAGTCTGTGCATCCCTGGGAGCGGTGTCCAAAGGCTCCTGGAGCTCTGGCAGCTTTGGGGCTGTGACCATTCCCTGGGGAGCCTGGTCAGTGCCTGAGCCCCTCTGGGGAAGAAGCTTTTGCTGCTCTCCAGCCCAGCCCTGCCCTGGCCCAGCCCCAGCCGTTCCCTCGGGAGCTGTCCCTGCTCCCCCGGGGCAGAGGTCGGAGCTGCCCCTGCGCCACCCCTCGGGAGGAGCCGCAGCCCCTGGGGAGCTCTGAGCTCCATCTGCTCTGCTGCAGCTGAACAAACCCAGCACCCTCAGAGCTCCAGGGAAAGGTCCTGCCCCTGGCTCAGGGCTTGGCCAGTGCCACTGAGAGAAAATCTACTTCCAACTTTTGCCCCACAACAGGGAGGAGCAGCAATTCCTGGATAAGATAGTGGGATAGAATCGTGTGTCACTGGTTGGATGGCACGGCCTGGCATGTCCCGGCTCAGTGGCACTCCCAGAGCCCCTTGGAGATGAGTGTCAGCTCCCACGGGGACAGCGCTAGAGCCGTGGCTTCACCAAGTCCTGAGCAGTGCCGGTGGCCCTGAAGGGTCAAGGACCCAGTCAAAGGGGTCTGCGACCCGGGCAGGGGGCTTTGGAATATTTACAGGAGGGTCTGGGACCTGTACAGGGGGTTGTAAGCCTTGGCACACAGCCCAGGGAGATGCAGGCTTTGACTTCAGTCCATGGGAGAGACTACCTAGACTGCAGGAGGAGTTACAAGTCACCAGGGTGTGAAGTAGATAGTAACCAGTTTATCACTGGGGGTGCATGTATTTTGGGTGTGTGAACTTGAGAGGACAAGATGGAGGGTTCGGGCCATGCTCCTGTCCTTCTTCTTCTTCTTCTGGTCCGACATTTCTGCTGTGAAGGTGGCACGTTTGGACAGGGTCAAAGCAGATATGATCTGTCTAGCACAGGTGTTGGGTATTGGTGATTAATTGTAAATAATAGAAATGTAGTAAAAGAGGCCAAGACCCTCCCAGAGGGGTAGAGAGCGTCGTTGCCCCTGCTGCTGCACGGAGCTCTGCAGGGCACAAGAACAGCTTGTGAGATAAGAAATAATAAACAGAGAGCAAGACCTTGAACACGAGAAACCTGAACACTCCGTGTGTTTCTTTGCACTCGGCTCACGACTCATCAAAGGGCAATTTATCACCCTAATCTCAGGGGGTTAAACCCGAGTCATTTTGGGCACAGATTACCTCCGAAGTAGGTATGTCAAAGACCTGAAAGGACTCAGGTGGGCATTTGGGATAGGAGCCATAGTAACGGTGGGCATCCAGCAATTGAACACCTTGCCTGGACTGTCCCAGAATCCATCTACAGTAGGACTTGTGAAGGGGGAAGAGCAACAGGTACCAATTGCTAATAAGACAGTGCACCGCCGACAGTATAGAACAACTCAAGATGCCGTGATCCCCATCCACAAGATGATCCAAGAACTGGAGAGCCAAGGAGTGGTCAGCAAAACACACTCATGCTTCAACAGCCCCCCTGGCCATAAATCTGAAGGAGAATGGAGATGGACTGTGGACTATCATGCCTTGAATGAAGTGACTCCACCACTAAGCACTGCCATGCCAGACATGCTGGAACTCCAGTAGGAGCTTGAGTCCAAGGCAGCAAAGTGGTACACCACTATTGACATTGCCAACGCATTTTTCTCCATCCCTTTGGCAGCAGAATGCAGACCTCAGTTTGCTTTCACCTGGAGGGGCGTGCAGTACACCTGGAACCGACTGCCCCAGGGGTGGAAGCACAGTCCCACCATCTGCCATGGACTGATCCAGGCTGCACTGGAAAAGGGCGTGGCTCCAGAACATCTACAGTATATTGATGATATCATTGTGTCATGGGCACGGTAAAGATTTTGAGGGAATGTGTTGCATGAACCTGTCTGACCATGCTGCATCCATTCACAGGAAACTCAAGCAACCACAAGATAACAAGAATTTGTCGACTGTTAATGACTGGAATTCGGATGAATGGTTTGAGGGATGTGGAATCACTGGTTGGTTGGAGGATATCACAAAGGGTGCTTTGTTAATATTAGCTTTCATTATATTTTTAGTTTGTATTATTCCATGCATTATAAAATTGGTAACTCGCTTGGCAGAAAAGGCAGTAAAGAAAGTTTGACTGGTCCAAGAAAGAGAAGGGGGAATTACAGTGATGTGTCTGAATAACTTACGCCATTCTGTATACCAGCCAAAATCTTTATAGGTAACAAGCAGCTGCAGTCTTGTTTTCAGGGTTCTCAGGAATTCATCAAGGCTACTGAGACAACAAGAAGACTAAAAATAATAACGAAGAGGCGGAGAATCTGTCTAAAAAAATGCAAAATCTACATAGAAGACACACAATGTGATGATGGATGTTTGCCCAATTAGGTGTCCTGAAGGATGTGTGCCTGCCTTGTGAAGAAGCGGCTTAGCCAATCGAGAGATACCTGTACATTTGGACAGTAGTTCTAGAATCTATAATTGGACTTGAATATGGACAATACAGTGGCTTCTGCTGAAATCATATTTTCTGGTATTCCATTGCCCGTTTTTCACCTGCAGTGAAAGTGCCATCCCTGAGTGAAGTCTGAGTTTTATTAGATCAGCAAAGGGGAAGAGCCGAGCTTCAGGGCAGCGGAGATTTGGCTCTTTGTCAAGTGTACCCGTAGCGAAAAAGTGTTGCCTGGGCTAGAGATCCCACTCATGGATCAGGGAGCACGCCGCTCTCTCAGGGTTATTGATTCCCTGAGATTCTCCTTGGGGTTGCTGTTCCCCAAGGTGCTCAGGGTTCCCCCAAGGTTGCTGTTCCCTGGGAGTTTCTTCGGGGTTGATGTTCCCCGAGGTAATAAGGTTTTCAGTCTTCTCTTCACCCTAGGTGTTTCACACCGAAGCCAGAGACGACAAGTTGAGTCCAGCAGTTCGTGTTATCAAGGCTGTTTATTCTTAATTATCTATCAGTTCTTGTCGAGCTTTGCAAGGCGTCCCCAGCAAAGCAGGACACGCGGCTGGACTGGGCGGATCAGAGAGCCCCGCACCTTAAGCACGGTACCCTTGACCCAACCACTGTCCGAGACGTATTTTTTATTTACAAAATTTTACCAATACCTACTACCTATGCTAACATGTCAGTTTGACTCTAAGCCAATCTCTAAAACCCAACTCAGCACAAGATGGGGGACGAGAGCAAGAACAAGGAGGACAGGGGCCACTCCCCAATTCCTCCATCTTGTCTCTTCAGCCCCATATACTAAGAATCCTAATTTCTATATTTATATTCTATAATAAACCAATACTTATTTTAAATTCTTAGGGTTTGTGATTCTTCCTGCATGTGAGTGTTCACTCCCATGGACAGGAATCAGAGTCAGTGTCCTCCTGGGCTCTGTGTGGGTCTAACTGACCCCCCTGTACAGATCCCAGACCCCCCTGTCCAGTCTCCAAACCCTCCTGTACAGTCTTCAAACCCTCCGGGGCGGCCAGAGGGATATCCTGGACTCCAACACCGTTCCAGAAGAAGAATCCAGATCCTTTTAAATTTTTTTTATTATTGATGACGTGGATGACGTGATTGACTCTTTCATTAGTAAATTTGCAGGCGACACTAAGCTGGGAGCATGTGTCAATCTGTTGGAAGAAAGAAGAGCTCTGCATAGAGATCTAGAACAGTTGCATGGATGGGGAGAGTCAAATAGGATGAAGTTTAATAAGTTCAAGTGCCGAGTCCTGCATTTTGGCCACAATAACTCCCTGCAAGGTTATAGGCTGGGGACGGTATGGCCGGAGAGTGCCCAGGCAGAAAGGGACCTGGGGGTACTGGTTGATAACTGGCTGAATATGAGCCAGCAGAGCGCCCTGGTAGCCAAGAAGGCGAATGCTATCCTGGCCAGTATCAAGAATGGTGTGTCCAGCAGGACCAGAGAGGTCATTCTTCCCTTGTACTCAACACTGGTGAGGCCACACCTTGAGTGCTGTGTCCAGTTGTGGCCCCTCAGTTTAGGAAGGGCATTGAGATGCTTGAGCACACCCAGAGGAGGCAACAAGGCTGGTGAGGGGCTTGGAACACAAGACCTGTGAGGAAGGGCTGAGGGAGCTGGGGTTGTTTAGCCTGGAGAAAAGGAGACTCAGGGGTGATCTTATCACTCTCTACAACTTCCTAAAAGGTGGTTGTAGTCAGGTGGGGGTCGGTCTCTTCCTCCAGGCAACAACTGACGGAACGCGAGGACACAGTCTCAAGCTGCGTCAAGGGAAATATAACTTGGATATTAGGAAGAAGTTTTTCACAGAGAGAGTAATAAAGTACTGGAATGGCCTGCCTGGGGAGGTGGTGGATTCACCATCCCTGGATATGTTTCAGAAAAGACTGGATGTGGCCCTCAGTGCCATGGTTTAGTTGAGGTGTTGGGGCATGCATTGGACTCGATGATCTTGAAGGTCTCTTCCAACCTATTAATTCTGTGTGATTCTGTGTGTTGGTGTAAAGTATGGTCTACCTGGGGAGGTGCTGGATTCACCATCCCTGGATATGTTTAAGAAAAGACTAGATGTGGCACTTGGTGCCATGGTTTAGTTGAGGTTAGGGTTGGGTTGGACTTGATGATCCTGGATGTCTTTTCCAGCCTAATGATTCTGTGATTCTGTGATCCAAAAAGAAAAAAATCCCAAAGATAAGGCAAATCTGCAGGAACCCTTCTCCCTCTTAGGATGCTGACCCACTGTCTCAATCCTAGGAACCCGTAAAGCAAAAGGCAACAGGACTGGCTGTGCACTAGAGAGGGGACAAGTGGCTATGGGAAGGTCCTTCCCAGAAGTGAAAGACAGCTTCTACCTGGCGGCTTTTCTGCCCTTCTTGGCTGCCTGTCTTGCAATTCCAAGAACTTGGGAGACCCACCTGGGCACCGAGCGTCCGGAAGCTGCGGGAGAAGCAGAAGCCTTGCGCTGGGAGTGTTAGAGAGCATCCTAGGCACAAAACGCAACGGATTAACTGTGGGAGCACACAGGACAGAGAGTAAAACAGACTTCATTAGTCTGGTGGGAGTAACTATGACTCTCTTAAGGCAGCTTGAGAGAGCTAGTTACTAATTGGGCTTAGCTGCAGAAGTCAAACCTCCACATTGTCCTGCTGGATACCTGTAAAGGGTTAGCTAAGTTGAGTTCTGCCCCAGTGTGAGGGAGGGTGCACTGGTTGCCCCCTCCCTATCGTCTGGACTCACCTCTCAGAGGTAGTTTCACGATTTGCAGAGACAAATTTATCAGCGCAGCCATTCACTGTAGCCCAAAGCCTTGTTCACAGGCTTAAGTTGGACACAGTCTTCAGCTGCTGGAGGGTTCTGACTGTGGACTTTGACAACCCTCAGTTGATTTTGACCAAACGCCATCTTTCAGTCTTGCAATGGTACAATCAGTGGCTTTATGTTTCATGTCAATGGCCACTCAGACTGACCCATTGGATCTGAGGGTCAAAGGGGCTGAAATTCCATCTCCTCCTGTGGTGTTACATGAGGAAAGATTCAATCTGGTGTCTCTGGAGTTTATAAACTCCAAACTGGTTTTTGAAATGGGAATCCATTGGGATAAAGCCAGGGAGTGTTTGGCCATATTCCCCAGACCATATGACATCTTGCCCTCGGGGCAGGTTGGGGAAGAGCGATCTGAGTGCAAAGTAAGAGAGTCTGAGGAGCCCACCAAACCTGAGGCTCCCCCGGGGAACAGTGTGAAAATAAATCCTCCTTTTTAATCCCTGCAAAGTTCCAAGCTAGCTCAGACCTTCTCAGGCTTTGGAGGAATATTTCATACACAGGAAAAAGGACCCAAAAGAGGCTCTGACCCTCAGCTGCAGATCAAGATGTTTATTCCAGGTGGTCTCCAGAAGGAAAGAGGGCGTGCACAGAGGAACAGGGTCTTTTCTCAGCTCTTGCCAGGGAGGGGCAACTTGGGATGCAGCCAATGGGGTCAGAAATGGAAGGAAGGGTCAAACTACATGTTACAAGCTCTAGGGGTCCCTGAGGGGGGAGAGACCATTCCCATAGGGGAATGTAACAACAGTGGGGTCATGATACCTCCAGAAACTCCTGTGGTGTCCATCTGGGACAAAAATCCATCCTTATCCACCCTGTTTGACCCCGTTTACTAGGATGCTGCGGTTGATTGATCATCTAAAGAGAGCCCATGGGCAAAGAAAGATCTCTTTTAGATGCTCTAAGTGTGGTAAGCAAAATCTTAAATACCACACTATTGCCTGTCATGTCCCTCGGTGCAAAGGTCAGGTGTGTGTGGTTCCACAGGCGAGTGGGTCTGTGAGGTATGCTCTCGTGGTTTTACATCCAAGGTGGGCCTGGGCCAGCACAAGAAACTGAAACATCCTCTTGTGCGCAATGAGGA
Organism: Prinia subflava; assembly: GCF_021018805.1. Lineage (NCBI taxonomy): Eukaryota > Metazoa > Chordata > Aves > Passeriformes > Cisticolidae > Prinia > Prinia subflava. The sequence continues at coordinate 2,546,445 of NC_086272.1, forward strand.
ATGGATTTAGGACTCCTGCCCTACAGGGTCATCTTTGAGAGGGGCCCACAAAAAAGCATGGACTGAAGAGGAAGAGGCTCTCCTGAGTCAATTGGTGGTGAGTTTTGCTGGTAACAGGAACATCAACCAGTTAATTATGGAGCATATACCATCAAAAACGCCAAGCAGATTAGTGATATAAGAGACACCTTCTGGGAAAAGGTCCCTCCAAGAATGTCCAGCTAGTAGAAGGCAAAGAAATGAGGAGAGAAGTGTTGCCCTGATTTTTCTGAGATTTTTTTAAAGCCTTCTACTTGCTTATAAGATGGAGTCAGTTCTTTAGTTACTGTAGAATATTAAGGGTCAGTTTTTCACTTTCTCACACTTAAGAACATAAACAACCTTTCTTGTTTTTGTTCACTGTCCTTTATTTACATATTTCCAGCCTGAAAATAATGTTGGTTGACAGCTGGTCTGGCCAGTGGGGTGAAGGGGTAGTAACCCCAGAAGCCAATCTGCTACCAGACCCACAAATTATAAAAGGAAAAGAAATAAACAGGTTGGCCCCTTTTTTTGGTGGGGAGCAGCTTTTCACTGAAGACCTCTGCCTCTGTGTTGTTGATTTTGCATTCCAGGCAACAGAGAAGAGCCTCCCCAGTCTGCTCAAGGGCCAAGGGAGGGACCCTTACAGCTCCAGTATTTTGATGCCATCAGACAGAGGCTATCAGCTGGCAGATTCACCAGTTGCCAGGAGGCCTTCATGAGAATATGAGATGGGCAAGATCCGCAGGCGGTGGTGAACGAGGTATATGAGAAGTTTTGGGACAGCCTGAATACGTTAGGCCTTAAAATTCCCAGTGGTCCGAAGTTGCAAAGGTCTCATGGCTGAGATGCATCCAGAGCAACAACTAATTGGATGCAAAAACGGGCTAGAGAACGTGGGCTATATCATCATTATCAGAGTCTGTTTCAATTACAGAGAGGACGGTTGGCACATGTCATCTTGGATAACACGGAAGCCCTGCAATGCCAAATACCATCTGGCATTGTCCACAGTGCATTTAAATTGAGATGGGAAACATCGTTTAAGGGTCTTGAAACCTTCCCTGTGTATAGGGATGAGAATAACACCAGGTTTCAAGACCTGATTATGGATAAATAGAGTGGTAAGAACATGAGTGAGATATGTAAAACCTCTGCTCCAGGGTCAGATGGGATTAGTTTGGGTTATCTTACTAAAATAGACCCTAAGTTTTCCCAGTTGACTGAGATCTGCTCCTGAACCCTGACACAGCAGTGGATGAACAGGGCTATGCCCTGACCCTAGAACATTTCTGTGGTGAGGGACAATGGGTACCAGTGCAGGCTTCTGCCATTCCTGTCCCAGCCCTAGGAATCCTTAAAGAATTAGCAGGGAAGGCTTTTTTCAGTCTGCAGCCACATGGCCCCCTTCCACCTTCCACACAAATTCAACAAGGGCCTTTGGAATCCTTTGTAGACCTTGTAGAGAGGCTCACATAAGCTTCATTGAAACTCAAGTTAGAACATGCCAGGGAGGGAATACTAGAGGAGATTGCCTTTATTAATGCAAATGATTCCTGCCGTGCTGCAATCCTCAGTCTCCCTCTAGACCCCCCTTGGACCTTAAAGGAGTATGTTACAGGTCTGCCAAGTGAAGGTTCCTTTCATGGCCCCTCCGCCAAGACATCATCTGAGACAAATGCCCCAGAATCATCCCCTGAAGGCTGCAGCTGCTAACACCATCACCACAGATTTATCTTCTTGGCCTGCCAACGTTCCGTTGCCTTGCCGGACATCCTTTTGGCGTCCTCCAGACAAACCGTGCATGCTATGTGGACAGTCCGGACACTGGATGTCTGACTGTCCACTCAAGAAGGAGTTTGAGGACTTTAAAAACCAGAAGGACAGGTGTAGCAGGATAACGTATTATGGAATGAAGTTTGAGCTATCCCAAACTGGGCCTAAGGTTTGGGCCTGCTGGGCCTCAGTTCCAGGCCTGTGTTGAAGCAGATAAGCTTGTGGCACAGTTAGAATTTAGGTTAAGGTGTGTGCATGCATTAGATAGGACAGTTAGAGCAGAAGTATGGGAGCTACCTTAAGCTGAGATCGTTCACGTTTTTGTTCACGCTGAATGCCAAGTAGAATGCACCTGCAATTGTAAATTATTTCAAACCGTATATAATCGGGCATTTCAAGAATAAAGAGAATATATGATCTGACCATATTGGTTGTACTCTGCGTTGCTGTGTCCAGCCTCCATTAATAGAGCCCTGGCAATACCATGGCGCCCGGATCCAGGGACTCTCTTGTTTTGCTTAGCTGTCATTTGCTTAGATGCAGAATTTTAATACGCTTGAATATGGATTGTTTGGGGTTTTTTGCTTAGATGCAGAGTTTTGAATTTTTATTTTTTCATTTAAATATGGATTTTGCTTGAATGTGGTGAAAACTCTGCACTTGTGTCTGCACCGTGTGCAAAGTTTGCACGGAATATCCAAACCGGCCACATGGCAACTTCCACTGCCACTTCTGGAAACTTGGACCCGGTCCAGTCCGACGTTCCCACACTGTCACAGCTGGCAACGGTGCAGCCCGCCACCCATACACAGGCAGCCCATTGCCCCCTGCCAGAATCTGACTCAGACGGAGAGAGTTCTGAACCCGACGTTCGTCGTGCACCATAGCCGCAAGAAAAACTATGGCATTCAGATGAATTACAACAAAAATAACTAAACTCGCCGAGCTTTCTAATCACCAGAGCCAGCTTGAGCAGCAAGCAGTTGTGGCATCCAGAATTTCTCCGCAAAAAATGCAAAATCTATCAGCTTTGTCTTCCTGACAACCTGACCAGGCATTGCCACCTGCTGCACAGCAGATGGCACTGCCTGCCACCCAGCAAGATCCGATTCAAAAGTGCTGGCCTGGTGTTCTACAAGTAGCTGCTTTAGGTGGTGATTTTAAAGCTGACAATTCCATTGTTTGCCCAGTCACCATCAAACAAAACCAGGCTAGGTGGGAACCCCACGAGTGGAAAGTGTTAAATTCAGCCAAACAAACAGGTATTAGGTCCGAAGCAGCCAAGGATATAATACAATACATTTTTACTGCCGATCTCCTTTGGCCAGCACACTGTTCCAGCATTGCATCTTTACTTTTGACACCCTCAGTTTCTTATTTTTGAGAGGGAATGGAGATATTTAGCCACCGAAGAAGCAAATAGACATCAAATACTGGGAGATCCATTTTATGGAATCCAACCAGCTATGTTAACAGGGCAAGGACCATACGCTACAACTAATGTACAACTGACATTTCCAATTGAAATCCACCAGCTGTCTCAGGCATTGGCCCACAAGGCTTTGCTACTGGTTCCAGACAAGAAAAAACCTGCATCATATGCAAATGTTAAGCAAGGAGCCACCGAGGCATACGGTCAGTTCATCGATCGCTTGTCTGCAGCTTTAAAAGATGCCCAAGATTTACCCACAGAAGTGCAGGAACATCTATTTCGTTCCCTTGCTTTTGAAAATGCCAACGCGCGCACCAGGACTGTGTTAGCTTCCCTTCCTCAAGGCTGTGCAGTTGATGAGATGTTAGTAAGAGCAACCAGAGTGGAACAGAACAACCAAACAGCAGCATTCACAGCAGCTGTGCAGAATGCAATGCAGCAACAGGGACATATCATTGCAGCTGCACTGACCAGAAGAAATATCAGCCATTCCAGCAACAACAGAAGACCAGCATCTGGCGTTGTTTGCTTCCGCTGTGGTGATACAGGCCATTTCAAACGAGCCTGTCAAAAGACTGTGTGGTGTCACAAATGTAATGCAGACACTCATGCCACTGAAGCTTGTAGGAAGCAGGGAAACTTCAAAACCAGCGCGCTAAGGCAGCGCACCAAGACACAAATCAACGCCTTGACTCACAAGACCCCGAAAGTGGTTTCCGAGTTAAGAACAGGCCTGCCACATGGGGAAGTCTTGGTGTGGATGTAACAACAACAGAAGTTACCTTACAAGACAAAGAAGTAACCCTGATTCCCACCAATGTATATGGACTAACGTACAGCACAATCTCTTTAGCTGGGGGTTTGTTGCTGGGAAGATCCTCCACAGGCAAACAGGGTGTGATTGTGATTCCAGGAGACATCGATGCAGATTATAACAGAGAAGTGAAAATAATGACTTATGCCTTGCAGCCACCTGTGACCATTCCAAAAGGGAGCAGAATTGCTCAAATTATCCCATCTGAAAACGTTTTGCCACATTGTCAACGGCCAAGAGAACCAGCTGAAAAAGAGAGAGGAGATGGAAGCTTTGAATCAACTGGCCACGATGTCCTTCTTACAATAAGCCTGAAAGATCACCCGCGCATCACAGTGAAGTTACATCACGGTAACCAGATCATCACTCTATCACCAATTCTCGACACAGGCGCAGACATTTCCATCATCAATCAAATGTACTGGCCATCTGATTGGCCTTTGCAGTCTCTCTACACCCATGCTGTAGGGGAGGGCGGAATGAGTGTTCCCTCAATGAGCGCAGACCCTATCACTATTATCTTTAAAGACAATCAAGTCATCTTAACACAACTCCATGTTATGCTTTTATCCGAAAAACTTTGAGGATTGCTAGGCGGAGACGTGCTTTCTCAACTGGGCATGGTTCTAACCACTGACCAGCATTTTCTTTGATGGCCACTGCAGAGCAGCCACTCATTCTGAAAATCACCTGGTTGACTGAAACTTCTGTATGGATCGAGCAGTGGCCAATGACAGAAGAAAGGCTGCAAATTACTAAACAGTTGGTACAAGACCAACTTGAAGCTGGTCACATTCGGCCCTCAGTGAGTCCGTGGAACACACCAATTTTTGTTATCCCTAAAAAATCAGGAAAACGGAGATTGTTACATGATCTCCGCAAAGTCAATGAACAAAGTCAGGCAATGGGCGCTTTGCAGCTTGGCCTGCTAGCACCAACTATGATACCTCAAGGGTGGAACATCTTATCATCAATTTAAAAGACTGCTTCTTCACCATCCCGCTTCATCCGCAAGACACTCAACGTTTTGCCTTCACCGTGCCATCTGTCAACAGAGCAGCCCCAGCACAACAATATGAATGGACCATATTGCCCCAGGCGGGGAGAAAATCACCGACCGTGTGTCAGTTGTTTGTTGATTTGGCCTTGCAACCAATTCGCCAGCATTTTTCCAGTGCAATGATTTATCATTATGTCGATGACATTCTTATTGCCACCAAACAACCATTGGCAGAAACAGATTTAAACTGGTTGATTGCACAATTGAAACATCGTAGACTGACTGTAGCCCCAGAAAAATACATCGGTTGGCTCCTTGGAAATATTTAGGCTGGCTGATCACAAATGCACAAATTCACCCACAGAAGATCACTTTACACACCACCATTTCCACCCTGCATGATGCCCAGAGACTTTTTGGAGACCTGCAGTGGGTTCATACCATTGTAGGAATCATCAATGATGATTTACAACCATTTTTACTGTGGCTTCATGGTGGTGATGCCAGCAGCCCCCGAAAGTGCACCCCCGAATATCAAAGAGCTTTGGTTCAGGTATCAGAAAAGTTACAACGTGGTTGGAGTTGTCGCCATATAGAGCATCTTCCACTATCACTTTCACTTTCCAATGCTGATGCCTGTCCATTTGCCATTGTCTTTCAATGGCAAAAGAAAAAGGGGCAACACCAATCTAGGTTTGGTTCAACAGCAAGCGTGCTGGAATGGGTGTTTTTACCTGTGCAGCCAAAGAGCCGTGTCATGACCAGAACAGATGCTCTTGCTGCATTGATAAAAAAGGGCAGAGGTGGAATTGTAGAGATAGATGGAAAGGAACCAGCAGATACCAGCGTTCCTGTGAGAAGTGAAGATTTAGAGTGGAAGCTGAGACATTCTGTCGCAATGCAAAAAGCATTGTTGGGTTTTACAGGTGTGGTTCACAATCAGCAGCCAAAAGGCCCGATGTGGACTCTAGTCACACGCCACCAGTGGCTAGAGAGACCTTTGTGTTCCTTGACACCAGTTAAAGGAAGAACAGTTGTTACTGATGCTGGCCGAAAAACAAGAAGGGCTCTGTGTGTGTGCCAACAGCAAGGAGAAGGGATGCAACATTTACTTAAGAGTGAAGCAGGAGACAGTCTGCAAACCCTTCAACTGAGGCCAGTGTGTTGAGCTTTGCAAACCTGGAACAACAAACCTCTCAATGTTGTTTCGGACTCTTTATATGTGGTTGGAGTCGTGCAAAGAATTGAGGATGCACTCATCAGGACCACCCAGAATCAGCGCCTTGGAGAACTGCTTTTGCAATTAAGAAGTGTACTGAAACAGCATCAGCATGCCTTTTGTGTCATGCACATTCGCAGCCATCAGTGCGACAGCGGTTTAGGAGAAGGCAATGCACGAGCAGATGCTGCAGTCAGTTGCATTGCCCATATCCCTCCAGAAAACAAATTTGTGAGGGCTTGTGACAATTATGAGAATTTTCATCAAAATGCTAGAGCTTTGCGCTGACAATTCCAGATTTCCCTGAATGATGCACAAGGGATTGTGCTTACCTGCCTTCAATGTAGTCATCATGGGCCTGGCCTTGGCCTGGGCCCCCAACCCAAGGGGAATGAAAGCTTTAGAATTGTGGCAGATGGATGTAACTCATGTTCCAGAATTTGGAAGACTGAAATATGTCCATGTCACTGCTGATACCTATTCTAAATTTATCTGGGCCACAGCGTAGTCCGGTGAGAGAGCTTTGAGTGTCTTTGCAGAAAGACACCTGACTGTTTGTTTTGCAGTGATGGGAGTGCCTGTAGAAATTAAGACCGACAATGGGCCAGCCTATGTTGGTCAGCAAGTTGCTAGATTTATGCAAAAGTGGGGAGTCAAGCGTACCACCGGAATCCCTCACTCTCCCACTGGTCAAGCCATCGTAGAAAGAGCTAATCGGATGCTGAAAGAATATCTAGCAAAGAAAAAACAGAATGATGAAACTGATGTAACTAGTTGATTATCCAAGGTACTGTTCACTTTAAACTATTTGTGCCTAGCAGAAGAGAAGAGCCTGCAGTTGTCACACATGACCATGCAGTGAAAGAAGGAAGACCACAAGCGATTCCAGGGCTTTATGTATATCACAAAAATATGCCAACGGGCGAATGGCAGGGACGGAGTCCTGTGTTGTTTAATGGTCGTGGTTATCTGTGTGTTTCCACAGGAGAAGCAGGACCTGTTTGGGTGCCGAGCCGATTTACCCATGCATGTCCACAGTCAGAGATATCAGCTAACAGTGATAACCACAGTGACAGCAGTGTCTTACCTGGAGCACGTTGTGAAGACCCTGAGACTGTTGAAAATTGACTTTTGAATTAGAAAAGATAGTTATACAGTTACAGTTATAAGATTAAGTTTAGTGATAAGTCATTTTTAGTATTTAAGATTAAGTAATAAGCAGGTGCTGTTTGTTTTGCTTTTCTATGAGAGACAACCAAAATGATGAATAGAATGTTAAGTATTGAAATGTTTGTTTTAGTTAGTGCCTTAATAGAAAGAGGATCAGGAATGCTTGAGATTGACCCAAGACAAAATATGTGGGTCACTTGGGCCAATCGGTGCAAACAAGATTCATTTTGCATTTTACACCATCAAATCCTTTTCAGACTTGCTTGACTGGAGTCCCAGTAGACTCCATGACAGAGTTCAGAACCTGGTCTCAAATCAAAATTAATCCAAAGAGTGTTTTGGGAATGCAAGCTGTTGCCATTGCACAGAATCTTAAAGTTGCTAGTACTGAGCCCCAAGAACTCAATCATCTTTTGGGTTCTGTGCCAGGGAATTACTGTTTGATCTTTGGGCATTTTATCATGAATTCAAGTTTGTTAATTATAGACAAATGGCAACTGAAAAATGGCAACACTTGGTTGTCTCCCCAGTCCCCATTGTACTATAATTATACCGAGTACTGCAATAATTGGACTGAGTCTGTGACACCATTGAAAGGTGTTGCAAGAAAATGACCGCCAGGGATTTTTCTCATTTGTGGAGATAGAGCCTGGTCTGCAGTGCCTCAAGAAGCTATAGGAGGTCCATGTTATTTTGGTAAATTACCATTGTTTGCTCCTAGCATTCATCAAGTTTTAGGGTTGTCTCAAAAGACCCGACAAGTCAAACGCAGTATGTCTCAACTAAGCCCCAACTGTAAAGATCAAGTTGACTTATGGCAACCTGCAGCTGTAATATCGGCATCATTCTTTGCCCCAGGAGTTGCTTCAGCACAAGCTCTCACGCAATTGAAAAACTTAGCCAGCTGGACAGGAAAACAAATTAATATAACATCTAATCTACTAAGTGAGCTTGCCAAAGATGTTCATGACATTTGTCATGCAGTCCTCCAAAACAGAGCAGGAATCGACTTCCTCCTTGTAGCACAAGGGCATGGAAGTGAAGAATTTGAGGGCATGTGCTGCATGAATTTATTCTCAATCGATTTACAAGCAGCTGTCACAGCTGAAAGATAATATGAGAAAACTTGTAGTGGTAGACACTCCGTTTGACAAATGGCTCGCATCATGGGGTTTTACCAGGTGGATCAAAGATTTGATCTGTTTTGCTATAGTGATTCTCATTGCTATTATAATCATCTTAATTATCGTGCCTTGCTTGTTACGATGTATGCAAAATTTAGTCAGCCGTGCCTTAGAGTCAGTTTGGATAGCTCAAAAAGAAAAAGAGGGAATTGTAACTGGATTTCTTCGAGATCACGGGCATGATGTGCTGTGGGAAGAGATTTGAGCTATCCCAAACTGGGCCTCAGATTTGGGCCTGTGTAGAAGTAGATAAGCTTGTGGCACAGTTAGAAATTAGGTTAAGGTGTGTGCATGCATTAGATAGGACACTTAAAGAGTAGAATCACGGCAGCTGCTTTAAACTAAGATTGTTTACATTTTTGTTCACGCTGAATGCCAAGTAGAATGCACCTGCAATTGTAAATTATTTCACACTGTATAAAACCAGTCATTTTCGAGAATAAAGAGGTGAACGTATGATCTGGCCATATTGGTTGTACTGTGCGTTGCTCTGTCCAGCCCCCATTAATAGAGCCCTGGCTATAGATATACCCCATTCCCTACCATCCACAAGCCCCTGGGAAGATTAAAAGATATAATGGGCTGCTAAAAACTATGTTCAGGGCATCAGGTAATGGGACATGGAAGCACTGGGATGCAAACTTGGCAGAAGCCGCTTGGCTAGTCAATACTAGGGGATCTGCTAACTGCCCTGGTCCCACCCAAACTAAGCCCTTAGACACCATGGAAGGAAACAGGGTTTCTGCATTACACATAGGGAAGTGGGTGAGGAAGTCAGTGTGGATTTCTTCCCCCATGGGAAAAGGCAAACCCATTCATGGGATTGTCTTTGCCCAAGGACCTGGGGGTGCTTGGTGGGTGATTCCGAAGGATGGGGAGACCCGGTGTGTTGCCCTGGTTTTTGAGATGTTTTTAAAGCCTTCTACTTGCTTATAAGATGGAGTCAGTTCTTTAGTTACTATGCAATATTAAGGGTCAGCTTTTCACTTTCTCACACTTAAGAACATAAACAACCTTTCTTGTTTTTGTTCACTGTCCTTTGTTTACATATTTCCAGTCTGAAAATAATGTTGGTTGACCGCTGGTCTGGCCAGTGGGGTGAAGGGGTAGTAACCCCAGAAGCCAATCTGCTACCAGACCCACAAAATTATAAAAGGAAAAGAAATAAACAGGCTGGCCCCCTTTTTGATGGGGAGCAGCTTTTCACTGAAGACCTCGGCCTCCATGTTGTTGATTTTGCGTTCCAGGCAACACCGGTGTGTACTTCAAGGAGATTTAACCTTGAGGTAAGAATAACTTATAGTGTAAGTTGTATGTTACAGGAGGTAAAGTAGCAGGAGGGACATGAACTGACAAAGAATGAATTTTGGCAAGGAGCAAGAAAAAGGCAATGATGAACAGGGATGACGCCACTGCCCAACCATCAAGTGTACTATTTCTCCTGTCCTGACCCCACCTCCTGCTGGAATGGAGATCACCCAGAGGGATGTGAAAGGACAGGCGATAGTAGTTAATAAAAAGTATGATTGGTCTAGAGAAGGCTTAAGGATTCTAGTAATGAGAGTATATAGACTATATGGGATCCCAGCATGACACAAATGGTATGGAATAAGGGGTGGAGATTGTACTGGGTCTGACCAAGGTAAAGTTCATACTCTTTACAGTGCTGTGCTTTGCATTGGTAGCTGGACGGGTGTTGATAACAGACCAGTGGCTTGGCTACTGCCAAGCAGCACTGCTCCTCTGACATTCCTTTCCACATCAAAGGGGATGGGACTGGGCAAAATCCTAGGAAGGGACACAACCAGGCCAGCTGACCCAAATTAGCTAAAGAATATTCCATACCATATGATATCAGCTCAGATATATAAGCTAAGGGACAGAGGACAAAGGGGGATATTTCTGAGTTTTCAGTGTTTGCCGTCTGGAGGAACTCTTACAACGTGCTGAAGGCCTGCTTCCCAGGAAGTGTCTGAACATCACTGCTGATGGGAAGTAGAGACAGACTTCTTTTTCTCTTTAGCTGTTGTGTCCGCATATCTCCGCTTATTTCTTTCTCTTACTGTAATAAAATTGCTTTATCTTATCCTGCTGGTTGTGCTCCATCTTATTCTCTGCCCTGTCCCATTGGGAAAGGGAGTGATGGAGTGACTGAGTGAGCACTGGGCACCCAGACAAGGTCAACCCACTACAGCAAGGATAATATCAACATTTTCACAAACAAATTCAGGACCTCACCAATGCAGGAGGTATCAAGTTTGTGGGCTTTCCCATTGGAGTGCAGGCAAAGTAGCTCTATGGAAACAATGAGCTCATAGGTCTCTCCAACACAAGGCAGGGGGAAACTTCCCCAGCCCTGGCCTCCAGAGCGCTCTTTACCTCAGTTGATACTGTTTATGTTAGGCAAGGCTGGCTCAGATGTGTAGAGTCATTATTGTTTATGCAAATTAAAAACAAAGAAGGAAAGTTAAAAGCTGGATGGTACATAAGGACAGTGGGAATGACAGATTTCTTCCAAGCATGTAGTGTTGCATTTCACCCACATTTGAGACTAAATTCTACTGATTTGGACCAAGGTGGATGGGCCACCTATACTTAGCCCAGAAAAGGAACATAGATGAAAATATATGTTCAATAAATTGCCAAATGCCTCATCATCTAATTAGTGGCGTTAATGAATGAATGAATGAATGAATGAATGAGATTCCCACAGTCCCTACCCACTATCCAATGAAACCACAGCCAAGGGAAGGGCCTTAGCAGAACCAGCAAGGAAAGCAGACCCTGTCAAGCCTGGTGCACTCTCAACAGTGTGGGATGACCCCCTGCTGGTGTCCCAGCTGTTGGTAAAATACCACTACTCTGATCATTTTGGTGAGCAGACCCGGCCTCCAGGGTAGAGGAGGGAAGGCCTCCCATGCCAGCAGCAGGCAGACCATGTCTGAGACCCCTGTGGGTAGACCTGGCCTTCTGTGACCAGGCTTGGCATGCTGGGGACACGGGGTACAGCTGGTCCCCTGCTCCAGTGGGGTGAGGTGGCCTCCCATCCCAGCAGAGAGCAGACCTGCTTCCTGTGACCAGACTTGGCCAGTGTGGGATGTAGAAAACGAGTTCCAAGTGTAAGTTCCTACATTTCCAGGGTGATGGGGTTGGTGACCAGTTAATTGCTGGTCATCTTGTTCTCGTGTTCCCTCCTGTTTGTTCAACTCCTTGTATTGCCTCTGCTGTTCCCAAAGATGGCACCTGTGACCATGAAGAGGGAAGTGACATCCAAGCCTTCATGCAAATTAAGAGACATTTAGCACCATTAAAAGGAAGAAAGCCCTAGGAAGATGAGCCAACATGTATTTAGGGAAATTAGATCACAGTTTTTGCTGAGGAAGGAATAGGACTATTTCTCAGTTCCAGTTTGTAATCTTTATAGCCCCACCTTATGTTCAAAGGAGCAACACTAGAGGAAAGACCCTGGACCTGGAGCAGGCAAAGTGCCTTCCTGTGCACTCCCGTGAGGACAGAAGTCCCAGCTCTGCCGGCAGACAAAGCTGAACCCCTCCTCCTCCTCCGTGTCACCACTGGGAGCGGCGGCAGTGCACGCGACCCCTCGGGCCCCCGCTCGAGCTGACCCTTAATGAAGGGGTTCAGAGGAGCTGCTCTCCTGCCCTCGTTCATTTTAGCTGGGGCCTCATCCGGGATCGGCCACACCCAAAGAGGACTGAGGATGGGACAGGCACCCACCCTACCGGGCCTCCAGGCACAGCTGGATACACCTGGACCAAGGGACGGCTGGAGAGCGGCGACACGCAGGAGCACCGGACTGTTGGGAGCCCAGGGCATCCCTCTGGTCGCACTGGAGGGTCAGGGACCCTGTCAAAGGGGTCTGCGACCCAGGCAGGGGGGTTTGGAACATGTACAGGGGTTCTGGGATCTGTACAGGGGGGTTGTAGACCTTGGCACAGAGCCCAGAGAGACATGACCTTTGACTTCAGTCCATGGGAGAGACTACCTACATTGCAGGAAGAATTAAAAGTCACCAGGGTGTGAAGTAGATAGCAGTTAGTTTATCACTGGGGGTGAATGTATTTTGGGTGTGTGGGCTTGAGAAGAAAAAATGGAGGATTGGGGACGTGGTCCTGTCCTCCTGCTTCTTCTTCTTGTCCAACATTTCTGCTGTGAAGGTGGCACGTTTGGATAGGGTCAAAGCAGATATGACCTGTCTAAGCATAGGTGTTGGGTATTGGTGATTGATTGTAAATAATGGAAACGCAATATGTAGTATAAGAGGTCAAGACCCTCCCAGGCAGGAGGAGTCCATGTGTGATCCTGCTGCTGCACGGAGCTCCGCAGGGCACAAGAAGAGCTTGAGAGATAAGACCTAATAAACAAAGAGCAAGACCTTGAAAAACTAAAAACCTGAAGACTCCGTGTTTTTCTTTGCATCCTGCTGGTGAATCCTGAAAGGGCAGAGACATTTTACCACCCTGACCTCAGGGGGTTAAACCTGAGACCGGACTGGTGAGTGAGACCGGTGGTGGGAGTAGGAGGCGAGTGAGGTGTGAGTGAGACGGGGGCCGGCAGCTCAGACCCCAAAGCGACTGTGGACCCCTTACTACCGCGGTTCTGGGCTCCTGAGGGGGCTGGCTGGGAATTGGGGGAAGCAGCACCGCGGGGCCTGACCAGAGAGAGGCTCGGGACACAGTTCTGTGTTCAGCAGAGCAGGGCAGGAAGAGAACTTTATTTACAAAAACCCACTCTTATACCTTTCCTATGAGGCCTGTGGATTGGAGGATGGAATTCCACCTCTCAATCCACATTTGTCAAGTCAACTGTCAATCACCTTTCTCCTCCCACCTAGAAATATGTAAACAATGAAAGACAGTTAGCAAAACATGGCCAGTGTTTACATTAACGAGCGCGAGAATCTGCACGTTTCTCCTTCAACATGAACGCTTGGCAAACCAGGAAAAAACCTCATGGCAACAGGGAAGTGAGAGGAAATAAGGAGTACTTGAGGTGCCTCCAAGGGGGATAAAGAGGGGCGCCCACTGGGTGTGTGGAGGTAACTAGAGAGTGAGTGACACACAGAAAAAGGGGGAGGCTCCTCTCTCAGGGCTTAGCGGCCCAGGCCCTTGCAGAGTGCAAAGAGCCTAGGTGTAGAGGGGGTGGTGTAAGCTTACAGGGTGTCCCCAGGCGCTGCTGGCACCAGGGTCCACGAGGAGCCCGGTCCCCTGGGTCACACCAGATGTGCCGTAAGTGTTGTGTTGGTGCAGTCCTGGGAGGGGGCCGTAAACCTGCCCAGAGCACAGGGGTGGGGGGCCAGGGATCAGGCAAGAAGGAAAGAACAGTGGGACCTGAAGTCAAAAATAATTGGAGAAGAATGCATCATGAGGGCAGAGGAAGAGTGTAAGACCTCAGTAGGAAAAACAGCTTGTAAAAGATATTTAATAACAAAAACTTTAGGCCCTAAGTACATTCCCCAAGAACCCAATCGTTACTGGTCCATTGAGAAGAAAGAGAAAGGGTGCATCTGTCATGAGGGTATGGGCTGCATGAACGTGCTGATAAAGAGATAAATCCCTTTTGGGGAGTAAAGAGAAGTGTCCAAATATTGGGAATGTCCACCAGAAACAAGCGGTACCTTTTGGGAGGCTCCTGAACAATTCTTTTGGATCTGCAGAAATACAGCTTACACCAAACTGCCAGGGGACTGGGCTGGGAGTTGCACCATAGGAATTATTAAACCTGCCTTCTTCTTACTCATAAAGAAATCAGGATCAAATTGGGGAGTTCCAGTATATGACGACCTGAGAAAGACTAACCAGAAAAAGAGAAGCATAGTTGAGATAGGGGGGACCCAAAAGTGGAAAAGTAAAGTATGGACCCTAGAAGAAATCATTGAAACTTATGGGCCTGTCACCTGGGCTCAAGATGGGTCCTGGGGACACCATACCCCGATTTATTTGTTGAATCAGATCATCAGACTCCAAGCAGTACTTGAAAAAGTTTCCAACAGAACAGCCCTCGCCCTTGATCATATATCTATATGGCACCAGCAAAGGGACAGCAGGGACGGGGTGGTGGCACCTGCGAGGGGACAGAAGGAATGGGATGGTGGCACTTGGGAGGACAGTGAGGATGAGGTGGAGGTGCCAGCAGAGGGACGGGGGGACAGGGTGGTGGCACCTGTCAAGGGACAGAGGGGATGGCCCCTGCAGGGGGGATAGTGAGGACGGGGTGGCAGCACCTGCAAGGGGACCGCAGGAACAGGGTAGTGGCACCTACAAGGGGACAGAAGGAATGGGGTGGTGGCAATTGGGGGGGACAGCGAGGAGAAGGTGGTGGCACCTGCGAGGGGACAGTGGGGACAAACACACATGTCCACAAGGCTGGCAGTGTTCTGAGGACACACACGTCTCCCAAGCCTACCTGTGCCCCCAGTGACACAGCTGTCCCCTGTTGTCCCCAGGGCCAGAGCACGGAGCAAGGCCTCCAGCAGGTGGACGCCTTGGTGGCCCGGGTACCGTCATGGCTGCCTCTGGTGGGGGCTTCCCTGGCTGCCCGTCCTGCTCCTCTTCCACCCCAGCACCTTCCGGCCACTCCTCAGTGCCTCAGGTAGGACATGGGACACCAGATGGGACCCCAGGGCCACCCATGAGTGTCACCACACCTGGCACAGAGACCTGGCAGGGCCCAGGCAGTGGCCACCAACCCAATCCCAGCGGTGTCACCACAGCAAGGCCAAATGCCACCCTATAGTGGCCACCAACCTGTCCATGGGATTCCCCAAGGCCACCCAAAGGTGTCACCATGTCCAGCTCTGGTTTTCCCCCAACCCCCATCCTTAGTGGCCATGGGTGCTGGGAGAGGGTCCCCACCCCAGGGTCCCCACCTGAGGGTTAATGGGTGCAGACAGGGTGGCCTCATCCCCAGTGTCCCCACCCAGGGGACCCGATGCCACCCCAGTGAATCCCTGCCCACCCCGTCCTTGTACCCTGCAGCTTTCGTGGCCCCCAAGGACAAAATTTTCTACGGCTTCCTCAAGGCCTGGCTGGGTGAGTGCAGGGGGCTAGGGTGGGGACAGCACCCCTGGGTGCCCTGCAAATGGAGCTGGGTGTCACAGCACCCCTGGGTGGCCCCACAGATGGATCTGGCTGTGTCACAGGGGCAGTGGAGGATGGAAACATCACCCCTGGGTTCCCCCAGGATGGATTTGGGTGTGTCACAGGGGACATGGGAGGTGGGGGACAGGGTCAGACCCCCTGGGTGCCCCCAGGATGGATTCGGGTGTGTCACAAGGGACAGGGGAGGTGGGGGACAGGGTCAGCTCCCCTGGGTCCCCTCGGCGGACCCCGGTGTCCCCTCGCCAGGGGAGGGGCTGCTGCTGAGCGGTGGGCAGCGCTGGGTGCGGCACCGGCGGCTCCTGACGCCCGCCTTCCACGGGGACGTGCTCCGGAATTACCTGGGAATCTTCAACCAGAGCAGCCGCATGCTGCTCGTGAGAGATCCGAGATGGGCACGAGTCCCCCACCTCCACCCCAAATCCTGACCTGCACCCCCAACCCTGACCTGCACCCCAAATCCTGACCTGCACCCCAAATCCTGAGTCCCGCACCCACAATTCTGTCCTGCACCCACTGCTGCACTCCGAGTCCCGTCCTGTATCCCAAATCCTGTACTGTCCCACACCCCAAACCCAACTCTGCCCCCTCTCCCACCCCTGTCCCACCCCCAAATTCACCCCCTGCCCCCATCCTTTGTCCCTGACCCCCTCCCTGTTCCCTCCCTGACCCAGTCCGTCCCCACAGGCCAAGTGCGAGGCAGCAGCAGCAGCTGGCGGGGGGCCGGTGGAGTTGGAGGTGCTGCAGCCCCTGAGCCTCCTCACCCTGGACACGCTCCAGAAGTGCATCATCAGCCACGAGAGCCACTGCCAGGAGCGAGTGTCACCTGTCCCCACTGACCATCCTGGTGGCTGTGGTGGCCTCACCATGGTCCCTTCTGACCATCACGGTGACCGTATAGGCCCCACCATGGCCCCCACTGGCCATCCTGTGGGCCATGGTGGCCCCGCTGTCATCCCTGTTGGCCATCCTGGTCCCACCATTGCCCCCTGGCCATCCTGCACTTGTCTTCATTGGTCATTCTGGTGGCCCCAATGTCCCCACCATCGTCCCTGTTGGCCATCCTGGTCCCACCATTGTCCCGATTTGGACATCCTGGCCCTGCAATTGTCCCCACTGGTCATTCTGGTGGCCCTAATGGCCCCGCCGTCATCCCTGTTGGCCATCCTGGTCTCACCGTTGCCCCTTGGCCACACTGCAAGTGTCCCCATTGGTCATTCTAGTGGCCCAAATGGCCCCAATGTTGGCCCTGCTGGTGGCCACGGTGTCCCCTGCTGTCCCCATTTCCTGCAGAAAGCCCAGCGAGTACCTCCAGGCCATCCTGGAGCTGAGCTCGTTGGTGGTCCGGCACCAGCTCTGGCCACTCCTCCACCCGTGGTGGCTCTACAGCCTCTCCTCTGACGGCCAGCGCTTCGCCCGTGCCTGCGCCACCGTCCACACCTTCACCGCCGATGTGGTGCAGCGCCAGCGCCACGCACTCGCCTCCCTGGGCCAGCAGGCCTGGCTGGATGGCCACCAGGGACACAGCATGGACTTCATCGACCTCCTGCTGCTCACCAAGGTGGAGCTGGGATGGTGGCCATGGAGGCCTGAGGGAGGTCCAAGAGGGTGGTGGTGGCCATGGGGGGATGGTGGTCAAGAGGGTGGTGGTGGCCATGGAAGGGTTGGTCATAGACCAGTGGCCAGTGGGGTGCTGGTAGCCACAGGGAGGTTGGGCATAGACTGGTGGCCACAGGAGAACAATGGTGGTTGTGGGCAGCATTTGCCATAGAGCTGGTGGCTAGTAGGATGGTGGTGCCTGTAGGGTGGTGGCCATGGGGGTAGAGTGGTAGCCATGAGTGGGATTTGGCCATAGACTGGTGGCCCCAGGTGGCCCGGGGCTCATCTCATCCCCACAGGACGAGAACGGCCACACCCTGTCAGATGAGGACATAGCAGCTGAGGCTGACACCTTCATGTTTGAGGGTGAGCACGAGCTCCCAGGTGCCACTGCAGGGGAGCCACTCCAGTGTCCCCTCACTCTCCCAATGTCCCCACAGGCCACGACACCACGGCCAGTGGCCTGGCATGGCTCTTCTACAACCTTGCCAGCCACCCTGAGCACCAGGAGAGGTGCCGCCAGGAGGTCCAGCAGCTCCTGGCTGGCAAGGACACTGCAGACATTGAATGGTGAAATGTCCCCAGGGCCACCCCTGGCCATGTGGCTCTGGGACACGGTGCCACCCCTGCTTGTCCCCAGGGAGGACCTGTCCCAGCTGCCCTTCACCACCATGTGCATCAAGGAGAGCCTTCGGCTGTACCCTCCTGTCACTGCTGTGTCCGGCGCTGCACCGAGGACATCCCCCTGCGTGATGGCCGTGTCATCCCCAAGGGTATGGCATGGCCAGGGTATCCCCTGTGTCACCACCCACCCTCATCTGCTGTCCCTAAAGTGGCCATTCCCATCCCACCAGGGGTCATCTGCCTGATGAGCATCTACGGGACCCACCACAACCCAGACCTCTGGCCCAAGCCCAAGGTAGGGCCAGGCTACGAGGTGTCCCTGTCACCATAGTGGTGACAGCTGTGTCCCCTCGGCATGACGGTGTCGGTGTCCCCCCAGGTGTTCAACCCCCTGAGGTTCAGCCCAGAGAATAGCAAGGGACGGTCCCCATCATCCTTCATCCCCTTCTCTGCTGAGCCCAGGTACGCGCTGCGGAGGGGACAGGAGTGTCCCCAAGTGCCACCCCTGTCCCTGGCTGGGTTCACAGGGGGGTGACAGTGACAGTGGGGCCGTGGTGGCAGGAACTGCATTGGGCAGAGCTTTGCCATGGCTGAGATGAAGGTGGTAGTGGCACTGACCCTGGCCCGGTTTGTGCTGCCGAGGGACGCAGCGAGGCCACCCCCGCGCCGCAAGCCCGAGCTGATCCTGCGTGCCTAGGACGGGATCTGGCTGCTGCTGGAGCCACTGGTGGGACTGGCCTGAGGGACACGGGCCACCAGGACATGGGGACACTCTGCAAGGTGTCTGGAGGAAGAGCAGGGAATTAACAGTACCATGAAGGGGACAGTATCGTGGTGGTGGTGGGGATGTGTTGTCCTTGGTCATGGCAAACCTCATGGCATGGACATGGACACCCACAGACTTGTCCCCTAGGCCACTTGACAACATCCATGGCCACGTCCCTCATGTCCTCATGCATGGCCATACATGCCCATGTCACCATCTGTGTCTGTGACCCCCCATGCCCAATATCCCCATCCACAGCCATGTCCCCACCCATGTCCATGTCCCAGGCCCCATGACCACCATGTCCCCATCCATGTCCCACAGTGTCCCCAGCCATGACCCACATAGTCTCCATCAATGTCTTAGATAAAAGCTTTTATTTTTACCCCAGTGTTGGGTGAAAGGATGAAGAACAATGAACAATGAACAACGAAAGAAAATCAAGGCCAAAATAAAAGGATGTACGTGTCCATGCTGGCTGAACATCCATGTGCTTGGGTGGCTGGAAAGAAACCTTTTTAGAGGAGTTTCCACTCCATTGTCTCCAAAATCTTGGGTTTTTGCCCCAGTCCGTCACCATTTGGCTCTGGAAGATGCCTGTGGAAGGGTTAGAAAGAATTAGAATCATGGAATGATTTAGGTTGGAAAAGACTCTTAAGACATCCCAGTATTCCTTGATGCCTAGAGAAGAAACAATTGGATGCAAAAGGTGGGATTTCTTGAGGTCAAAAGTAAAAAAGTTCATTGTCGATAATGAATTCCTGACGCTGGTCTGCATCCCAATAGATTTTTGTCCTGCTGTGCCCAGGTGCCCCCAGGGGCCCAGGAAGATGTGCAGACCACCAGCCAGCTGTCTTCCCACCATGGATCACCAGGACCGTGGATCCCCAAGGCTCTGCCCAATGGGGCTCACTGGGGATCATCCAATGGGCTCCTCCAACGGGGGATGGAGTTGGAGCAGCGCACAAAGCTCTTCCCGCACGCGGGGCACTTGTAGGGCTTCCCTTCCTGCTGCCTCCATTGCTCTTGGGTCACGGCACAGCTCTGGGACAAGCTCTTCCCACACTCAGGACACTGTTAGGGCCTCTCTCCACTGTGCATCTGCCGGTGGACAAGCAGCTTGGAGTGCTGCATGAAGCTCTTCCCACATTCTGAGCACGTGTAGGGGCATTCCCCAGTGTGCACTGTCTGCTGCATGATCAGGCCAGAGCTGTCACAGAAGCTCTTCCCGCACTGCCCACACACACAGGGTCAGATTCCAGTGCAGAGCATCTGGTGTTGTTTGAGGTGGAAGCTCTTCCTGAAGCCTTTCCCACATTCTCTACATTTATAGGGCCGTTCCCCAGTGTGGATCCTCTGGTGGACAATCAGGCTGGAGCTCTCAGTGAAGCTCTTCCCACACTCCCCACACTCATAGGGCCGTTCCCCAGTGTGGATCCTCTTGTGGCGGATCAGGTTGGAGCTTTCAGTGAAGCTCTTCCCACACTCCCCACACTCATAGGGCCGTTCCCCAGTGTGGATCCTCTTGTGGGAGATCAGGCCGGAGCTGTCAGCAAAGCTCTTTCCACACTCCCCACACTCATAGGGCCGTTCCCCAGTGTGGACTCTCTGGTGGCGGAGCAGGCCAGAGGTGTCCCTGAAGCGCTTCCCACATTTCCCACACTCGTAGCGCCGTTCCCCAGTGTGGATCTTCTGGTGCCGGAGCAGCCTGGACTTTGTGCAGAAACTCTTCCCACATTCCGAGCACTGGTGCAGCTTCTTGCCATTGTGAAGCTGTTTATGCACCACCAGCTCAGAGCTCTGGCCACATCTCTGGCTGCCTTCCTGACACAGGGTGGGTCCTTCCTCCTCGGAGCACCCTGGCATGGGTTTGGAGCCCCTCCTCGGGCGGGATCTCCGCGGCTTTTCCTCCCCGTTGCATTCCTGTGCCATGGAGCCGCTCAAAACAGCCTCTTCCACGAGGTTCTGCTGAGGGGATTTGTCCTCCCTGGCCTCCTTGTCTGGGGGAGGAAGGACAAGGACAGGATGGGATTTGCCTCCGTGCCAGAGGCAAGGCCAAGGAGATCCCCCCAGTGCATCCCCGGCAGGACGGCGTCGGCAGCGGGGTTGTCCTGCAGCCGGGGCCAGGCTGGGCTGGGAGATGGAGCAGGAGAGAGGGGCAAAGGGGCACTGACTTCCTCCTCACCTGCCTGGGGGTCTCAGGACAACTTCCTCCTCCTCACAGCCTTCTCTTCCTCCATCCAGCCAAGGTTTGGCAATGGGAATTCCTGGTTTGTGGGAAAGACATTCTGTGAGTGCATTGGCTTTGAAGGTCCCACTGTCCAAATCCATCTCTAGAAGTCACCGCCTGTCTGGTGTCCATAAAATCCTCCAAAAATCAAGGACTCCAAAAACACTCTCTCAGGGGTTCCCTATTTCCAGTGTCCTTCCTTTGGGGTTATGGGTGTCCCTCTTCTCAGAGCTGCTGGGGGGCCCGTGGGTCCTGGGGATCCCCCCTCTCCCGCCTCCTGCTTCGGCTCGCTCAGGGGGTTTTGGGGCTGCCGGGGCTCATCCTGCCCTGATTCTGACTCGGCTCCCAGCTGTCCCAGGGTCCCCTTCCTCAGCATTCCCCCACTCCAGCCACTCAGCGCTTCTTCCCCCACTCCCCGACAACACTTTCACGCTCGGGGGGCCCGGACCCCCCTCATCTCCAGCCTCCACCACCCCTCCACAAACACTCCACTCTGCAATCTGCGAGTTCCAAACCCCACATTCCTTCCCCTCCCACACCCCACATCCCCTCAAAAATAAAAAGCCAAAACCCCCCAGCCGTACCGGGGATCCCGGGATAGATTTGGGGCGAGATTCCCCTCCCCGTCACCTGCGGGCTGCCGGGCAATGCGATGCGGTCGCGCCCAGCGGAGCTGTGGCCTCAGCGGGCTCGCCGTGGAACACCGACCCTCTCCTGCTGCCCCTCCTCGCGGTGCTCCTCGTGTTGCTGCTCCTCCCCTTCGTCTCTCCCTCCTCTTCCTCCCGCCCCTCCTCCGCCCCCAGCCCGGGCCCCCCTTTCCCGCCCGCTCTGCCCCGCGGCCGCCGCAGCGCCGCTGTTGGGTAGGGGGGAGCCCCCGGGAGCCCCCGGGGATGGGCGGGCGGCTCGGGGCTCCCCCCAGGGCAGACCCGGCCGTGCCGTCCCCCTGCCCCCCGAGCCCAAACTCCGCTCCCGGGGGTGCCTGGCTACCAGGGGTGGCACAGGGGGGTGGGAGTGGGGAGCGCTGGGCGCTGCGGGGGCAGCTGCAAGCCAGAGGTGTTTCCCATTGCTTTTTCTCTCTGACACCGCTTTCCTATTTCTCTACCACACGCTTCTTGTTCAATGAGAAAAACGAAGCACACTCCTCTTAAACTGTTAAGCGTTTTAATAAATGATAATAAGGGTGCACACTGTCCCCAAGCCCCCTACCCATCCCTGGTGGGGTCTCCCCACCCAAACGCCGGTGCTGCAGCGGCCGCGGTCCGGGGAAATGGGGGGAAGGGGGGTCGTGCTGCTGGTGGAGGAGGAGGAGGAGGAGGAGGAGGGAGAAAGGAGGAGGAGGAGCCGGAACAGGAAAAGAGCGACGGATTTCGACCAGGGGCACGCAGAGCCCACCGCACCTCCGGCCCCCGCAGCATTGCCGGTGACCAGGGAGAGGGAGCTCACCCCAAATTTGTCCGGGGGTCCCCGAGAGGTTGGGGGTTTGGTTTTGGTTTTTTTTTGGGGGGGGTGGGTTTTTGGAATGGTGTTGGGAGCTAAGAGATTCCAGAATCGCGCCGCAAATATCTTTGCATGTCCCTGGGAGGTTTTTTGGAGGAGGAGATGGGGATATTTTCAGATCATGCAGGAGTGCAAAGCTGAGCCGTAGTTGCCCCTGGGGGGATTTTGGGGTCCCACGCAGCGATCGCGCGGTGCCGGCGGGGCGGGACGTTGGTTTTGGGAATTCCGGGAGAGGCGGGGATGAAGGGCGGGAGGCCCGGAGGGGGGAGCGGGGCGATGGCAGAGCTGGGGCAGCTCCGGCAGCCTGGAGGGGTGGTGGAGGCTGGAGATGAGGGGGGTCCGGGCCCCCCGAGCCTGCAAGTGTTGTCGGGGAGTGGGGGAAGAAGCGCTGAGTGGCTGGAGTGGGGGAATGCTGAGGAAGGGGACCCTGGGACAGCTGGGAGCCGAGTCAGAATCAGGGCATGATGAGGCCTGGCAGCCCCAAAACCCCCTGAGCGAGCCGAAGCAGGAGGCGGGAGAGGGGGGATGCCCAGGACCCACGGGCCCCCCAGCAGCTCTGAGAAGAGGGACCCCCATAACCCCAAAGGAAGGACACTGGAAAGAGGGAAGCCCTGGGACAGTGTTTTTGGACTCCTTGATTTTTAGAGGATTTTATGGACACCAGACATGTGGTGACTTCTGGAGATGGACTTGAACAGCAGGAACTTCAAAGCCAATGCACTCACAGAATGTCTTTCCCACACCAGGAATTCCCAGTGCCAGACTTTGGCTGGGTAGAGGAGGAGAAGGCTGTGAGGAAGAGGAGGATTCCTGCGGATCCCCAGGCAGGTGAGGAGGAAGTCAGTGCCCCTTTGCCCCTCTCTCCTGCTCCATCTCCCAGCCCAGCCTGGCCCCGGCTGCAGGACAACCCCGCTGCCGACGCCGTCCTGCCGGGGATGCACTGGGGGGATCTCCTTGCCCTTGCCTCTGGCACGGAGGCAAATCCCATCCTGTCCTTGTCCTTCCTCCCCCAGACAAGGAGGCCAGGGAGGACAAATCCCCTCAGCAGAACCTCGTGGAAGAGGCTGTTTTGAGCGGCCCCATGGCACAGGAATGCAATGGGGAGGAAAAGGTGCTGAGATCCCGCCCGAGGAGGGGCTCCAAACCCATGCTAGGGTGCTCCGAGGAGGAAGGACCCACCCTGTGCCAGGAAGGCAGCCAGAGATGTGGCCAGAGCTCTGAGCTGGTGGTGCATGAACAGCTTCACAATGGCAAGAAGCTGCACCAGTGCTCGGAATGTGGGAAGAGTTTCTGTGCAAAGTCCAGCCTGGTCCGGCACCAGAAGATCCACACTGGGGAACGGCGCTGTGAGTGTGGGAAATGTGGGAAGCGCTTCAGAAACACCTCTCACCTGATGATCCACCTGAGAGTCCACACTGGGGAACGGCCCTATGAGTGTGGGGAGTGTGGGAAGAGCTTCACTCACAGCTCCCACCTGATTGTCCACAAGAGGATCCACACTGGGGAACGGCCCTATGAGTGTGAGGAATGTGGGAAGAGCTTCAGGGACAGCTGCCAGCTGATCTGCCATCAGAGGATCCACACTGGGGAGCGGCCCTATGAGTGTGGGGAGTGTGGGAAAAGTTTCGCTGTCCAGTCCAGCCTGCTCCGGCACCAGAAGATCCACACTGGAGAACGGCGCTACGAGTGTGGGAAATGTGGGAAGCACTTCAGGGACACCTCTGACCTGATGATCCACCAGAGAGTCCACACTGGGGAACGGCCCTATGAGTGTGGGGAATGTGGGAAGAGCTTCACTCAAAGCTCCAACCTGATCCGCCATAAGAGGTTCCACACTGGGGAATGGCCCTATGAGTGTGAGGAATGTGGTAAAGGCTTCAGAAAGAGCTCCCACCTCAAAAGTCACCAGATGCTCCACACTGGAATCTGACGCTGTGTGTGGGGGCAGTGCGGGAAGAGCTTCCATGACAGCTCTGGCCTGATCATGCAGCAGACAGTGCACACTGGGGAATGCCCCTACACGTGCTCAGAATGTGGGAAGAGCTTCATCCAGCACTCCAAGCTGCTTGTCCACCGGCAGATGCACAGCGGAGAGAGGCCCTAACAGTGTCCTGAGTGTGGGAAGAGCTTGTCCCAGAGCTGTGCCGTGGCCCAAGAGCAATGGAGGCAGCAGGAAGGGAAGCCCTACAAGTGCCCTGTGTGTGGGAAGAGCTTTGTGCACTGCTCCAACTCCATCCCCTGTTGGAGGAGCCCATTGGATGATCCCCAGTGGGCCCCATTAGGCAGAGCCTTGGGGATCCATGGTCCTGGTGATCCATGTGTGCAAGTGTTGGGGATTACATTTGTTTCTTTTTCACTTACAGAATTTTTTTCCCATAAGTTGCTAGAAGTCTAGCAACTGTGTGCTTGATTTAAAGAAAGAAGTGTCTAAAGGAGATGGCAGCACCGGGCTACACCTGTTGTTTTTGGGTCTCTGAGAGTTTCCCTCAGAGGGGGGAGATAAGTGGAGTTTTGGGGGAGGTAAAGGGCAGAGCTGGGGGCAGCTGCTCGCTCTTGCTCTGGGCATGGGAGAGAGGATGGTCGGGCTGGTGCTCTCTGCGGGAAGAGCTCGCGGTCATCACTGCATCTTGCCCTGGGAAATTGCCATCATGTGCTCATGTGCTGGTCTGCCCAGGGATTCTGAGCTCGCCTCCTCCTGCCCTGCTGGGCCCGCCGTCTCGCCATCGCGGCGTATTCGGGGCTGCTTTGAGGCTTTCTGCTACTCTGTAGCCCTGCCCAGCCCTGCCGGGACATCCCTGCCGCTCCAGCTACCAGCGCAGAACTTCTGAGCTCATCCACCAGCCCGGGGCTTTCCACCCTTCCAGCTTGGTCTCTTGGAGTCCTGCTGGGCCACCGGGATCAAACTGCCCCAGGCTTTGTGAAAGAAAGCCCTCGAGGTTCCTGGTTCTGTTTATTATTAATGCTGTAGTTGTTGTTTATTTGCTTTGTCATACCTACAGTTGGCCGGGGAATCAGCCAGAGTCAAGACAGCACTCAATATGAGTTAAAAATCTTGCTCGTTTATTCAGCTATTTGGCTTACATTTATACTGTGCTAAGCATATCATGCACCTAACTCTGAACATCATTGGTTAAACCATAGTTTTCACACGTCCTTGCAGTAGACATAATTGGTTCAGAAGCTCTGTCCACAAGACTAAATGCTGCAAATCTTCCCTAACTTATGGTCAATGCATCCTGTCTAGCATCCTGTTACAGCTATTGTTCCAAGCTTTACTTCCTCCTTATCCCATCTAAGGAATGGTTCAAGGACGTTTCATCCTCTACTCATCCCTTAAGCTAAGAGCAGGATTGTGCACATGTCCCTGCTTTTCCAGCCATGCATCCACAACATACCAGTGAAGAACTGTTCTTCCTGGCCCCATCCTTCTGCCTGAAAGCCCCCCTTCATTTTCTACATCATCATCGTTTGGAGGGAGAGGATTTGAATTCTCTACCCCTAGGGAGGTCCTGCCCCTCCCTAGCAGATTCCTGTCTGTCAGACCAAGACAGGAAGAGAGCTGGCTGGTGGTCTGCACATCTTCCTGGCCACCTGTGGGCACCTGGATGCAACAGGACCCCAAGGGGATGTGGCCATGAATGGTGACATGGACATGGCTGGAGACATGGGGGTGACATGGACACGGGTGGGGACATGGAGAGCCAAGATTGGAGGCATGGTGGGGATACGGGCATGGGTGGGGACATGGAGAGCCAAGAATGGGGGCATGGTGGGGATACGGGCATGGGTGGGGACATGGGCTGAACTTCCAGGGAATGTGGGGGATGATGGGTTTAAGTGAACTCAGGGCTCTTGGGAGGGGCATGGGGTGCTGTGTCATGGACACTGAAATTCCAGATCATCCCAGCGTGTGCCGTGGATCCCAGAGGGGAATTCCCAAGGCTCCCAGGTGCCGGTTCTGCCCTGCTGCCCAGGGGAGCTGTGCCCAAGGGGCAGGTGACAAGGTCCTGAAGCTGTGTAGGCTGACAAAGCAGACAGCAAAGGTTGGTTTGCTGGACATTTTCCAGCCCATTGCCAGCTCAGAGCAGAGGGAAGAAGAAAAGGAAAGTGAGTCCCTGACAGAATCCCAGAACCATTGCAGTGGGAAGGGCCCCTGGCTGTGGGCTGCAGGGCCAGGAAGGAGAGACGCCTCTACCCCAGTGAGGTGCACATGAGACCATAGCACCAGAACCTATGGATTTTATTTAAGATTTATTTTATTGAAGGTTCTAAACAATTGTGTAGTAGTTGACTTTCACTAGAATTTATTTTCTTTAATTATAAAATTGTAATTGCTTGTAAATAGTTATGGTAAGTTTTTAACCGCTTTGACGTAGGATAAAATTTGTAAACGCTTTGAGCAGTGTAAAAGGGGAAGAGAGGCTTTCACAAGATGTAAGTGCGCTTGCAAAGGATGTATTTTAATATATGATTATTATTGCAATGTATATTTCCAAGATAGCATAAACGGAGAGCAGAAGAGCATAAAAGGAGAAATAGCAAAACTCCTTAAAGTGGCATCAGAGGACCACCCTAGACCTGAGACGTGTTCAACTATTGAATTGTGCAAGGTTGCAGAAAATCTGAATTAAGATTGCGGTACATCTGCAACGGTATAAAAGACTGCAGACTGAAGCAGTGGGTGTGTAGTGGCTTTGCCAGGCCCCTGTGTCTTTTGCTTTCTGTTTTATCTCTTATTATGCTTTATTAAATCTCTTAAAAATTTTCAGCGGAGTGTGCTTCGTTTCTTACACTGAACAAGACATGTGAGGTAGAGAATTAAGAAAGAGGTGTCAGAGAGGAAAAGAAACAGGAAATTCCTCTGGCTCGGGCTCCACAGCTGCCGGGCAGAGCCACAGCGCCCAGCACTCCCCACTTCCACCTGTTATAAATGACATTATTTTATAAAAATAACACTGGGTTCTGCATTTATGTATTAGCATGTGATTATTATCATATGTTCTAAATATGGTGCAAATTATACCTATTTTTATTCCCTTGTTTATATAAGATATGATATGATAATGATATATGATATATAACATAATGTAATATATAACATAAGACAATGTAATGTAATATAACATATATCATATCATCATATCCTATCGTATCATATAAATGCCAATTAACTGTGCCAATTGGAATATAATTTGATTTATTAAAAAAAGTCAAATTACAGAATTTCAGTAAAACCAACAAGCGGAGTTACGGTGACGATAACCCGGGATCGTCAAAGGGTGAACGGAAAGCAGCCTCTGTCGCACTGCAGTCCCCCAGTGTTCACGAATTGGCCCCGTCTGGGGTCCCGGTTTTATACACTTTATTTTGCCCCTGGCATAAGATTTCCCCACAGTTCTTTGTTTCCCTGGAATAGTTATTCGAATTTATCGGCGTCACTGGTCTGCTGAATGGGGTCTCCTATGGGAGGGAGAAGTGTCAATTTGGGTCCTCCCGTGAGTGAATGGGAGCCGAAATTTTGAATGGACAGATGTTCTCCTCCAGTGATCAGCGAGATGGTGGAGCTCTGATGACTCTGCTGCGTTTGGGAGGAAGAACTGATTGCTTATTTTAATGTTCCTCCTTTCTGATGCCAATGACGGTGCCCCAGGTTCCCAACATTTCATTGTCTCCTCCTAAAAGGTGGTTTCTGGGTGTTGCCTGCCTTGGAATTTGTCAATTCCGTGGCTGGCTGGAACTAAGGTTACATTTTATGTGACATAGTTACAGTTTGTGTTTATGATTTAACATACTATAATCCATAATATCCATTCCACCGGGCAGCAACTGACCGAACAAGGGGACACAGTCTCAAGCTACGTCAGGGAAAGTACAGGTTAGATATTAGGAAAAAATTTTTCACTGAAAGAGTAATAAAACACTGGAATTTTCTTCCCAGGGAGGTGGTGGAGTCACCATCTCTGGATGTGTTTAAAAAAAGACTGGACATGGCACTTAGTGCTATAGTCTAGTTGAGGTGTTAAGGCATAGGTTGGACTTGATGATCTTAGAGGTCTCTTCCAACCTCATTATTCTGTGATTCTGTGATAAGAACATGAATTAACGCACCATATTGACTACAGGGAATATTATCCTGATTTTGTGACTTCAGAGAAAGTGGATTTGCAGGTACGGGAGTGATTTGCCAAAGCAGCTTCAGGCAGGATTGGGAGCTGAAATACTAAAATCCCCAAATTCTGCTGTCCTGGAGTCACCCTGGGCTCTGCCTGGGGGATCCCTGGATCCCTCCTGCACTGAACACACACCTGGATGTGCTTATTGCCTCTTATGGGTCATTGTCACACTAATTTTTCCAAGTTTTGCCTCTTCCTGCCCCCTGGCTTGGTGCAGGGAGGGGTCACAGGTGTGCAGACTCTGGTCAAACACCTTTCCCAGCTGCTGGCTCACCTGTCTCTGGTTTTCCCTGCAGATCTACCAGGGCACAGCACAGATCCAGCGAGTGATCATTGCCCGTGAGCACCTGGGCAGGTACAAGGCCTGAGGGATGCACCAGCTCCAGGCCTGCTATTCCAGGGAAAGGGATTGTGCTGCATTTCTCCATCAGAAGAACATGGGAAAACCCCTTTTCCATCCAACTCCTGTTCTTGTGCCTGACCCAGCACAGGCTCTGGGACCCCATCCATGCCCTGAGCTCATCCCACTGACTGATCATCCCAAACATCCCTAAACCCCACAGGGATCTTAGTGCTCTTTCCAAATCTCCCTTTGGCTTTCAGCAGCAAAGGAGACAAAACCCTTCCCCAGCAAACCTGGATGAGCAAACCTGATGGTGGGATTTGGGCTGTTTCCATGTTTTTAATGGCACTAATCCACTTGCTTTGTTTATTCCTGGGGCTTGGGTGATGGCAACTGGATCAGCCTTAGGGAATTGAAAAACCCCTGACTTTTCCTCCTGTGGAAGGGCCCAGCTGGCTGTGGCACTTAGGCTCCAGGGCCCCAGTTCCCAAGATTTATAGGAAACACTGTAGGTTTGGAGCCTTTCAACAGCCAGATCTCAAGAAAGACTAAAGTGAATCCTTATTTCCCATGCCTCGAGCCAGAATTCCTTGTTACGGGTCCGTGGTAATGACGGTGTGTGAGGGAGGCTACGTATGTGCTGGGAGGAAAGGAGAGGGATGGGGCAGTGGGAACGGGAATGAACTGATCCTGTGGAAAAGCGTGCAGGAAATGGGCTGGGTTTGGGCACGGCAGTGTGGGCTGAGCTGGGCCTTGCCCTGATAGGGGCCAGGGCTGAGATTTGTGCAGCACAGAGGATTTCCCTGGGAAAAGGCTGTCCTGGAGTCCCTGCCAGGGCCCCATAAATGCTGTCGGTGTTGATGGGCTGATCCCACACTCCTCACACGCTCTGCTGGGATCCACTGCCTTGTGCTGGTCCCAGCATGGGACGGGCTTGTGGGTGGGACTGGGGTGGGCTGGGAATGGACAGGGGAGGATGGAATGGGGGTGGAAGTGGATGGGGACTGTGCAGAGAAGCCACACTACCAAAAGCCAGTGTCCACCAAGGAAACAGGAGTCTTACAACTTGATTCTGTGAAAAATGTAGTATGTTAATTCATACTCTTATAGTTAATGAAATTTATTGAAAACTATAAAACTGTATATATATGTGTGTTTTATGAAAGTATGTTTCAGGACACCCTGTAACATCTTGTTAAACCAAATTATGAAAAGGCAGGCACCACCCCAGAAATTTACATTCAGAAATAGACAAATGGTTTACAGGAAAACCAGCAGCCTCCTCAGTCACCGGGAGGAGACCCATCAAGATAAGGCGGCAGGGCCATGAACACCCCATCCAACACCCTCACCGAGCATCAAGCATCATCATCCATATCTCGACCATTCATCAGCCAGGAGGATCTATAGAAACTGGACATTTACATATGAACTGAGAGAAAGAACTCTTTTCAGCCTAGTCGGAGACACTGAATAGCTAGCTGGGACACAAAGGGAAATATGGGGAAATATTGCCAAGGGCAGAATAAAATGTATAAAAACTAAGCCCGGAACCGGGCAAATTTGTGAACCTAGGGGGAGACCGCAGACGGCCAGATTCTGTGTCTCAAGGTTCACCCTTGTCATTTTCCTGGGAAAAAGACTGTCGAGTATCTCCGCTGTTGGTGGGTTTACCAAAATTCTGTAATTTGATCTCTGTTAATAAACCAAATTATTATTTTAATTGGAATATTGGATTGGCATTTATAACACTCCCAACCTGTCCAGGCTTCTGGAACACCCCCAGCTCTTGCAATGCCCTTTTATGCTCCCCCCATTCCCGGGTTTGCCTCCCAGCGCTGCTGGTACCGGGCGATCCGCACGTGTCTCTGGGCTGACAATGCAGCCCCTGAGCCGGGCAGAGCAAGCCCCACCATGGGGAGACCCTGCATGCCCCGCTCCCTGGGCAGCCGCGCCCAGCCCCGGGCACAGAGCTCCGCCAGCCCCCGCCGCCCCCTCCCCAGGGCCCCCGGGGACCCCCGCAGCCGGGGCCGGGTCTGAGCGAGGCGGCCCTCGAGCCCGGCTGCGTGGCCAGGGGGGCACGGGGAGCCCGGGGCCTCTGTGCCAACGCTTCCCCCGCTCTCCCTCAGCCTTTGCCCGGCCCAGCCCGGCCCCCCGAGCCCCAACAGGCCCCGCACGGCCACGGCCGGGCCGCTCCGCTCCCCTGGGAGCCCGGCCACACGGACCCACCTGCGCCGGGGCCCACGGGCCACCGAGAGCTCCCCGGGCCGCCCGGGCCTGGGCCCCGAGCACAGAGCTCTGCCCGGGGGGCTCCCGGCCCAAGGCGGCGGCTCCGGGCCCGGGCGGCCGCTCCCGGCTCCCACAGCCCGCCCGGGGCCGCCCCGCCCGTGCCGGGGCTGCGCCAGCGCTCCCCGCACCCAAGGGGGTTCAAACTGCCGGGGGCATCTCACAAAAAAACATTGCCCGTATCCCCTCCCAAAACAATAAAATCCCAACCAGCCATCGATCCCCACAAAAAATAATCCACAAACAAATCCACAAACTAACCCCTTCCACCCTGCCCTCCTGCGCCTTCGCAGGGACCCCGACCCCGCGGGAATGCCCCCGGGCCGGGACAAAAAGCTGCTCCCCTGGAGGCGCTTTGAACACCCACCCGCGGCCCGGCCCTGGCACACGGCTCCCGGCAGCTGCCCCGCTGTCCCAGCCGGGCCTTTGCAGCAGGGAGGCTCTGCGGGACCCCCGGGCTGTGCCCCCTCCCAGGCCCTGCCCGCCCCGGGGCTGACCTTCAGCCCGGGCTCTCTCGCTGTCCCGGCTCCTGCAGAGTCCCTGCTCGCAGCTCCTTGGGCCCCTGGGCTCTCCTCTGGGGTTTGGGGAACAGCCGGCAATGAAACCTTGCTCCTTAAAGGAATCATTTTGGTGCTCCCTAGAGAGGCCAGAACTGAAACTTTGTTCCTTTTGCCTGGTGCAGAGACCATCAGGGCATTTTCTGCGCAAAGTTCCAGCCCCCAGCTTTTGTTGAAGGAGCTGCCTACCAATGTCACGCTGCCAGGAGCCTGTCCTTGCTGTCACCTGCTGTGGCTGGGCATGAACAGAGCTCCTGCACTTGCATTTCCAGCTGCTGCGCAACCAAAGCTGAGGGATCTGGAGCTGCCTGAATGCAAAAACTGCAATATGAGCCACTCTCAAGGGGGAAATCTCCCCCTGCTGTGCCAGCCCATGGCAATGCTGCCATTCTCTGCTGTTGCTGTGGCACTCTTGGGTCTGGCTGAGCAGGAAAGGTGACCCTGAGCCAGGAGATTTCTTTGGCTGCAGCAAAGCCTTGGAACGCAAAGACCTTCCTGATGCTGTGCCCTGGGCCAGGAGGCAATGAGCCACCAGAGCTGACCCTAAATTTCTTACAGAATTCACAGAATGACTGGGTAGGAAGAGACCTTCAAGAGCATCAAATCCAACCCATGCCCCAACACCTCAACTAAACCATGGCTCTGAGTGCCTCATCCAATCTTTTTTTAAACACATCCAGGGATGGTGACTCCACCACCTCCCCAGGCAGACCATTCCAGTACTTTATCATTCTCTCTGTGAAAAACTTCTTCCTAATATCCATCCTGTATTTCCCTTGGGGCAGCTGAAGACTGTGTCCTTTTGTTGTGTCAGCTGCTGTCTGGAGAAAGAGACCAAACCCCACCTGACTACAGCTACCCTTCAGGGAATTGTAGAGAGCGATTAGGTCACCTCTGAGTCTCCTTTTCTCCAGGCGAAACAACCACAGCTCCCTCAGCCGTTCTTAACAGGGTTTTTGTTCCAAGCCCCTCACCAGCCTTGTTGCCCTCTCCTGGACGTGCTCAAGCGTCTCAATGTCCTTCCTAAATTGGGGGCCCAGAACTGGACACGGCACTCGAGGTGCAGCCTCACCAGTGCCGAATACAGGAGAAGAAACACTGCCCTGCTCCTGCTGGCCACACCATTCCTGATCCAGGCCAGGAGCCATTGGCCTTCTTGCCCACCTGCCCACACTGCTGCCTCATGTCCAGCCTGCTGTCCAGCAGTGCCCCAGGTCCCCTTCCCTGGCTGCTGTCCAGCCACTCTCTTGCCAGCCTAGAGTGCTGCAGGAAGTTTTTGTGGCCAAAATGCAGGACTCAGCACTTGCACTTATTAAACTTCATCCTATTGGACTCTGCCCATCCAGTCATTCCAGGTCTCTCTGCAGAGCCCTCCTACCCTCCAATAGATGGACACACGGTCCAAGCTTAGTGTCAGCTGCAAATTTACTAATGAAAGACTCAATCCCCTCATCCATGTCGTCAGTAAAAATATTGAACAGAACTGGCCCCAGCACAGACCCCAGGGGAACACCACTGGTGCCACCAGCTGGATGCAGAACCTTCACCACCACTCTCTGGGCCCAGCCATGCAGGCAGTTCTTAACCCAGCACAGAGTGCTCCTGTCCAAGCTGTGGGCTGCCAGCTTTTCCAGGAGTGTGCTGTGGGAGACAGTGTCCAAGGCCTTGCTGAAATCCAGGTACACAACATCCACTGCCTTTCCCGCACCCACCTGGCGGGTCACCTGGTCATAAACGGAGACCAGGTTGGTCAAACACGACCTTCTGTTCTTAAACCCGTGCTGGCCGGGTCTGATAGCCTGGCCATCCTGTAGGTGCTGTGTGATGACACTCAGTATAAACTGCTGCAGTACCCTACTGGGTACTGAGTTCAGGCTGACTTGAGTTGTGGGATAAGGATTTAACAATTCAAACTGTAAAGCAGGCATGTTTTATTTCCATCTGGGACACAAGGGGGATTTTCCACCATACCTGCGTACCTGGTTGAGACAGGTTTAAGGTTTAAATACACTCAGATCCCACAAAACAACCCCTCCCTCCCCACCCATTCTCTGCCCACTCTCCGCCTCCTTGCACTTCCTATTATAATTAGTCTTCTCTGGTGTCACATCTCCTGGTGGTTGCAGGCTGGGGTCTTCTGATGAAGTAAGAGGTCTTCCTCAGTTGTTCACTGTTTGACCTCTTCCTCTGGGCAGGTGCAGTGAAGGTTTGGCTAACTCCCAGGTCACTTTGTCCTGGCCAAAACCACGAGCCTGGTTCTTTCTGATTTCTTAAGCCACAGGTTCTGCTTTATGGGGTTTTCACTATACCTAAGTCTTGCTTTACTGAGTTTTCACAATATACACAATATACATCTTATCTCTATGGCCTTCAGCTAGCAAATAAATCCTCATGTGTTCTGCTACAAGTTGTTTTTCTGCTTTTACAGGATTGCTAAATAAGCTGTATATTTCTGCTTCCCCTCCATCTGCTTAAGCACATTAAATGCTTCTAAAATTCTGAATTTTAGATATGTTTCCCATATCAAACTGGCCTATAATTACCAGGATCCTCCTTTCTACCCTTCTGGTGTAGGGGTGACACAACACATTGGCCAACCTCCAGTCCTCTGGAACCTCACCAGTGAGCCAGGACTGTTGGGAAATGATGGAGAGTGGCTTCACAAGCTCATCTGCCAGCTCCCTCAACACCCTGGGCTGGATCCCATCTGGGCCCATGGATTTTGAACATCCAAGTGGCTCAGCAGTTCTCTGACTGCCTCCTCCTGGATAACAGGGGCACCTTTCTGCTCCCTGACACCATCTACCAGCCAGGAGGGCAGCTGTCCTGAGGACAAGCTGTCTTCCCACTAAAGGCTGAGCCAAAGAAGGCTCAGTTAAGCACTTTTGTCTTCTCTTCATCTGCAGTTCCTAAGTTCCCTCCCACATCCAGTAGAGAACAAAGGTTGGTCCTACCCTTCCTTTTGCCATTAATTTATTTGTAAAAACATATTTTATTATCCTTTACAAAAGGTGCCAAAACGACTTCAAACTGAGCTTTGGCCTCCCTAATATTTTTTTTCCTACATGTTCCCTTAAATACTTCCTGAGAGACCTGACCCTCCTTCCAAAAATGATACATCCTCTTTTTGTTCCTAAGTTCCTCTGAAATCTCCTTGCCCATCCAGGCTGGACGTTTGCCTTGTCAGCTCATCTTTCAGCACACAGGGACAGTCTGTTCCTGTGCCCTCAAGATCTCTGCATTGAAGCACACCCACCTTTCCTGGACTCCTCTGTTTTTAAGGGTTCCTTCCCAAGGAACTCTCTGAATAAGTCTCCTAAAACGGCCAAAGTCTGCCCTCCAGAAGTCCAATGTAAAAATCTTTTTGATGTCCCTCCTGATTTCACCACATATTGAGAACTCTGTAATTTCATGATCCCTGTGCCCCAAGCAGCCTCCAAGCACCACATCTCCCACCAGCCTTTCTCTATTTGCAAACAACAGGTCGAACATAGTCCCTCCCCTGCTGGCCTCACTCATCCGCTGTCACAAAAAGTTCTCCTCCATCCACTCCAAAACCTTCCTGCACTGCCTCTTTGCCGCTGTACTGAGTTCCCAGCAGATGTCTGGTAGGTTAAAGTCACCTACGAGAACAAGAGCTGGTGATCCTGAAACATTCTCCAGCTTCTTAGAGAAGAAGTTGTCCACCTCTTCTTCCTGCTTGGGTGGACGATAACAGACTCCCAGTAGGTACCCCTGGGAGCCCGTCCTGTTTGCTTCGGGTAGAACAGGAACAATGAAAACCTTCCCAATGGCACAACTCCCCAGCCCACATGGGGAAAGGAAAGAAAAAGTTGTCAAGTTCTCAAAACCTTTCTCCTGCTTTGCTGCAAGACTCCTGCTTCACGCATGTTGTGGAAAGTCAAGAGAAGCTGCATGGGTGGGCTATCTTGTGACAGATGGTGCAACTTGTTCTCCAGGAAAGGTTCTTGGAAAGAGCAGACAGGACTGTGGAGAAGATTCTGGGAAAGCTGAAACAGCTTTTAAAATAAAAATGAAAGTGGAAAGAAACAATCCAAGATGTTTTTCTCTGTTTATTTCTGTGTCACCCTTTCCATCTTAAACTACTTCTCCATCTCATTAATTCTAAATGGGTCACACCTCTGACATCCAAGACTTGGCAAGATTTAGACACTGTAAAATACCATCAGCTACATCCAGTTTGCCTTCCCGTTTTTCTTGGAAAGCAATGCCGGAGACACAAGTGCAGTGCTTGGGTCAGGTACAAATTCTGCATTCAGGGAATGTGCTGTGACAGTGTCTGACCCTCAGCAGGGACAATGCACAGCAACAGCCAAGGGGATTCCTCTGTCACTATGCAGGAGTCAAGACTGGGCCCTGACTGAAAACGGCGAAGTTCCCGTGTTTGGACAGGCTCAGGGCTGCCCCGGGGAGTGCAGGGCTCGGTGCGAGGCAGAGGGGGCAACGGAAAAAACTGACAAGGGGACAAACGGCCCTGGAGCTTCAGTTGCAGCAGCAGCAGCGGCAGCAGCGGCAGCAGCGGCAGCAGCGGCAGCAGCAGAGAAGAAAAAAGCGGCTTTGTTGACCAAGCCGTGCTTCCCCTCTCCCTCTCCCACAGTCCCGCAGCCTCTCCCTTTCCCAGTGTCCCCCTCCCAACCCAGTCTCCCTCTTCCCTGCTGGGCCGGGCCATGCCTCGGGCCCACCCCCGGCCCCGGGCGGGGCTGCCCCGTCCCTGCCCCCGGGCGTCCCGCCGCGGTCTCGCCTTCGCCCGGCTCTGGCAGTGCTGGCGATGGCGCTGCTGGGCGGGCATCAGTGCCTGGGGCTGGGGCAGCATTGCTGGCCTTTGGCTGCGCCTTTACCGAGCCCAGCCCAGGTCCCGGCCCCAGCCCCGGCCCCGGCACCGGCACCGGCACCGGCCCCAGCCCCGACCCCGGCCCCAGCCCCAGCCCCAGCCCCAGCCCCGGCTCGAGCCTCGGCCCCGTCCCCTGCCCCGGCCCCGGCCCCGGCCCCGGCCCCGGCCCCGGCCCCGGCCCCGGCCCCGGCCCCGGCCCCGGCCCCAGCTCGTCCCTGGGCCCGCAGAGGACACAGGCGGTGCGGCTGCTCCCGCCGCCTCCACTGCGGCTTCCCCAGCCCAAGCTCCTCCGCTTGGCAGCGCGGCCGCTGGCCCTGAGCCGCTGCTGTCCCGTTGCCAGGAGCAAATGCCTGGGGATGCCCAGCCCGGGCCGCTCGAGGGGCGCTCGGGGGCCGTTCCTGGCCCCGGGCCGAGCGCTGACAGCCGCGTCTCGCCGGCAGGGAAGGCGCAGCAGCCCCTCCAGGAGCAGTACCGCCTGGGTTCGCTGCTGGGCCACGGCGGCTTCGGCAGCGTCTGGGCGGCCACACGGCTCTCAGACCGTGCCCCGGTGAGTGGCGCGGCCGGTGGTGGGTGCACAAGGAAGGGGCGCAGGAGGAGGAGGAGGGCGAAGGAGAAGGAGGCTGGGGCTGGGCAGGGCAGGCAGTGAGCTCAGCCTGCTGCTCCCCTTGGCTTGCAGGTGGCCATCAAAAGGGTGCCACGGAACCGTGTCCGGCATTGGGGTGAGCTGGTGAGTGAGCGGGGCCAGCAGGAGAAGCTGGGCCATGCCGGGCAGGGTGGAAGCCGACAGGACGCCTGGAGGGAGAGCGGGCGTGGGGCCAGCAAAGGGCGCAGAGCATCCCGGGCTGGCTGAGGGGTCCCTGACCCCTGGCACGGCCTCAGCCCCACTGACAACATTGTGCTCCTCCCACAGCCCAACGGCACCAGCGCACCACTGGAGATCGTGCTGCTGCACAAGGTCTCCACTGGCTTCCCTGGTGTCGTCAGCTGCTGGAGTGGCTGGAGCTCCCCAAAGACATCATTATCATCATGGAGCGCCCGGAGCGTTCTCAGGACCTCCAGCACTTCATTCGGGCACGGCGGTTCCTGTGCGAGGAGGTGGCACGGGAGCTGTTCCGCCAGGTGCTGGAGGCCGTGCGGCACTGCACCAGCTGCGGGGTCCTGCACCGCGACCTCAAGCCAGAGAACATCCTGCTTGACCTGGCCACCGGGCAGGCCAAATTGATCGATTTTGGCTGTGGCACCTACCTACAAGACACAGCCTATACTCACTTTGCAGGTGAGCCCTCGCAGGGGTGTGCTCCCCATTCCAGACATCTCCTGGCCCAACATCTCACAGCCCAGCCTGGGTGTGGCTCTGGGGATTCTCCCTTTCCCTGCCACTCATGGCACTGAGTCTTCAGCCCAGTTGCTTTTGAACACAAGTGGGTGGGGGGACCAGCTTCCAGCCCTGCTGGCAGCCTTTGCCAGCCACTCTGCCTGGGACTGGGACTGGGGCTGGGGCAGCCAGCCCAACAGAAGCACCCGTGGGTGGGGGTGGCTGAGAGGGGAGCCAGAACATGTGCACCAGCCAGTTTGGTGTGCAGGTGAGAAAGGGCTTGGACTGCTGTGATTGCCTGGTTTGCTTTGGGTTCATAATGGTTTTTGGGGCAATGCAGGCAGGGACGAGTAAGGCATGGTTTTTCCCCAGCACTGAGTGGGTTTTGCTTGTCATGGTTGGGCCTTGCCAGGGCTTCCACTGCCACCTTCCAACACCAGTGGCTTCTTTTCCAACCCTAAGTTCGTACAGAAGTCCCAGGTGCTGGCCAGAGGGCAGCAGGTCACACCACGTGCCACTGGGGCAGCCCCTGCACGCCCAGGGATGCTGGGGCCAGGCTCTGGGAGCAGCAGCATCCCCCTGATGAACTCCATCTGTATTCCATAGGAACACCGTCATACAGTCCCCTGGAATGGAACCAGTTTGGCTGGTACTATGGACAGCCAGCTACCGTCTGGTCCCTGGGCATCCTGCTGCACCAGATGGTGTGTGGGGAGCACCCTTTCAGGAGGGGCCACAAGATCAGCTGGGACCATCAGCTCTCGCTGCCACCACGGCTCTCTCAAGGTGAATCCTCATGTCTGGGCACGGGGGAAATGCCAGTGCTGGGAGACAGCAGTGGGCTGTGGCAGCTGCTGAGGAGGTGGCACGTGTCCTGCTGTCCTGCTTTCCTCCAAAACAGGGAATTCCTGGGAAAGTTTAGGCCCAGCTCTGAGCAAATGCAGCATGGCCTGAGAATGGGAACAGTGGGGCAGACAGGAGCCTTCTCCAACTGACCGGCGGTTTCTGGTTTCTCTCGCCAGAGTGCCAAGATGTCATCCGGCGGTGTTTATCCATGCTGGATGTGGACCGGCCTTCAGTAGAAGACCTGTTGTGTCATCCCTGGATGCAGGATAGTCATCTGCCATAGAAGAAGGGAGAGAGCCACAGAAACAGCGATGCAGGGCCCTGGTAAGTTCCAGCTCCACACATGCCTTGGCAATCAGAAGCAAAGGACCCAGACTTTTTTGTCCTGCCAGTGTCACTGCACAGGGGTCATCAGATGGGAAGACACAGCCCCTGTGCTGGAGCTGAGCTGCTCTGCCCAGCACTGCTGGCTGCCATCCCAGCTGCTTTGGCTTGTCCTGGGTCACTGCCAGCTGGGGCCCTGGGCAGAACACTGACAGCCTGGTCTCACTCCCAGGGAAAGAGAAGCAGCCCCTGGAGAAGCTGTGCCAGGTGGGGCTGCTGCTGCTGGAGACAGCCAGGACAACATCAAGGATGAAAACCTCTTCCTCGACCAGGCCACCACAAAGCTGAAGATGATGGACTTTGATTCTGGCACCTTCTTCAAAGCCAGGCTCCACAGTGAATTTGCAGATGAGTGCACACACAGGGGGATGCTCCCAGATTCGGGCATTGCACAGGCTGGCCGGGAAACAAAGGTTCCCCCTTTTGCTGGGGTGGAAGCAAAAGTGGGCGCCAAGCTGCATTTTGGCAGGGCTGGGGGGCATGAGCTGGGGTGGGTGTGAAATGGGTGTGGGGTCCTGGCCCTGCCAACAGCCCGCAGTATCCACTGTGCCATTTCCCTCATTTTCCCTTTTTGTCTGTAGTCTATTTTCATTAATTTGCTGTTTGTTTCTCTAAAGGAAGTGTTCTAGGTGTTGTCCAGTCTGGACGGGGAAGTGCTTGGGACCAGCCGTGCCGTGGATGGGCCATGCCCTTGGAGAAGGCTGAGGACATCGTTTGGGAGCAGCTTTTCTTCCAGCGGCAGATGGCATCAGGTGGGTCCCGTCTTCTTGGCCTGGGTGGGATCAGAGCTTTTGGGAGATGGCAGCCAGCACAGGAGCATCCTGCTGTGGGCAGCTGCTGAGGAGGTGGATGTGCCACGGCTGGCTGCAGGCTGGGCACATGTCCTGCCCTCCTGCTCTGCTGCCAAGGGCAGCAATGATGGGCAGCTCTGGGCACCGCTCTGGGCATGGCCAGCATGGCCTGGGCACGGTGGGCAATGGGACAAGGGGGACAGGAGCCTTCAGCTGACGGGCAGGTTCTGGTTTCTCTCCTTGCAGCCGGGCTCTGCGGATGCTGAGGCTGCTCTGGGCTCTGCCAGGGCTCTGCTGGAGCTCAGCCCCAGGCCAGAATCAGCCAAAGAAGAAATGGTGTGACCTGCAGCAGAGACTTGCTTGAGCACTTGGGCAATGCAGCTCAAGTTTGCAGAGTGTACATCTCCGAGGGAAAACATCACACCCTCCAAAATTAAACTTGATCAGGAACTTCTGAAATGCAATCAATCTGGGATGACCCCAAATGACATTTATCAACTTGCCCAAGGTGTAGCTCAGCCCTTCCCTGCAGATTTCTCTCCCCCACCTACTTTTAAATTTCACAGCTGCTCCCTCCTTTCCCCCATTGAGTTCCCAGCCCATCACAGTCTCTGTCACACTGTTGCCTTCCTTGATGGCCTTCACCACAAGGAAGACCAAGCCCCAGGTTTAGGGCCTCATCCTGTCACTGGCTGAAGAGCAGCAATATCTCCGAGGTCCTGTGGCATTTTAGTGTCAGTGAGAGCTGCTGTCCAGCCCTCAGCTCTCCTCAGTGCTGAGTTCCCACTCCCTTTTCCTTGTCCTTCCAGCAGGATGAGCTCTGTGAATCCCCTTGAGCCTCCCCACTCTCCCAGCCCACCCACCCACCTCACTAAGGTTAAGCTGAAGCTTCTTTGTCTCCTCTGGCACACCAGTGCAGTCCCCTCTGCAGGGAGCCCCAGCCCCAGGGCACAGCACACAGCAGTGCAGTGCGGGCTGGAGCAGCTGCCCTGCACCCCTGGCTTGGCTGTTTGTGGCAAGGAAATGCTCCCTGTTTGCAGCTGTCCCTGCAGGATGGCCCCAGGGCAGAGCCCAGCCGGGCTCCCACTGCATCCCCTGAAGCTTGGGGCAGGCAGTGGTACCAGGGCTGAGGTTCATGGGGTGTCACTGGGAGCCTCGCCCTAAAAGACACACAGAGCCACGAATCTGGGGAGATCAGAGCAGCAGGGAGAATCTCCTGCTTTGTTTATTACTTCCTATTATATACTTTTAGCAAGGTGCCCATGGATTGGAGAGTGGCATTCCCACTGCTCAACCACATTGGTCAGAGGGACTGTCATTCAACCTCCCCTTCTCTTGGAGAAGGAATTCAAAACAATAGCAATATTTACAAAACACAATCTCCTTGTTTACATGAATGAGCGTGAGAAGGTGCACACTTCTACTTAGTATGAACGCTCAGAATACTGGGAGAATCTCATGGTGACAATGGGGCGCACCCAGAGCTGTGGCTTGCAGTCAGTGTTTGCCAGTGTTGTGTTCTCATCTCCTGCAGCCTGTGGGGAAAACAAGCTGTGCTGCCAGGCCAGCAGTGCCCCTGTGGGCAGGGACAAGGCTGAAGGGCTTTCCCATTGCAGAGGAGCCGGCACTGAGCCTTGTCAGGGCCTGGCAGGGCTGGAGCTGGGTCTGGCCTGCTGTGCGGGACTCGCTGCCACCAACCGGCTCCACCCGCTGTGCTGCGTCCTCCAGGGACAGAGGGGTCTGTGTGTGCCAGGGGCTCTGGGATGTCTTTGTGTGCATGGACAGAAGGGTGTGTGTGTGCCAGGGGCTCTGGGATGTGTCTGTGTGCATGGACAGAAGGGTCTGTGTGTGCCAGGGGCTCTGGGATGTCTCTGTGTGCATGGACAGAAGGGTCTGTGTGTGCCAGGGGCTCTGGGATGTGTCTGTACCCATGGACAGAAGGGTCTGTGTGTGCCAGGGGCTCTGGGATGTCTCTGTGTGCATGGACAGAAGGGTCTGTGTGTGCCAGGGGCTCTGGGATGTCTCTGTGTGCAGGGACAGAAGGGTCTGTGTGTGCCAGGGGCTCTGGGATGTCTCTGTGTGCATGGACAGAAGGGTCTGTGTGTGCCAGGGGCTCTGGGATGTGTCTGTACCCATGGACAGAAGGGTCTGTGTGTGCCAGGGGCTCTGGGATGTCTCTGTCTGCAGGGACAGAAGGGTGTGTATGTGCCAGGGTTTCCATAATGTCTTTGTACCCATGGGTATGGAATGAACACAGAGTGAAAGTGTCAGTCACGTTGCTTGCACACTCCTCCCTCTTTGCACAAGACACATCCATGCACACCCCCATGTATGGATATACTAAAAGGATAGGGATGAATAGAGATTTCCCACAGAGTTCTAAGTTTGGAATAACTCACTTGTAAGCCAGTGGCCAGGGCAATTTTTCCCAGCTCAGTGTGAGTAGGTGTCCAAGAGCTGAAGG
Source organism: Prinia subflava (assembly GCF_021018805.1). NCBI lineage: Eukaryota > Metazoa > Chordata > Aves > Passeriformes > Cisticolidae > Prinia > Prinia subflava. The sequence continues at coordinate 2,588,903 of NC_086272.1, forward strand.
GAGCATCATTCAGAAGCAGTTTCAGGATTTCTAGGCAGGAAGTTACACCATCCGTGTAACTCACTGTATTTATCGGGATGGACTCTGCTGGTTCTTTAGGAATATGGAGCAATTGAGACACGAGACTTGGGAAAATCCCAGCTCTGTGGATTTGTGTCGAGGGAGGAGCAGCAGAAACACTTTGTGTCTGCTTTGGGGGATACAGGGTCCAAGGAGCTGGGGTGGCAGAACGTGACCTGGCATGTTGGCAGGTGAAGTCCTGTTTCATGACATCCCAGAGTGGAACAGGACAAAGCTCCAAGCACCCCCAAGCCCACTGATGAAGTCTTTGTGATGCTGCAAATTCTCAAGGAAAGGCTGCTGTCACACAATCCACTGGGATTTACAACTTTCAGTTGCAACTCTAGGTCAAAGTGTCAAACTGTAATATTTTTTACCCTCAAGATACAGTCATGCACAATCCATAGGCCAGTTTCTTAATGCTTCAACAACAATTTCAAATAACCTAATATTGGAAAGAAAACCCATATACTTTTAAAAAAGGATACTGAGGTCAGTGAGATGGATCCATGCCATCAAAACATTCACAAAGTAATTTAGTTGTCTTTTTAAGAAGATCAGCTACCTCTTAATCTAAAGTTACAGAAGATTTTTCACTACATGTTTGTTTTTAGTTCTCCCTTTCTTTTTTCCCTGTTTTTTCCTTTTTTCTTTTCCTTGTTAAGCAGATAACACATCCTAAAAGAGGAATGTACAGCAAAATGAGATACATTTTGGATAAACAATGAAAATGTAGGCTCCTCCTCTGTTTGCTTTTGTCTGGAAACCCTGAAGAAAAAGATCTAGCAGAGACCAGCAGAGGTGTAAAGTGGTTGCTTTGGGCTAAACTGGAGTTCAGCACTGGTGACATCCTGATCCAGTCAAGAGTTGCAGAATTCCTTTGCACATCTCGAGCCATGTGTTTGCAGGCACAGCACCTGCAGTGCTGACGCACCAATGCACGTGAATAACTCTGTTATTCCCTCCCAGAATTTGGGCTGTGGCCAAGAACGAGGGGCTCCAGTGCTTTGCTGCTGGTTCCCGTGTGGAGGAGCTCCCTTCCCGCTGTTAGGAACGAAAGAAAAAAAAACAAAACAAAAAAACAAAACAACAAAAACAACAAAACAACAAAACAACCACCCCACAACTGACCCTCTCCTGGCTAGAGTAACACCCCCCCCACACCCCAGACAATCTGAGCAGGGAGAGCTGCCCTGAAGGAAAGTTGCCTGGCAACTTTTCCCTACCTAATTGAAATGTGAAAAGAAGCTGCCCACACCTAGATAGCCCTATTGTCCTTTGTAACTACCTCATTTAGCAAGAGTAACTTCGGCTATGACCAGGACAAATGCATATGCATTTGGATATGCAGATAGGGCAGGGCCGCCCCCGTGGATCCTGGGAGGTTTTTTTTGGGGAAACTGCACCCCAGGACAGGAAGCTGGATTTGTCAGAAGAGAATTGGATAGTGCCCTGGCTGAGCGGGGAGTGGATGCACCTCCTGGCCTGGTTTGAAGATTGGCCATGACCTGTGAGGAGCCTGAATGGAATGGGAACTGGCCAGCTGAGCTGGCTGATGCAGAGAATGGGAAACTCTTGAAACTTTTCCCTGAGGGCAAAGAGCTGACTGCCAGTGCTCTGCCTTCTGATGGTTGACCAGAGAGAACTGCCAGCTGTTTCTATGGGAACAAGGACTCAGCATCCACTGGGACAGCACCTGCTCCTTCAGATGGCTGCAGTAGTGTGGAAAACTCCGATCGGACTTTGCAATCCTGCTGATGATTTTAATAATGAGCTGATCACTTTAATAAAGAGCTGAATATTAATAAAGGCACATGCCCTGTTCTTTTCAATTGGGGACTCGTCCGGGATAGCCGCGCCCACAAAGGACCACCCCCGAAGAAGACGATCATCTGCTTCGAGGGATCCTTGGGAATCGCTGGCTACCCCCGGACCTTGTCATCAGCGTGGGACCAAGCAGCACAGAAGAACGCAGGATCGGCCCTGGGATCAGCGCTGGATCGGCCCTGGGATCATCGTGAGACCAAGCAAAGCAGAAGAACGCCAGATGGGTGAGATAAATCCGTGGCGGAAATGGGAGGTGAGTGAATGAGTGCTTGAGTGAGATGGGGGCCGGCAGCTCGGACCCCCAGAGCGAAAGTGGACCCCCTAGTATCGCATTTCCAGACACCCGAGAGGGGGCCGGCCGAGAACGGGCGGGAAGCGAATGGCATAGAAGAGTGACTGAGGTGCCTCCTTGGGGGAGGGCCCCATCGAGCGTGCAAAGGCTCTTGAGGTGTGAGGTAAGATCCTCGGCAGGGCAGGTGAGAGGTCCCTGGCAGGGCTGCCCCAGAAGGCAGATGAGAGGAGATCCCCAACAGGGAAGGTAATGTCCCTGGCAGGGCTGCCCCAGAAGGCAGGTGAGAGGAGACCCCAGCAGGGCAGGTGAGAGGTCTCTGGCAGGGTTACTCCAGAAGGCAGATGAGAGAAGATCCCCAGCAGGGCAGGTGAGAGGTCCCTGGCAGGGCTGCTCCAGAAGGGAATTGAAAGAGGATCCCTGGCACGGCAAGATGCCCCATCAGGCAGACGAGGAAAGATCCCCGGCAGAGCAGGTGCAAGGTAATGTCCCCGGCATGGCAAAACAAGATGCCCCAGTAGGCAGGTGAGAAAAAGTCCCTGGCAGGGCAGGTAGAAAGTCTCGGGCAGGGCAGGATGCCCTGACAGGCAGGCAAGGAAGATCCCTAATAGGGAAGTCCCAAGTGGGAAGTCCCTGGCAGGATAGGGCATGATGTCCCAGGAGGCAGGTGGGCTGTCCCCAAGAGAGTTTAAACATATCTGGGCAAGCAAGTAAGATATCATTAGCAAGCAGGAAAGCAGGCATAAAGGTGAGGAAACAGACAAGAAAGCAGACAGGCAAGCAAGAAGGAAAGCAAGATTTATGAGCAAAAAAAGGCAAACAAAAAGAGCAGCCAGATAAACAAAAAGGGAGGCGAAGGGGACTCGGCCGGAGTTCGGGTGTGAGGCTCGGCAGGACGTTCGACCTCACCCCGGCAGGGAGTTCGAGTCTCCTAAGCCTAGGGGGCAAGGGGGGCTTGGCCGGAGTTCAGGTGTGAGGCTCGGCAGGATGTTCGACCTCAGCCTGGCAGGGAGTTCAAGCCTCCTAAGCCTTGTAGGAAAGGGAGGCGAAGGGGACTCGGCCGGAGTTCAGGTGTGAGGCTCGGCAGGACGTTCGACCTCAGCCTGGCAGGGAGTTCAAGCCTCCTAAGCCTTGTGAAGTTAGAGAGTTCAAACAAGACTCAGAAGGGGTCCAAGCCTAGAAAGCCTAGAAAGAAGTTCAGACTTAAGTCGAAAAGTTAAGAGAGATACCCTTAGCAGAAAACAATGGGTGTGATTCATAGTAGTAAGTGTCATAGCCAAGAGAGAGTTTTAAAAAGAGACAGACGAAAAAGTGTCAAAAGTGGGTTGCCAAGAAATTATATTCTGACCCTTTAAAGTTCAGCAAAGAGATTCAGAATGTTTAGTTGTGAGAGATCAGACAACCTTTAGTTATCTTAAAGTTTAGATTGCCAATCAGAATATTCCAGTTTAGATTGAAGCACTGTTAAAGTACTTCGTTTTTCCTTTTATTTTAAGGCCTAAAAACTGAGATGATGTTATAGTAAACAAGCAGACCCTTCCAAAAGGACAGTAAAGAAGATTCTCCCTAACATCCCCCTAGAACAATTGTCAGACCAATAATATCCTTAAAAGACCACAAAGAGTCCAGATAAAGTTAAGATGACATATTATAGTAAAAGAATATAGCTGAGATTAAAATTACAAAGAGAGTAGTCATAGTGTAAGACCTGAATTCAGTAAATGTGTAACCACTTAAACCAACATCTCTAAGCCCAAGAAGACCCTGATGTAAAACCACTATCTTATGCAGCCTGCTGGCTAGAAAACTATAAGTAATGAAAATGTGAAAATATGCAAACTCTCCCTCCTACCCCAGCTGTACCTCCAGTCTCTTCCTTAACCTCTCCAACAGTTCCCCTTCACCAATTGTGATACCCTCACTTCCCCACTTGGGAGTGGGAACCACCCCTGCCCAGTGTTTCTCTTGGCCTGTCTCCACTACTGCTCCCTCTACCTGGTGTTTTAGAGGAAGAGACAGATTACAACACCCAATCCAAAGCACCAAGAACAGAGGAGGTCTTTCCCCTTAGAAAAGTTCCTATAGATTAATTTAAAAGATTAAAATTTATAAATGCACCTTTCACAGCCCCTGAAGCCCAAGACTCTAAGAAAGAGAGAGGGTTTAGTAGAAGACCCCATTGGAATGTCTAACCAGCTAGACCAGCTTCTGAGGCCAAATAGTTATTTCTAGAGAGAGTTAAACTCTATTCTAATAGTTCTGTTCACTCCAGAAGAAGCCCGGATAGTCCAGATAGCAAAAATAAAAAAAATAGACTGTGACACCCAAGAGACCATAAGATGCCCTTAATAGACACCAGCTAAAATTCAGACCAAGAAAAAAAAATAAAAGCAGCAAAGCATGAGAGACTATAGATCCCTGATAGTGAGAATCAAAGTCTACGGTCTACCTCTCAAAACTACTAGACCCAGTAGTTAAGAGATAACCAACTTGCCTGCAAACAGTTGCAGTAACAGCTACCCTAATAAAAGAAGTCTAAAAGGTTGATCCTGCAAAAGAAAAATTGCTAAGCCAGAAGACTTAACACTAGTTGACTGACTCTAAAATAATGAACACAAATGACTTAGAATTAATCACCCTATGCAGTTTCTCGCTAGAGAACCCCTAGCCAATCTAGAACATGATTCAAAGTAAGAAGAAAATTAGTAATTGCAGACAAAGAGAAAGCAGAAGTGCTTTAAGCTTTGTTTTGCTGCTGTCTTTAGTGAGAAGACAGCTTGTCTTCAAGACAGTGGTCATACTGAGTCAGTAGATATTTTTAAAGAACAGAATAGTCCTCCTGTTATCAAAAACAAAGTAGTCAGAGAAGTAGTAATTTGCTTGAATGCCCACTCACATGAAATCCATCCCAAAGAGATAAGAGAGCTAACTGATAAGTTTGCAAAGCCACTCTATCATCTACCAACAGTCTCAACTCACTAGTGAAGTTCTAGATGACTGAGAGCTAGCCAATGTAATTCCCATTCATAAAGAGTAGAGAAGAGCCTAGTAATTATATGCCAGTTAGCCTGACCAAAGTACCGAGTAAGATGATAAAGCAGTTTATACTGAGAGCTATTGTGCAGCACTGATGAGATAAACAGAGTATCAGACCCAGCCAGCATGAGCTTAAGAGAAGTAAGTAGTGTTCGACCCCACTAGCCTCCTTCTCTGACCAGGTGACCTGCCTGGTAGATACATGAAAAGTTGTTTATGTTGTCTATTCAGACTTCAGCAAAGTCTTTGACACTGTTTCCCACAGCTTATACAAGAACACTCTTTGCTAAGTTAAGAACTGGCTAGATACCCAAGCCCAGAGAGTAGTAACGAATAGTGCTGCATCCAGCAGGCAACCAGCCACCAGTGGTGTCCCTCAAAAGTCTGTGCTGAAGCCAGTTCTATTTATTATATTTATTAATAACACAGATGAAAGTATTGAGTCCTTCATTAGTAAATTTACAGATGACACTAAGCTGAGAGCACGTGTCCATCTGTTAGAGAGTAAGAAGACTCTGTAGAGAAACCTAAAATGATTAGATAGATAAGCAAAATCCAAGAAGATAACGTTTAATAAGTCCAAATCCCAGGTGTTGCATTTTAGCCACAATAACCCCCTGCAACCTTACAAGTTGAAGGTAGTGTAGCTAGACAGTACCCAAGCAGAAAAAGACCTGAAAGTGCTAGTTGATAACCAACTAAATATGAGCCAGCAGTATGCCCTGATGGCCAAAGCCAACAGTATAGTGGGCTGTATTGAGAATAGTGTGGCCAGCAGGAGCAGAAAGGTCATCCTTTCCTTGCACATAGCATTGGTGAGGCCATGCCTTGAGTACTGTGTCCAATTCTGAGCCACTCAGTTTAAAAAAGACATTAAGATGCTTGAGCGTGTCAAAAGAAAGCAACAAAGCTAGTGAGAAGCTTAGAACACCAGCCCTATAAATACTAGCTGGAAGAGCTGAAGTTGTTTGGCCTAGAGAAAAAGAGATTCAGAAGTAACCTTATCACTCTACAACTCCCTGAAAGGTAGTTACAGTAAGGTGAGAGTTAGTCTCGTTCTTCAAGCAGCAACTGATAGAACGAGAAGACACAGTCTTAAGTGGTGCCAAAAAAATTTTCTGCCTAGAGAAGTAGTAAAGTCACCATGCCTAGATGTGTGTAAGAAGGGACTGGATGTAGCACTTAGTGACATCGTTTAGTTAGAGTTAGATTTGATCCTAGAGGTCTCTTCCAGCCTAGTGATTCTGTAATTCTGTAATTCTGAAACTTTCAAGAAAAAAATATGGAAGTCCCTTCCAGGTGTTGCTCACCACACATACCGCAGTGCGAACTCCAGAAAGAAGTCAGACCCACGTTACTGGAATTACAGGACCAGTACGGCCCGCTGATGCCGGACTAGGCCCAACAGGACCACCTGCCACCTCTTCTACGCAGACAGCAATCGAGAGACCAGGAGACCTAAAATTAACTGTCAAGAAAAGGCCAAAGCAGTATCTACTAAGAGAACGCCCAGTAGGAGACTGTAAATTGATGAGGTCTTCAGCCCAATCAGAGAAATAAAGGGGGGATTTGTTATGAACAAGTTTCCCGGTCCTGGAGGGGCCTGGGCTGTCCCTGTCCTTGCCCCCCATAGCGAGACAGCTGCACCATCCCCCCAGAGGAAAACACAGAGCACCCATTAGCATATTAAAAGAGCTCTGAGCTCTCAGAATGCAACCTCCCGCTCCTCCCAATTTGTGCTGTCACCCAGCCTTTTAGAAAAGTGGGGTTTTTCCTTTTTGCAGAGAACCCCATAGCTGGGGTGAGGCTGCTGTCCCTCGAAGCGGCTGACCCCCTCCCAGCCAGAGGTTATCCCCACACCCCAGCAAGTTTGAGGACGGAGGGAAGCTGCCCCGAAGGAAAGTTGCTGGACAGCATTTTCCTACCTCATTAAAATGTGAAAAGAAGCAGCCCATGCCTAGATAGCCCTGTCATTGTTCTCTGTAACTACCTCCTTCAGCAGGAATACCTCTGCTTCGACCAGGACAAATGCATATGCATTTGTATATGCAAATAAAACCAACCCTGTGAATCCTGGGAGGGCTTTTTTGAGAGGAACTGCACCCCAAGATGGGAAGCTAGATGCATCAGAGGAGAATTAGAGGGTGTCCTGGCCGAGCAAGAAGTGGACGCACCCCCTGGCCTGGTTTGAAGACTCACCATGACCTATGAGGAGTCTGAATAAAATGGGAACCGGGGTCTCAGGGTTGTAGTTTTCCTGAGATTCTCCTTGGGGTTGGTGTTCCCCAAGGTAATAAGGGTCTCCCAAGGTTGCTGTTCCCTAGGAGTTTCCCCTAGGTTGCTGTTCCCAGAGGTAATAAGGTTTTCTGTCTTCTCTTTGCCCTAAGTGTTTCACACCAGAGGTAGAGACGACAAACTGAGTCCGCCGGTGCACATTTCCAAGGTTATTTATTCTACATTATCTCAGTCCTTTTTCAACTCTGCCAGGCACTTCCCTGGCAGGGTACCTTATCTTAGTTCTTTCTCAGCTCTGCAGGGTGTCTTCGCAGAGCAGGACACGCGGCAGACTGGGTGGATCAGAGAGCCCCGCACCTTATGTACAGTCCCCTTGACCCAACCACTGTCCGAGACGTATTTTTTATTTACAAAATTTTACCAATACCTATTACCTATACTAACATGTCAGTTCTACTCTAAACCAATCTCTAAAACCCAACTCAGCACAAGATGGGGGACGAGAACAAGAACAAGGAGGACAGGGGCCACTCCCCAATTCCTCCATCTTGTCTCTTCAGCCCCATATGCTAAGAATCCTAATTTCTATATTTATATTCTATAATAAACCATCCACTACTTATTTCAAATTCTTAGGATTTGTGATTCTTCCTGCATGTGAGTGTTCACTCCCATGGACAGGGATCAGAGTCAGTGTCCTCCTGGGCTCTGTGTGGGTCTAACTGACCCCCCTGTACAGATCCCAGACCCCCCTGTCCAGTCTCCAAACCCTCCAGGGCGGCCAGAGGGATGTTCTAGACTCCGACACCGGGGAACTCAAGTGACTGAGACAGAGAATGGGAAAGTCTTGTTTTTCCCTGAGGGAAAAGAGTGGACATCTGCTATGCTGGACTCCAGTGACAGATCCCTCACCACTCTACCCTCTAATGGTTGACCAGAGAGAGCTTCTAGCTGTTCCTGTGGAGACAAGGACTTGGCACCTACTGCGGGCAGCTGAGCGAAGAACTGCAACAACACCTGCTCCTTTGGACTCTGCAATCCTGCTGATGACTTTAATAAAGAGCTGATCACTTTAATAAAGAGCTGAATATTAATAAAGGCATATGCCCTGTTCTTTTCATCATTAACTTGTGCGACTTTAAAACTAACCTGAAAAAAAAAAAAAAGAAAAAAAAAAAGAAAAAAAAAGTAAAAAAACAAGTTTGGTAAATTAATGTCTCTTAAGTTCTTAACAGGAAAGGGGAAGCAGAGGATGGCACCCCTGCTGAGAAGACTGCAGAAAGCTCTTCTTTTATGTTTTCAGTCTTTTAAACTGTTCTTGATGAACTCTAAACAAATAGTTACAGCCTTTGAGTGAGAACTTAACGCAGAACTGCTTCTCTCCTTCTCTTGTTTAGTTTGTCATCAAACCTAGGTTGAATGCAAATGTGTTGAATGTGAGATACTGTAGTACTGTGCATCTCATAAAAGATGAGGTATTTGCTGTCAATGTGATCCATCAAGATGCATCAGAAATAATGCACAAATTCAACTATTAATGTGTGTATATAAGTTTAATCCACCTGAACAATTAGAGCACAGTAGCTTACTGCCACTGAGAATAAGGATATATGATGATTTCCTGACTATCATGATATTTACTGAGAATTGTTTCTAGTGCTCAGATATAGCCTGTTAAACTTACATGCTTTTGACAAAGATTGTGATCACCAGTTTGATTTTTAGTTCAAAAGACATTTCCCTGGAAATATTTGGGCTGGTGAATAGGCATGCATCCTATTTCTACACAACCCTTGCAAATTTCAATGGAAATCAAAACTTTACATGATGCACAAAAATTGCTGGGAACAATAAATTGGGTCCGTCCCTTGCTTGGGATTTCAAATGCAGATTTAGAGTCATTGTTTGCCCTCCTGGGAGGAGAGCCCAACCTCTTATCACCCAGACAGCTTAAACAGAGAAGCACAAATTGCGCTTCAAAAGGCAGCTGATGCTATCTCTCAGAGGCAATTAGCCAGGTGGGCTCCTGAACTGCCCTTGTGGCTAATCATTCTAAATCCCAACAAACAGCCTTATGCCTTAATATTTCAGTGGGACTCAGAAAAACCAGACCCTCTGCTAATTATCAAATGGGTCTTTTTGCCTAACAATATGCCCAAGATTATTCCCATGCAAGATGAACTTATGGCCATGCTGATTGTCAAGGCTCGTCAAAGACTGACCTCTTTGGCTGGGAAAGATTTTGATCGTATCTATCTACCTCTCACAATGTTTTATTTGAATTGGTTGCTACAGATGTCTGAAAAATTGCAAATTGCTTTAACAAATTACCCAGGGCAGATATCTATCCATCCGCCTAAACACAAATTATTGTGTTTTAATTTAATCCCCAAGCCAAAGAGAAGTGAGAAGAGTCCTTTGCAAGCTATGACAATATTCACAGATGGGTCTGGGAAAACCCATAAATCAGTGATTGTATGGAGGGACCCTGAAACTGGAACTTGGCAATCTGATATTGCTGTTGTTGAAGGGTCTCCACAAATAGTGGAGTTAGCTGCCGTGGTCAGAGTGTTTCAGAAATTCAGCACACCTTTTAATCTGATTACTGACTCCGCATATGTTTCAGCGATTGTACAGAGAGCAGAGAATTCTGTTGTGAAAAATGTTAAAAATTATATTCTTTTTTCCTGGTTAAAACTGCTGGTCTCCCTGTTAGACAAAATTACAGCTCCTTACTTTGTGATGCATATCAGGTCACATTCCAGTCTACCCAGCTTTCTCACTGAAGGTAACACCCAGGCAGACTTGTTAACCTTATCAGTGCAGCATGTTTTGCCTAACAAAATAGAGCAAGCTGAACTGAGTCACTCCTTTTTTCACCAAAATGCTGGAGCTTTGGTAAGACTTTTCGAATTAACTCCAGCACAAGCCTCTAATATAATTTCTATATGCCCTGACTGTCAGCGTTGCTCCCTTCCTAATGTGAACACAGGGGTCAACCCGAGAGGTCTACAGAGCCTACAAATTTGGCAAACAGATGTGACACACATTCCTGAATTCAGCCACTTGAAATTTGTGCATGCTTCTGTCGATACCTTTTCAGGTGCTCTGTTTGCCTCAGCTCACACGGGAGAGACAGGGAAAGACACCTGCCGTCATTTCGCTGCTGCCTTTGCCACCTTAGGAATTCTGCAACAGATTAAGACAGATAATGGACCCGCATACATTTCCTGTAGAGTTGCAAACTTCTTCTCCTTATGGGGTATCACCCACAAAAGAGGTATACCTCACTAACCTACAGGACAGTCAGTTATAGAACACGCCCATGGCTCTCTGAAACGTCTTCTGTTACAAAAAAAGGGGGGAGCCAGGGACACTCTTGCTGAAAGATTATGCAAAGCCCTGTATGTTTTTAATTTCTTGAATTGTTCAACGACAGACTTAAATCCCCTCAAATTATTGAACTTGCTACTGTTGTCGGAGCTTTTCAAAATTTTTCTGTTCCTTTTAATCTAGTAACAGATTCAGTTTATGTTCCAAGAATCGTGAAGCCTAAGCCCTGAAAGAAAGTGTAAAACCTGCAAACAGAGGATAGATTTGAATAGTTGAATAAACTCCTATAAGCTAAAGACTCCATAAATAGATTAGAAATTTAGTTAAAACAAGCTTATATGTATTAAGCATTATATTATGTATTGTTATAATCATTCCTTATATTTTACAATGTATTTAAACTAAAAGTAGAATCTGGATCTTGGCTAGATAACCTGTTTAGTGGCTGGGGTTTGACCCCTTGGCTAAAAGATTTTCTTAGGATAGGAATGCATGTAATGATTTTAATAATAATTGTATTAGTTATCATACTTGCTTGCTTCAGTGTGTGCAGAGATTAATTGATAAAGCCATCAAGGGGGTGTTCTTGGTTAATACAGAAGGGGGAGATCTGGGAATACACAAGACAGAGTCAAACAGACTTGATTAGCATAGCTAGTTTGATAACCAAAATGCCATGGCAGGAACAAACAGAACTGGGAAAATTACAGAACATGGGATTACACCTGCTTAAGGGAAGAGAGAAGATTCAATCAACTTCTGCAAGCAAAGAATTGTTGTAAAATGCATGAGCTTTCTGTGTGGTTTTTAACCTGATTATTGTAGTAGAAATTATTAACCTGTTTGAAATAGGATGTAAGTTTTTGGGAAACCTGAGTAAAATGGAATTCTGATCATCGAATCAGTCTCCCTGTCTCTCATCAATCACTAATAGGGCAGGATGTCCGCACTGTCTGGGACACCCAGGGACAGGCAGTGTCCTGCAGGCACGGCAGCCCTGGGAAGGGGATGGAGGGAGGAGGGTGGGAAAGCAAAGCAAGACCCTGCCATGCCTTGGATCTCTGATGGTGAAGCAGCACAGGGTGGTCAAGAGCAGCCCAGAGGGCCTGGGGTTCCTGCAGATCACCCAGCACTTACCTGAATATAGAGGGAAGCCTCCAGGGTCATAACGTCCTCCTCTGGAGGAAGACAGAGGACACTCCGAAAGCAGGAGCTCATCAGCTGTGTGCTGTCCTGCAGCACCGACACCACAGAGCTGCAAAGAGAGAGGGCCAGCTGCACACTGGTGATGGGAGCGGTGTCTCAGGGCTACGGGGTGCTGGGCTGGAGTCCCTGAGAGGGATAAGCAGGTACCTGAGAGCAGTGATGGCCGAGAAGGCGAGCAGCCGCACCTCCGTGCGCATCTGGTTCTGGGGCTCCTCGTTCAGCAGCTCCTGTCAAGCACAGCTGGGCTGGGACCTGGCAGCTCCTCGCCCTGCAAGCACTGCCCTCTTCCCCGAGGGTTCCCTGCCCCCTTCCCCAGAGCACCAGGTGCCCCTCACCTTGATCTTCTCTGCCAGTTTGTGTCCGCGGCAGAAGAGCTCCAGGCCTAGCAATGAGCCGCGTTCCGTGGCACTTCTGCACGGGGTGCAGACGCTCTCGAGGAACTTCAGCTTGCTGTCCTTCATCTGGCAGCCAGGGGACAGAGAGACAATGGGGTGTCTGAGGGGGGGACACATGGCCAGCAGGACCAGAGCCCTGCGGGAGCAGCAGGGCACAGCCACCATCCAACGGGCTGCGGTTACCGGGCAAGAGAGGCTGACAAAGGTCTGGATGAATGCCATGGCCTCCTGTTCCGCTTCATACACAGGCAACCCACTGGCATCTAACAGAGAGGAGGGAGGGCTACAGAGGATCTGGCAACAGGAGAGGGCAGGGGAAGATCTGCCCTCCTCCTAGGCCTGTGCCTGTTCTGCTGGCACAGCCTTCCCATGCGGATCTTGGCTGGAGGGTGCCCAGCAGAGGAGCTGCCGTGCTGGAGAACAGTGTGGAGGGCAAAGCCCCCGTGCCCTGGGCTGAGGAATGTGCTGGCAGGGGGACAGGAAAGGTGCAGCGCCCCGTGGCATCCCTGCCTCCTGCCAGCCCAGCTGCTGCTCACTGCCCTGGTCCTGGAGCGGGAGCTGGGGCCCCTCTGCTCAGCCCCTCCTTGGCAGAGGCATTCAGCCCTGAGCAGCCTCGGCACTGAGGCATCACAACCACCCCCGGGCTCCCAGCTGCTGTGTGCCAGGGAAAAGAGATCCCAGCATTGTGCAGGGTACGATCCCAGCTGTTGTATTTCTCTGGGGAACGGTTTTTGCCCTCGAAAGACCCCTGGAGTCTGTAACCATGTAGTTTAACCCTTCCTCCCCTTTCTGACCCTACTGGCTGAGTTCCAACTATCTCTTCCTTGGCAGGAGTCTAGATAAGGCCCTGCTCTTCCTCATTCGTTCTCTTTCGCCCCTGGAAACTGTTATAAATAGGGCCAGGAGACCTTCTGCTCCAACACAACACCTTTATTAATCAGCTCTTTTAAAGGGGCGCTCGAGGGCTGCGCACACGAGGGCTGCGCACGCCACCGCCGCTCCCACAGAGACGCCGCTCCAGAGGAGGAGTCTTCGGTCCTGCTGCTGGTGCTGCAGAGCCGGGGCTTCCATCCTCGCGAGAGTGCGCAAAAAGCCTCCCTTTGGCTCATTTGGTCTAGGGGTGTCTCGGTCTTGGAGCATTCTGTATTGAGGGCGAGGAAGCAGGCAACTCCGCCTGGTGACTCTGGCTGGTGGCTGAGGGGTTGGCCGACCCAATGGTGTCACTTGTGGGCTCCAGTCCGGTGCTGGTCAGTCGTTCTGGGGAGTTCTCCTCCCCAGCTGGACTTCCTGGTGGAGCAGTGCACCTCGGGAGCCTCTGTGTCTTTGCATTGTGGGCTGGGTCGGCAATAGTTTGATGGGCAGCCCAGGAGCAGCAGGACCAAGGCAACAGTAGCCACGTTCCTGGGCGGAGCCAGCAACTGCTCCACAGGCTGAAGAGGCGGAGCAGCAGCAGCGAAGGTGGTGTCTCTGGTTCGATGGGCAGGTGGGGAGCAGCGGAGGTGGCACACAACAGGGACAGGGGAGAAACAGCAGGGAAACAGGAACTGGGGTCACAGAACTCCTACTGTAAAACAACTTAGAACAAACTGGTTACAAACAGGTAAGTCATAGTTCCAGTATTTTTAACTCTTTTTAACTATTACTACTCTTCATCTGGGGGGGAGGGTATTCATTTCAGAAACCATTGAGAATAAATGTCTTGGACTACATCTGGGGGTTAGAGCCTCTTTTGGAATCTTTTGCCTTGTCCCTGAGATGTTCCTCCAAAGCCCTCTAGGATCTGAGCCAGCCTAGGAACTCTGGGGGGCTGCAGGGGAAAATTTCACCCAGCCCAGCAGGGCCCCTCACTCACCCGCCTGCAGGGACTGCACCATTGTCACCTTGTAGGGCTGCACTGGGGAGCTGCTTTCCTGGGGATCCCCGTCCTCCTGCCAGGCCACCCTGGGCTGCCTCGGGGTTTTTTTCTCCATCCTTCAGTAGAAAGGAAAAGGCTGGAAGTGGAGAAGGGGAAATGAGAATCTTTGGGGAAAAACCTCAGCACCAGGGGGATGCTGATGAAGCAGGGAAGGTCTCAAGCTTTTGAGCAGAGACTCCTCTCCAGCTCTGTGTTCCTGTCCTGTCCTGCTGGACACTGAGCACAGGGGCTGCAGTGGGGTGTCACAAAGGGCTCCTCTGTGACACAGCCCCTGTCCCCACTGTGACACAGCCCCTGTCCCCACTGTGACACAGCCCCTGTCCCCACTGTGACACAGCCCCTGTCCCCACTGTGACACAGCCCCTGTCCCCACTGTGACACAGCCCCTGTCCCCACTGTGACACAGCCCCTGTCCCCAGCAACAGCTCCCAGCAATTGTTTACAGGGAACCTGCCCCCAGCAACAGGGCCCAGTGACCACTGCTCCAAGATGGGTCCCAGGCAGCTCCCGGGTGGGTTCCTGGTGCTGGAGGGGCAGCAGAGACAAAAAAAGCTGGTTCCAAAGGGGCTTCACTGCTCCTTGTGAAAAACAAAGCTCACTCTTTAGAATGTTTTAGTTTAAAAATAGGGTAAAAGAAGGGCAGTATTTCCAGCTCTGGGGGGCTTTTGACGCATGGCCAAAGAGCACTAAAAAAACCTTAAAATCATGTTCTATATATACAGTTCTATAGCTGGGCTTACATGCATATTTGTTAGCTTATACATCGTTTAAACAGTCCCCAGAACCTTGGATGTTGCAGGGGCTCTTCGTGTTCAGGTTTCCCATCCTGACTCACCTGTGTGACATCCTGAGATCAAATTAATCAATTTGATTCCTTCCCGTGATTTCATCCTTGGTGTTTCACACTTTTCTGATCACAGGAGTTAACGAGCTCTCCCCCAGTCTCCTCCGGTGCTCTGTCTTGTGTCACTGTTATCCCTTGGGCAGGGCAGGCAGTGCATGGCCTCACACTCTTCTTCCTACTCACACAAAAGCCTTTGCACAGCTTCTGTTTTGCTAAGGTCTAGAGTACAATCCGTTCATCACAGCATTATTTCTATAAGCAATACATAGACATTATATTTATTACACTACTATTTCTATGAGCAATACAGTTCCTACTTAAAGTGATATATTAAATTGTATTAACAAGGAGATAAAAAGACATACAATTTGTACTGTATCTAAATACTTATGATCAATAACAACATGCAAAGTCTAATATATAAATGCAAAGGCCAATGTTACCTGGTCGTTTTTAACACTCCTTAACCAAATGCTGCACTGAAACCTAAGTGGTTTGTGACAAAACCTTAACCAGAAGTAATATTGTAACAAGATGTGCAGGTAAAGCAGGTAAGATAGCACAGCAAGGGAGATTACAGGTGCCATAAAAAGCAAGATAGCAAATTTTAACAGAATTTGAGAACTGCAAATTAGCTAAAAACAAGTTAGACTGAAAAACAAGAAACACCAGGCATGGGCTGAAGATAGAGGCAAGAGGTTCAAACGTGAGGAAGACTACAGAAGCCTTCATCAAAAGACCACCAGAAGACTGAGGACCACCACAGAAGGATGCAGCTTTATGCAAATATGAGTATGCTAATAATATGTGCAATTGTGAGTTGCATGGTAGGACTTTTAAAATGTAACTGAAGGCTAAAGAAAATTGAGTGAGTTTTT
Organism: Prinia subflava; assembly: GCF_021018805.1. Classification (NCBI taxonomy): domain Eukaryota; kingdom Metazoa; phylum Chordata; class Aves; order Passeriformes; family Cisticolidae; genus Prinia; species Prinia subflava. The sequence continues at coordinate 2,604,921 of NC_086272.1, forward strand.
GGCAGAGAGATCCCCCTCACTCCCAGTGCTGAATAAACCAAACACCTGCTTTGGAGCTGTCTGACTATGGAGTTTTATTTTCTTGCCCATTTTTGAGCATCAGCAGGGGGAGATGCTGCTCTTCACTCGGTCTGTGAACATTACATTGCTGAAATGTGCAAAAAACATTCAGTTTCAACAGCAAGTTTAGTTCCTACAAATGTTTCAAGAAGAAATTTATATTGCCTTCAGCTTAAAAATCTTTGAGAGCAATGTCTGGGTGTAGAGAGAATTGAGCAAAGTTTAAATGATTTAACAAAGTTTGAGCAGACAGTGCTTGGTTGTTCTTCATGTGCTGCAAACACAAGATAAACAAAGTTCACTCTTTAAATTTTTGAAAAGTTAAATAAGAGGCAAAAAGGGACTGTGTCCAGCATTGGGGTGTTTTTGTTGGTCAGCCAGAAGACTCAGCATTAGCTTAAAACAAGGTTCTCTATATGCTGTTACATCACTGGGGGTACATGCGTATTCATGAGTTTATACATTATTCTAAAATTCTTGTGAGTGTTTGATGTTCTAGGAACATTTTTTTTGGTTTTAACTTCTGACTTGCTTGCGTGGCATCCTGTAGATTAGGTCAATATATTTTATTTCTTCTTCTGGTTCCATCTTGTTGCTTCACACTCCCTGATAACAGGGAGTCTCTTAAAATAAATTCTCTTCCAAGGCTCTGGTTTTTTGTCATGGTTATAACTTGGAGAGGCCAGTCTGCAGGTGGGAGAAACAACATAATTTTTTTATACCGTTCTTTGAGTTAGTTACATAAAAGCATTTTAACATTGTATAATCTCTATTTTAATATTTTGCTAATGCCTGTGATATGTTTATCAAGTTACTATTTATATAAGCTACATGGTGCATACATAAACTGATAGATTATGTTATACCAACAAGAAGTTAAAAGGAATTATAAGTTGTACTATATCAAATATTTGTGATTAACAGCAACATGCAAAAGCTAATATATAACTGCAAAAGCCAATATTATATTGTCATTTATAACAGCACCCATCGCTCCTATCAATTGGCTCAACATCTTTGATGTCCTGGATTTTTTGTTCAGTTCTGGGGCTGGGGCTGGATTCTCCCTTCCTTCCAATCTCTTTGTTTGAAAATCCCCCTTGAGCCAGAAGAGGCCATGAGCTGAGTGCTGATTTTTCCTTTCTGGACAAGTGAGCGCAGGGCCCAAGGGCAGCGCAGCCCCAGCAGGGCCCGGGAGCTGGGGTTGGTGTGGATCAATCAATGGCATTGATCAAAATGCCATTGATCAAAAATCAAAACAAAAATAAATCAAAAAAATCCACAAAAATCACAAAAAAATCCACAAAAAATCCCCCCAAAATCCCCAAACCCTTCCAAAAAATCCCCAAAAAATCCCCCAAAAAAATCCCTCAAAAATCCCCCCCAAACCCTAAAACCCCCCCAAAAATCCCCAAAAAATCCCCGAAAAATCCCCCAAAAAATCCCCCCAAAATCCCCACCCCCCCAAAAAATCCCCAAAAAAATCCCAAAAAATCCCCAAAACATCCCTCAAAATACCCCCCAGAAATCCACAAAAAACCAAAAATAGAAAAAAAAATTTAAAAAAAAAAATCACCTGCTTGGGTGAGCTCTGCCTGACACGGAGAGGGGCCCTGGAGGAGGCAGGTGCAGCTCTGCTCTTCCCCAGAGGGTTTGTGCACTGCTCAGGAAAGGATTGCCATGGAATGGGGGCAAAAATCCTCCCTGGGGCTCCCGGGAGCACTCTCAGAGATGACAGTGAAAAATATATATAAAAAATATAAAATTCTGCACCTCTAAGGCTGGTTCCCAGAGCAGAGAAAGAAGGAGAAAAAGCACAGTTTGTTTGCAGAAACTGCACTCGCTCCCTCCCATTCCTTCTCACAGACTGTGTTGTCTGCAACGCAGGCAGCAGAAGAAAATAAAGGGGAGGTTTTTTCTTTTTCACTGGTTTTCCTCATTAGCTATGGCAAAGAAAGTTTTCCCAAGACTGTGTCTTTTTTCCTGGAACTGTTCAAACCTGTTCTGGACTGAAAAGCCAAAAAAACATCAGGAGCTCACACCTGTGACCCATCAGTGCCTGAGATGCAACATTTTCCAGTGCAAAAAGTCTGATAAGAGACTGAGCAAACCGAGCTATACCTCACAAAAAAAGATTATCTCTGAATTTGCTATCTCTTCAAAACAATGAAATGTTCCATTGTTTAATAGTATTCATTTTTCCATGTTTGTGAGTACTTTGCTTATTAAATAAATAGGTTTTTCCATTTTTCTTGAAAGCAACTTTTGTCTCCCAAACCACAGAGGGGAGGGGCTACTTGAATTTGCATTCTAAAAAGAGCCCTTCAGAAATTTCCTCCCTAAATCTGCCCTAAACCAAAAAAATGTAGTCAGCAAGACTTTGCTTCTGCCTAGATCTGTTATATTGCCAAAGAGAGAAAAGAAAAATCCACTCTTGGATGTCTCAGGATTCTAAATCTATTTTTATGAGCCTTAAACATTACAGCTCTTTGCACCATGGAAATTTCAAAAGATCCTAACTGTGAAAAAGGCATATTGTGTGGCTCTACGCAGATATTTACCATATATGATATGCTAGGTAGAAAAGTGATGCTGTATTAACATTTGAATAATATAGTGAATGTAGTTTTGTAATTAACATTGAGCTTTAGTAATTAAAATAGAAGCTATGTGTGTGAGATATTCTTTTTAGCTCAAGAAAGAGAGAAGAAATTCTTTGCACAGAGATAACAGTTACAAGAACTCCTAAATCTTCTAGTGAAGAAGAATTTATGGCTTCCTTATCAACAGAAGCAACCTCTTCAAGGACTTAAACCAGACTCGCAGATGCTAAAGAATTGAAAGACAAGTAACAGCTGAAAACGATTGTTTTAAATAAAATATGCATAGTCATGAGGAGGTTCCTGAAAAAGAGAGAGATTTCTCTCTAGGTGCCCTTCTCCTGACTAGCCTTTGTCTGGAAGTGGGAGGGGCTGTGGCCCGGGCTACCTTCTTTTGCTATTATTGTCTCATAAATTGTCCTACTCTAAATTGTTTAACTTTTATTATTGTATTTGTATTACTTTTTTTTTAATAACCATTTTTATTTTTATTAAATTTCCAAAAATCCCAAAAGCGAGTGATTGGTGTTTATTACACTAACCCACCATTTTTCCTCCTCACGTGGCTATTCTAAACCCAAAGTTTTCCTTTCCATGAATCTCTTTAACCAGTAAGAACCTTCTTAGGCTTCTTCTTACGTCTCCCCTTTGTCAGGGAAGACACAAGAACTCCTGTGGCTCAGGAACTGAGTGCATCCCTAAGGAGCACGTGGGTGAAACCCTGCTGTCCTGGCAATGCTGATCTGTAAAACTGACGCTGTCTGGAGCTGCAGCTTGGAGCTCCTGGCAGGAGCTGTGGGGACAGGGGGGTGCCAGGGCAAGTGCCAGGGCCAGCAGGGAGCTGGGATGGGGGCAGAGCCAGGGGAAGGGCTCTCCCAGAGCCCCTGGAATGTTGGGGCTTGGACCCTGGCAACCGTCAACAGCCCACGGAATGTTTGGGATTTGGACTCTGCAGCTGCCATCAGCTCTTGGACGTTGAGGTTTGGACCTTGCAAAGGCCAAAGACCCTTGGACATCAGGGTTTGGACCTTGCAAAGGCCAAAGACCCTTGGACATCAGGGTTTGGACCTTGCAAAGGCCAAAGACCCTTGGACATCAGGGTTTGGATCAGAAAAGGCCAGTGGCCTTTGGACATTGGGGTTTGGACTCAGCAAAGGCCAGTGGCCTTTGGACATTGGGGTTTGGACTCAGCAAAGGCCAGTGGCCTTTGGACATTGACTTTTAACCTTGCTGCTGCCAACACCCCCTGGATATTGGCACTTGCCATGGCCCACGCTGCTCATGCCAAGGCGCAGATGGAGACCACCCCCTCAGCAGAGTTTTGCCTTCAGGGGAGCAGTGTCTCTGCTTGCTGCTTTCCCCAGCTCTCTGGGGTCTTCTTCCCTGCTCCTTCTTGGTCATTTGTGCTCTTTTCTTGCCTGTTCCTGCAGACCCCGAGAGAAAAGCTTGCTGCCAGGCAGGACTCAAGCAATCTCCAGCTAGCAGGCATCAAAGAGGAAATGAATCGCTTCCTTGAGCAGAGGGAGGCTCTGCAAAAGCAGGTGAGTGGAACAGCAGTGGCACCGCAGCCATCCAGCAGGTGCTCTGTGCCCTTCTGGCCTTGCCATGGCAGAGCAGCAGCTCAGGGGGTGATCCCTGGGGCTGCCTCACGCTGTGAGCGTGGCAGCTGCTCTGAAGGACACTTAGGGATCTGCTGGATCTCAGCTGCTGCCCTGGACAGCAGGGTTGGTCCTCTGGGCTCTTGAGCAGCAAGCACCAGCATGGATTTCTGCTGGCCCCTTCCTGCTGGCCTGGCTTTTGAGGTGCTTTTCCAGGTGCCCTTGGTGACCCAACGAGAGTTCAAAACAAGTTGTCCATATCCAGTGTGAGCCTGGTCCTTTCAGGACAGGGACATGTGGGAACTGACAGTGCTCAGATTTTAGGCTTTGGGCACTTGCTAAAAAGACAAGAGAGCAACTCTCTCATTCTGGCCTAGGAAAATCCAAAGGAGGAACCCAAACAATCCTTGGGAGGTGAAAAACAGTTAGCAGGTGGTGTTTTTCTAACCTGTTCAGTGGCAAAGATGTTTACAAAGAGGTGTAGGCTCTAAATGACCGGTCATTTTCATTGTACCAAAACACTGCATAAAAAGAGGGTTTTGAAGAACAAAGATTGCTCTCCACTTGCTGTAATAAGCTGAGAGTCGTGTCGTTATTATCGTGCCACCCTTAAAACAATAATGACGGGGACAAATGGAAAGTTGTCCTTTGCCTTTGCTCACAGTGTCTGCTGTGGCTGACAGGGACAGGCTGTAGCCTCTGACTGCTTTGCTCTGTTTGACTTGAGGTGGAAGAGTTGACAGCTCGGCTGGCAGCCTTCAGAGAGTGCCAGAAACCGATTGTGCACAAAGTTCAGCAAGATGGCAGTGAGGCTCTGGAGAGGGAAAAAGGCAGGTAAATGAAATCCTGTGGGACGCTGCCTTGTGATGAATGGATTCCCTCTCTCTGAGCTTTGCACCTGCCAGCATTTCCTGAGTGGCAGAGTTCTGAACTGTCCGTGCTGATGTGTTTCATTCCCTGGAGGTTGTGCTTCATTTCTTTGGAGCCCTCAGTTTCCCTGATGTAATAAACGCCAATCACTCGCTTTTGAAATTTATGAAAATTTAATAAAATTAAGAAATGGTTCTATAAAAAATAGTAATACAAATATAATAATAAAGGTTAAACAATTTAGAGTTAGGACAAATTATGAGACAATAATAGCAAAGAGTTACAGCCCGGGCTGGGTCCCCTCTCCATAAACAAAAGTCAGCAGGAGAAGGACAACATTAAAAGAGAATTTACCCCTTAAGAGGAGTCACTCCATGATTATGCATATTTTGTTTAACACAAGAGATTTTGCCTGGTACTTGTCAAAAACTTTCTGCTAATCCCCCAGGCACCTTTGAGTCTAAGTCAGGCTTGAAGAGGTTGTTTCTGTTGATTAGGAAGCCATAAATCTCTTTCCTCTGGAAAATTTAGGGGTTTCTGCAATTGTTATCTCTATGCAAAGAATTTCCTGGTTATCTTCTCTTTCTCTTGAGCTAAAAAAATCTCACACGCATAGGTTTTTTTATTTTTGATTACTAAAGCTTAATGTTAATTACAAAACTCCATTCACTATATTATTCAAATGTTAATACTTAATACTTTAATAACTTTTCAATCTAGCATAATACATAAATATCTGCATAGAGCCATATAATATGCCTTTTTCACACCTGAGGACAAAGGCTTTTGGAGTAGCTCTTTCCCTCTGAGGGCTGTTGTGTTGTTTGGTTGGTGTCTTAACCCTGCCCAAGCTGCAGTGTAAGGAGCTGGACACATCCATCAGCTCCACCTTGGGTCTGGTACCTCGAACCCTTTGGGAGCTGGGTCAGCCTGGCATCCTGATTGCTTTGCTAGGCAGAACAATCTTAAACCTGTGATCTCTGATCTGAGCCAGATTCCCCTCTGAGGAGCCCAAGGGACACCAAAGTCTCTCCTGGCCATCTGTTGCCTTGCTCTGCAGGCCAACTCTAACTCTGAAGGGGAAGGAATGGAGCCTCAGAAACCTGGAAGGAAACAACCTGGCCTGGGTCAAGCAGGTGTCTCAGCTCCATTCTGCTTTTCACTGGGGTGAGCAGCTCCTCTCAGACCGCATAGGAGAACTGCAGGAGCTCAGCACCCAGGTAACCTGTGCAGGGCATCCTCTTTTCCAGGGACACACAACACCACCTTCAGCTGCAGCTTGGAGCCCCAAGTGCTTCCTTCTGCCAGCAGCATCCACTGCTGCCATGTCCTGCCCGGGGCTGCTGCTGCGCCCTGGGGCCAAGGCTGGCTCTGGTGTCTCCTGATGAGGTTTTTCCCCGTTCTCTCCTGCAACAGGAACTCTCAGAGGAGAAGCAGGGGCAGACTCCTTTGGAGCTCCTCCATCCCTCTTAGCAGTGGAGTTGGTGCCTGGGCTGGGCACTGAGCAATGTGGGGAACACAGGCATGGTTATGGCAGGCTGGGGAGGGCTCTTCCAGCACAGCCAGTCCATCCCGTGTTTGAGCTGCCCCACCAAGGATGCCCATTGCCTCCCGTGCTTTGTTTGGTCTTTGTCCCCGTTGGAATCCTTGGCTTTGCCCCTTCTGTGTCCAGTGTGGTTTTTTGTTGCTGTAGGACACGAAATGAACCACACAGATGCCGTGAATTCTCAGAAGGCTGGAAAAAGGTGTTTATTCAAAGTGTGATTTCTTTATCTACTATTTACAGAGACCAATATGATTGGGTGGCAAAGTAAACACCTCTTCAACCACACTGGTCAAGCCAGAGGGCCATCAAGAAGTCCCTCCTCTAAAAGGAAGGAATAACATAGATATAGTTAGCAAAACATTTCTTTTTGTGTAGAGCAAAGCGCCTGGGAAATTTCACAAACCAAAACATCTCAGACATGAAATCTACAGTTTTTTTGCTTGAAGTCATTTCTCCCCCATTCCTCACCCTCCTGCTGCTCTGCTGCCCCAGCAGCAGCCCTGCCCCTGAGGCTGTGTGCATCCCTGTTGCAGATCCGCTCCCTGCAGGAAGCAGTGCAGCAGAAGGATGCTGCCCAGGCAACTCGAGAGGAGCAGCTGCTGCAGGAGCTGCAGGAGTCCCGGGCAGGCGAACGGCGCTGCAGGGACGCGGTGCAGCTGCTGCAGGCCGAGGTCTCGGAGCTGCATCTGAGGCTCCGCAGCTCCGAGGACAGAGCAGAGGCCTTGGCCACACAGCGCCAGCAGGCCAGCGGTGCCCACCGCACAGCCCAGTGCCAGCTGGACAGACTGCTCCTGGCTGTCCACCGCATGGTCAGGGACAGCAGCCACTTGGTCACTCGCAGCTCAGGCAAGCGTGGCAGGGCTGGGCTGGCAGAGGTGCAGAGGCTGTGGGAGAGCAGGGGGAGTGACCAGCGGCCATGGTCAGCCTGGGGTGACAGGCTCAGCCTTTCAGCCTTTAGGCTGGCCCCAGCCTTGGCGAGTCCTGGCAGCCTGACAGCCCTGCAGGGTCACAGGTCTGTGTTTGGACAGGGAGAAATGATCAGCACCAGGAGGGAAAAGGGCCTGAGCCCTGTCGAGCCACAGGGCCCGTGCAGCCGTCCCTGGGGCAGTGCTGGCACCAGTGGTCATCAAATGAATGATGTGACACAGGCCCTGCTGCAAGGGCGGCTCTGGGACAGTGACAAAGGCACTGCCACCCTCTGGCCAGGAAGAGGCCTGGTCTGTTGTACACCCTGGCACTGAATCTTGAACCAGAACGGCTTCTCTTTTCAGAAGAGGGTCATGTCGTGGGCCTAACTGCTTCTCAGGCCAGGGATGACCCCGCAGAGCTCACGGTGGACACAGTGGAAGCAGCCCTGCAAGACCTGTGGCAGCACCTGGAGCATTCCCAGAAGGACCTGGTAACGTGTGCCCAGTGCACCCAGAAATCCTGTTCCACTGCTGGGCAGGCAGAGCACCAATGCCAGCCTGGGTGGCAGTCCTTGGAGGGGGTTTGCCGGGGGAGGCAGGAGGATCAGAGTCATATCTACCACTTCTGTCCAGCTGCCCTCTCCCACCTGGGCGATTTCTGCCTTAGTGTTTGTAGCCCTTTGTCTCCTGCCAGCAGTGGCCCCGTGAGGTGATTCTGCTCCTCTTACCTCTCCCAGAATGATGCAAGGAAGAAGATTCAGGCCTTGAAGCTGCAGCTGAGCACGACGCAGGCTCAGAGGGACTATTTGTGTGCCTGCAATCAGGAGCTGCAAAAACAGCTGGCTGAAAGACAGGAAGGTACAGCCTCTCCTCTCCTCTCCTCTCCTCTCCTCTCCTCTCCTCTCCTCTCCTCTCCTCTCCTCTCCTCTCCTCTCCTCTCCTCTCCTCTCCTCTCCTCTCCTCTCCTCTCCTCTCCTCTCCTCTCCTCTCCTCTCCTCTCCTCTCCTCTCCTCTCCTCTCCTCTCCTCTCCTCTCCTCTCCTCTCCTCTCCTCTCTCTCCTCTCCCACTGCCCCATTTCTCACCACTGGGGATCTCTGGTGCCACGCAGAGCAAAACTGCAGTGGCCTGAGATGGCGGAGGAGAAAAACCACCAGCAGACTTATCCCAAGCAGGGCCACTGAAAGCTTTTTTTGGAGGCAGATCCCGTGGCTGGCAGTGCACCTGGCTGTGCCACCAGTGAGCACCTGCAGAGCTGCTGCCTTTCAGGTGCCATGCCTCTGCCGAGGAACTGCAGCTGGACGATTCCTTGCCTTGACTCCTCCAAACTCCAGGCCAGCCCAGAGCCTCCAGGCTCTTGGCTCTTTGTGCCAGGGCTGGACAGGCTCCCCCCAGCTCCTCTCTCTCTCTTTGACTGCCTGCTCTGCATAAGCCTAAAAGCAAACACACTTTCCTCTTCCTCTCAACCCTGCCCTTTTCATTTGTTTTTTTTTTCCTCTGCCCAGAAGTTTCCCTCATTCCTGTCAGCTGTGGGAGCCCTTGTGGGCTCAGGGCCCGGCAAACACAGCCAGGCAGAGATGCAGGATGCACATCAGTTTGCCTTTGCTTTGCTTTGCCCCTTCTCCCCCCTCCCTGGTGCAGCCATAGAGAGGGCAGAACGCAAGAACTCTCTAGAAACTGCCCTGAGGGAAGAGGCCACTGCAAGAAAGGAAGAGGCCATGACCCTTCACCAGGAGGTGGCATGTCTGCAGAGCAAACTGGAGAGCACGGAGAAGGAAAGGAAGGATGTGCTGGTGAGAGTGGCAGATACCATGAGGGGCCATTTCTTTGCTGTTTGGGGGCCTTCTCTCACTCTCTCCAAGGAGCTCCTTTCTCCAGTTACACTTTCCTCACTGCATTCTTTGGAACAGGGAGGAAAAGATGTCACAGCCGTGTCAAACCCAGTCAGGCCTGAGGCTGCTGACTTGCCTCCCTGCTGGAGCTTTCTGCCCTTGGAGCTGCAGCTCTCAGTGCCCACACCTGCAGCTCTGTTCCTCCCCAAAGGAACACCTGAGCAAGGCTCCAAGAGATTGGGGAAGGGCAGGAAGGGACCTGGGACAGGCTGAGGGAGCTGGCAAAGATGCAGCAACAAGGGGGGCCCGGGAAAGATCTGCAGCATCCCGAGAGGCAGGGAGAGGAGGGGCAGCCCGTGCTGAAAAGCAAAGAGAGACACAATCACTGACTCTTCTTCTCCCTGTTTTGGAGCACGAACGGGACAGTCTGCAGGCAAATCAAGAAAAACTGGAGTGTCGGATCCAACTTCTGGAAGAATCAGTCACAGCCTCTGAAACCCGAGCAAACTCAGCCATGGAAAGGAATTGTGCCCTTCAAGAAGAACTCCAGACCATCATATCCATCTTTCAAATTAAAAAAGAAAAACTGGAATCACAGGAAAAGGAAATGGAGATGCTCCAGCAAGAGGCAGCAGAGGCCAAAGCTTTGCAGGGCCATCTCGCTGGCATGACTGCCGACCTGTCAGAAAGGGAGAGGGAAATCAGGTTGTACCAGGAGCAGATAAGAATGCTGGAAAAGAAGAATTTAATGCAAGCATCTTCCTTGAAAAGGAAGGAATTAAACCAAATGAGAAGAGAAGCTGAGAGGGAAGCCATGAAGGAAGAGCTGGAGCTTGTGGCTGCTACTTTGAAGCAGAGGGAAAATGGAGAACTTGAATGGAGAAAGAAGGCTCAAGCCCTGAGTGCTGCCCTTGCCAAGAGTGAAATGTCCAAAGGGAGTCTAAGGAAAAAATCAATCATCCTGCAGAGAACAGCTCCCGGCAGGGACACGGACCAGAGCTGTCTGCAGGTAGGCACTGGGATTGATCTTCAATCCACTCAAACGCCCCTGAAGGATTCCAGCGCTATTTCCCATCCAGAGGTGGGAATATATATCCCTGTCAGTCCATGGCCTGCTTGGGCAAAGCAGCCTTGTCTGGCTGACTCCAGCCAGCGGCCACTGGCCTGCGGGAAGGTTTCCTGGCACACCCGCAACGACTGACACAGCTCTGGAGCTTGCTGCTAAAATCAGCTCCACTCCAAGAGCTGGGCATGGGGAGCTGCTTCTCCCATGCCTGGGCAAGGGCAGGCAACACGTGGTGGTTTGGATTTGGTGCAGGAAGGAACGCAGCAGCTGAGCCCAGTGATGGACTGAACTGAGCAGAGCTTTGTCCCCAGGGCTGAACAGCAGCTGCACTGCTGGTGCTCGCAGCATGCCTCCAGAGAGGGAGAGTTCTGAGGGACAGTTTTGTGATGCTTTCAAAGAATGGAGTCATCTCTGTTGCGGTGTGCGTTTCCCAGGACGCACAAGGCAGCATCGGGATGCGACACATTTCCCCCCGGGGAGACGTTTCCTCCCCGCTCTGGACTTCGGTGGTCTCGGCAGTTGCTTTTGGGGCTCAGAGGTGTATCAGAGGCGAGACAGGTCTTGGGGTAAACTAAGGAGATTTATTACAGGTATAACTGAAGCATAACAACTAAAAGCTGGACCCCAAAGACAGGGAGCACATGGTCCCACCGTGGGTTTTATAGACGGGGCGATACAAAGCAAACAACCAATGAAAATGCACTCAGGGAAGAGTCTAGGGCAGGGAATACAGAACTAAATCCAATGGGAATAGCAAAAGCAGTGTAATGATATGAAACAGCAAATGATATATCAAGTTAGGGAAGATTGGCAAGGAAGGTTCTAGAAACAGAGGCAGGGACACAGAGAAATGACACATAACATGTATAATTTAAATCATAACACACAAATGAAATATAAAGCTAGCTTGAAAACTTAAAGCAGAAAATCCACACCACAACACATCTCCTCTCTGAATACCCAGCAGGCTCCTGGAGCAGAAGGGGAGCGGCTGTCACAGCACTCAAGGAAAGGCCTGGAATGCGTGCTGAGTCTGCTTGCATCACCAGAAAAGAAGACAGAGTGGAGGGAACTCAACGCTGAGCCCAGCAGGAATCTTGGGCAGGTAAAATGGGCTTTCCCTGCCTCTGCAAAGCCTCAGGCTCCTCTGCAACACGACACTTTTCCCCAAGCAGCACTTTGAGGTGCTCTGCTTGTTTCCTTCCCTCTCCCTCTCCCCACTGAGGGCATCTCGGATTCTTGTCTCCGAGATTCGGTGGTAAAGTGTCTTTTGCCCTCTGAAACACCTGGCACCAGAAGCAGAAGAAGAGTCAGGAGTTGCCAGTTCTGGTTTTCCAAGGTTGTTTATTCTTTCTCATCTCACAGTTCTCTCTGTGCTCTGCCAAGGTTCCTGCTGCAGCAGAGAACTCGTGGCAGCTCCCCTCTGGTCAGGAGGTCTAACCCTTTTGTACCATTCCTCTGACCCAACCATGGTCCACAATGCATTCTCTATTTACAACTAATTGCCAATACCTATCACCTACCCTAACCATGTCACTCTAAACCAATCCCTTGTGACCCTGCACTGCAGAAGATGGAGGGCAAGAACAAGAAGGAAGAAGAACAGGTCCACGCCCTGATTCCTCCATCTTGGCTCTCCAGCCTCCATTCTAAGAAATCCCAAATTCTGCCTTTTCACCCTGTGATAAACCAACTACTACTCATTTCACACTCTTGAGACTTGTAATTCCTCTTTCACTCTGTGCCAAGGTTTCCAACCCCCTTGTAGAGGTTCCAAACCTCCTGCTCGGGTCCCAGACCCCTCTGCTGGGGTCCCAGACCCTCCAGGGTAGTCAGAGAGATGCCCTGGACTCTGACATGGGCACACACTTGTATTTTCTCTCTCTTGGCCTTCACAAATGCACTTCACTGGGGTGCCTCCCTCCTCGCCCCACACTTGACTCTCTTTCAGAGCCCACAGCAAGAGCTTCATGCCCCCAATGTCCTCTGGTACAATTAAGGGTCTCTGAAGAGACATCTCCTTGCCTTGACATCCAGGGGTCCTTTTGCTCCATGTGACCCCTTCTCCCACCCTGTGTGCAGGCAGAACATCAGTGGAGGAGCTGGAAGGGCTGTAGGCGTCGGGAGAGTTTGCTCTCTGTGCGTGGGGCTTCCAAGGAGCTCGAGTAGAAGAGTTCTTCAGAGCCTTGGGTAAGCAGCAGCCTCCTGCTGAGGCACAGCCTGTGGAGAAGGGGTCAGTGCGCTGAGATCTGCTCAGGGCCAGTCTGGGAGCCTCTTCCTTCCCCTCCGACACGGACAAAGGGTTTGCCAGGGCTGGAGTGGGGGCTGTGTGGGGGCACAGCCTGTGCCGTGGGGCTGCGGGTGCTCCTCAAGTGTGGGCTTGTCTGAGCTGGGCCTCTGGGCCTCTTTCAGGTGTGCCCACTGCATCTGCAGCTGGCCCAAGACCAACAGCACCAGCAGGAGGACGTGGAGAGCTGTGCAGGGACCAGCCAGGAGCTCTCCTCTTCCTCACCACCTGCCAGCCATCATTCTGGAATAAAGAGTTTTTCAGCAGAAGATTAGATTCAGTTTTTCACTGGCACAATGAGGCTCCGGCGAGCTGTTGTGCGATTTCACCGCTCGAGGCCAGAGCTTGTCCCTGAGACAAGAAATGGGAATTTGAGGTGTCACCAAACTGCTTCTGGTCCGAGTTTTCCAGGAGAGAATGGGGAAAACCTCATCAGGAGACACCAGAGCCAGCCTTGGCCCCAAGGCGCAGCAGGAGCCCTGGGCAGGACATGGCAGCAGTGGATGCTGCTGGCAGAGGGAAGCACTTGGGGCTCCAAGCTGCAGCTGAAGGTGGTGTTGTATGTCCCTGGAGAAGAGGATGCCCTGCACAGGTTACCTGGGTGCTGAGCTCCTGCAGTTCTGTGCTCGGAGTGGAGCTGCTCAGGAGCCTGCTGAGGAGCAGAAGGGAGCTGAGAGGCCTGGCTGATCTGGCACGGTGTCCCTCCAGCTGCTGAGGGTACCAGAGCTCCAGACCACCCACTCGTGGAACCAAGGGGCCACCGTGACACTGCGGGCTCTTGTGGAAGAAAGGGGCCACAGTGACACAGCAGGGAAAAAAAATGGGCCCAGGAGACTCTGGTCATGCTGTGGAACCTCATGGAACCAAGGGGCCTTTGTATCATAGTGGAGCTTTTTCAAACCAAGGAGATCATTGTGACATGATGGAAGATGATTGAACCAACAGGCAAGGCTGCATGGAGGCAAGGATTCCATTGTGACTCTGACAAACCAAGGATTCCACTGTGACACTGACAAACCAAGGATTCCACTGTGACACTGAAAATCCAAGGATTCCATTGTGACTCTGACAAACCAAGGATTTCACTGTGACACTGAAAATCCAAGGATTCCATTGTGTCACTGAAAATCCAAGGATTCCATTGTGACTCTGACAAACCAAGGATTCCACTGTGACACTGAAAATCCAAGGATCCATTGTGACACTGAAAATCCAAGGATTCCATTGTGTCACTGAAAATCCAAGGATTTCATTGTGTCACTGACAAACCAAGGATTCCACTGTGACACTGACAAACCAAGGATTCCCAGCTCTACCCCTTTATAAATAAGAGAGTGTTTCCTGCTGCCAGTGACTGCCAGCACTTAGGAAAGACTCACACTTTTCACTCACAGTTTATGGTATAACATAAATTATTAGTTTTATAATCATAAATCTATAATTAATATTAATAATTATTATTAAATTAATGTTAATTTATTAATATTAAATCATGACAGGTTAAGGTCCAAGGAGTGTCAGTGATAGTATCTGAGTGTAAAATTGCACTCAAATGAATACAGAGACAAGCTCTAATCCCCAGTGAAACAATTAGTGTGCATCAAGCATGATTCTTACCCAACAGACATCCTTATAGGGAAGAAGAGAGGTTCAGCCCCTTGACTGATGCCAGCAGTTATCAAGGAGTCTTCCCTGACTTTTCTCTCATTCTTGATTTTAGTTTTTTACTATTTCTTTCTGTTTATGTGGAGCTTGAGTCTGCCTCAAGTCAGACCTACAAATTTGCACAATGGTGCAGTCGATACAATCACTCCATGTATGAATGGCTACATAATCTGATCGTTCAGATTTGAAGAAAATCCTGGCCTCAAATTTTACACCTATACCCTCTAAAATCAGCCTTCTCTCCACCTCTAAAATGCTGGAGAGAAGACTGATTTAGTGAGGTTGGAATTTTGTAACTGTTAGGTAGAAATTAATGAGAGATTCCATCATTACACCCAGTGGGAGGGTTTGGCCAGGTACCCTGAGGTGTACGAGGTTCTAACAACCAGACCTGCCTCAGGAGGAAATATAATTTACAGACAGAAGCAGTCAGGACAGGCCATCTATGTTCAACCCTTAATCAGGACCAAATTGTTCTGAATCTGACCAAGGTGGACAGGCCACCTACACTTGAAGGGGGACCATATAGGTAAATATATGCTCAATAAATAGCCAAATGCCTCATCATCTAATTAGTCATGCACCTGGATGGAAGAATGAGATTCCCACAGCCCCTACCTACTATCCAATAAAACCACAGCCAAGGGAAGGGGCTTGGCAGAATCAGTGGGGAAAGAAGACCCTGTTGAGCCTGGTGCACTCTCAACAGTGTGGGATGACCCCCTGCTGGTGTCGCAGCCTTCGGTGAAATACCACTACTCTGATCATTTTGGTGAGCAAAAATGATGCCCAAATGATCTTCCTGGGTAGAGGAGGGGAAGGCAGACCATATCTGAGACCCCAGTGGGTAGCCCTGGCCTTCTGTGACCAGGCTTGGCATGCTGGGGACACGGGGTACACCTGGTCCCCTGCTCCAGTGGGGTGAGGTGGCCTCCCATCCCAGCAGAGAGAGAGCAGACCTGCTTCCTGTGACCAGACTTGGCCAGTGTGGGATGTAGAAAACGAGTTCCAAGTGTAAGTTCCTACATTTCCAGGGTGATGGGGTTGGTGACCAGTTAATTGCTGGTCATCTTGTTCTCGTGTTCCCTCCTGTTTGTTCAACTCCTTGTATTGCCTCTGCTGTTCCCAAAGATGGCACCTGTGACCATGAAGATGGAAGTGACATCCAAGCCTTCATGCAAATTAAGAGACATTTAGCACCATTAAAAGGAAGAAAGCCCTAGGAAGATGAGCCAACATGTATTTAGAGAAATTAGATCACAGTTTTTGCTGAGGAAGGAATAGGACTATCCCTCAGTTCCAGTTTGTAATCTTTACAGTCCCACCTTATGTTCAAAGGAGCAACACTAGAGGAAAGACCCTGGACCTCGAGCGGGCAAAGTGCCTTCCTGTGCACTCCCGTGAGGACAGAAGTCCCAGCTCTGCCGGCAGACAAAGCTGAACCCCTCCTCCTCCTCCGTGTCACCACCGGGAGGGCGGCAGTGCACGTGACCCCTCGGGCCCCCGCTGGAGCTGACCCTTAATGAAGGGGTTCAGAGGAGCTGCTCTCCTGCCCTCGTTCATTTCAGCTGGGGCCTCATCCGGGATCAGCCACACCCAAAGAGGACTGAGGATGGGACAGGCACCCACCCTACCGGGCCTCCAGGCACAGCTGGATACACCTGGACCAAGGGACGGCTGGAGAGCGGCGACACGCAGGAGCACCGGACTGTTGGGAGTCCAGGGCATCCCTCTGGTCGCACTGGAGGGTCAGGGACCCTGTCAAAGGGGTCTGCGACCCAGGCAGGGGGGTTTGGAACATGTACAGGGGTTCTGGGATCTGTACAGGGAGGTTGTAGACCTTGGCACAGAGCCCAGAGAGACATGATCTTTGACTTCAGTCCATGGGAGAGACTACCTACATTGCAGGAAGAATTAAAAGTCACCAGGGTGTGAAGTAGGTAGCAGTTAGTTTATCACTGGGGGTGAATGTATTTTGGGTGTGTGGGCTTGAGAAGAAAAAATGGAGGATTTGGGATGTGGTCCTGTCCTCCTGCTTCTTCTTCTTGTCCGACATTTCTGCTGTGAAGGTGGCACGTTTGGATAGGGTCAAAGCAGATATGACCTGTCTAAGCATAGGTGTTGGGTATTGGTGATTGATTGTAAATAATGGAAACGCAATATGTAGTATAAGAGGTCAAGACCCTCCCAGGCAGGAGGAGTCCATGTGTGATCCTGCTGCTGCACGGAGCTCCGCAGGGCACGAGAAGAGCTTGAGAGATAAGACATAATAAACAAAGAGCAAGACCTTGAAAAACTAAAAACCTGAAGACTCCGTGTTTTTCTTTGCATCCTGCTGGCGATGCCTGAAAGGGCAGAGACATTTTACCACCCTGACCTCAGGGGGTTAAACCTGAGACCGGACTGGTGAGTGAGACCAGTGGTGGGAGTAGGAGGCGAGTGAGGTGTGAGTGAGACGGGGGCCGGCAGCTCAGACCCCAAAGCGACTGTGGACCCCTTACTACCGCTGTTCTGGGCTCCTGAGGGGGCTGGCTGGGAATGGGGGGAAGCATCACCGCGGGGCCTGACCAGAGAGAGGCTCGGGACCCAGTTCTGTGTTCAGCAGAGCAGGGCAGGAAGAGAACTTCATTTACAAAAACCCACTCTTATACCTTTCCTATGAGGCCTGTGGATTGGAGGATGGAATTCCACCTCTCAATCCACATTTGTCAAGCCAACTGTCAATCACCTTTCTCCTCCCACCTAGAAATAAGTAAACAATGAAAGACAGTTAGCAAAACATGGCCAGTGTTTACATTAACGAGCGCGAGAATCTGCACGTTTCTCCTTCAACATGAACGCTTGGCAAACCAGGAAAAAACCTCATGGCAACAGGGAAGTGAGAGGAAATAGGGAGTACTTGAGGTGCCTCCAAGGGGGATAAAGAGGGGTGCCCGCCGGGTGTGTGGAGGTAACTAGAGAGTGAGTGACACACAGAAAAAGGGGGAGGCCCCTCTCTCAGGGCTTAGCGGCCCAGGCCCTTGCAGAGTGCAAAGAGCCTAGGTGTAGAGGGGGTGGTGTAAGCTTACAGGGTGTCCCCAGGCGCTGCTGGCACCAGGGTCCACGAGGAGCCCGGTCCCCTGGGTCACACCAGATGTGCCGTAAGTGTTGTGTTGGTGCAGTCCTGGGAGGGGGCCGTAAACCTGCCCAGAGCACAGGGGTGGGGGGCCAGGGATCGAGCAAGAAGGAAAGAACAGTGGGACCTGAAGTCAAAAATAATTGGAGAAGAATGCATCATGAGGGTAGAGGAAGAGTGTAAGACCTCAGTAGGAAAAACAGCTTGTAAAAGATATTTCATAACAAAAACTTTAGGCCCTAAGTACATTTCCCAAGAACCCAGTCGTTACTGGTCCTTTGAGAAGAAAGAGAAAGGGTGCATCTGTCATGAGGGGTATGGACTGCATGAACGTGCTGATAAAGAGATAAATCCCTTTTGGGGAGTAAAGAGAAGTGTCCAAATATTGGGAATGTCCACCAGAAACAAGCGGTACCTTTGGGGAGGCTCCTGAACAATTCTTTTGGATCTGCAGAAATACAGCTTACACCAAACTGCCAGGGGACTGGGCTGGGAGTTGCACCATAGGAATTATTAAACCTGCCTTCTTCTTACTCATAAAGAGATCAGAATCAAATTTGGGAGTTCCAGTATATGACGACCTGAGAAAGACGAACCGGAAAAAGAGAAGCATAGTTGGGATAGGGGGGACCCAAAAGTGGAAAAGTAAAGTATGGACCCCAGAAGAAATCATTGAAACTTATGGGCCTGTCACCTGGGCTCAAGATGGGTCCTGGGGACACCATACCCCGATTTATTTGTTGAATCAGATCATCAGACTCCAAGCAGTACTTGAAAAAGTTTCCAACAGAACAGCCCTCGCCCTTGATCATATATCTATATGGCACCAGCAAAGGGACAGCAGGGACAGGGTGGTGGCACCTGCGAGGGGACAGAAGCAATGGGATGGTGGCACTTGGGAGGACAGTGAGGACGAGGTGGAGGTGCCAGCAGAGGGACGGGGGGACAGGGTGGTGGCACCTGTCAAGGGACAGAGGGGATGGCCCCTGCGGGGGGGACAGTGAGGACGGGGTGGCAGCACCTGCAAGAGGACCGTGGGAACAGGGTAGTGGCACCTACAAGGGGACAGAAGGAATGGGGTGGTGGCAATTGGGGGGGACAGCGAGGAGAAGGTGGTGGCACCTGCGAGGGGACAGTGGGGACAAACACACATGTCCACAAGGCTGGCAGTGTTCTGAGGACACACACGTCTCCCCAAGCCTACCTGTGCCCCCAGTGACACAGCTGTCCCCTGTTGTCCCCAGGGCCAGAGCACGGAGCAAGGCCTCCAGCAGGTGGACACCTTGGTGGCCCGGTACCGTCATGGCTGCCTCTGGTGGGGGCTTCCCTGGCTGCCCGTCCTGCTCCTCTTCCACCCCAGCACCCTCCGGCCACTCCTCAGAGCCTCAGGTAGGACATGGGACACCAGATGGGTCCCCAGGGCCACCCATGAGTATCACCACAGCTGGCACAGAGACCTGGCAGGGCCCAGGCAGTGGCCACCAACCCAATCCCAGCGGTGTCACCATGGCCAGGCCAAATGCCACCCTATAGTGGCCACCAACCTGTCCATGGGGTTCCCCAAGGCCACCCAAAGGTGTCACCATGTCCAGCTCTGGTTTTCCCCCAACCCCCATCCTTAGTGGCCATGGGTGCTGAGAGAGGGTCCCCATCCCAGGGTCCCCACCTGAGGGTCAATGGGTGCAGACAGGGTGGCCTCATCCCCAGTGTCCCCACCCAGGGGACCCGATGCCACCCCAGTGAATCCCTACCCACCCCGTCCTTGTACCCTGCAGCTTTTGTGGCCCCCAAGGACAAAATTTTCTACGGCTTCCTCAAGGCCTGGCTGGGTGAGTGCAGGGGGCTAGGGTGGAGACAGCACCCCTGGGTGCCCTGCAAATGGAGCTGGGTGTCACAGCACCCCTGGGTGGCCCCACAGATGGATCTGGCTGTGTCACAGGGGCAGTGGAGGATGGAAACATCACCCCTGGGTTCCCCCAGGATGGATTTGGGTGTGTCACAGGGGACATGGGAGGTGGGGGACAGGGTCAGACCCCTGGGTGCCCCCAGGATGGATTTGGGTGTGTCACAAGGGACAGGGGTGGTGGGGGACAGGGTCAGCTCCCCTGGGTGCCCTCGGCGGACCCCGGTGTCCCCTCGCCAGGGGAGGGGCTGCTGCTGAGCGGTGGGCAGCGCTGGGCGCGGCACCGGCGGCTCCTGACGCCGGCCTTCCACGGGGACGTGCTCCGGAATTACCTGGGAATCTTCAACCAGAGCACCCGCATGCTGCTTGTGAGAGATCCGAGATGGGCACGAGTCCCCCACCTCAACCCCAAATTCTGACCTGCACCCCCAACCCTGACCTGCACCCCAAATCCTGACCTGCACCCGAAATCCTGAGTCCCGCACCCAAAATTCTGTCCTGCACCCACTGCTGCACCCCGAGTCCCGTCCTGTATCCCAAATCCTGTACTGTCCCACACCCCGAACCCAACTCTGCCCCCTCTCCCACCCCTTTCCCACCCCCAAATTCACCCCCTGCCCCCATCCCCTGTCCCTGACCCCCTCCCTGTTCCCTCCCTGACCCAGTCTGTCCCCACAGGCCAAGTGGGAGGCAGCAGCAGCAGCAGCTGGCGGGGGGCCGGTGGAATTGGAGGTGCTGCAGCCCCTGAGCCTCCTCACCCTGGACACGCTCCAGAAGTGCATCTTGAGCCACGAGAGCCACTGCCAGGAGCGAGTGTCACCTGTCCCCACTGACCATCCTGGTGGCTGTGGTGGCCTCACCATGGTCCCTGCTGACCATCACGGTGACCGTATAGGCCCCACCATGGCCCCCACTGGCCATCCTGGGGGCCATGGTGGCCCCGCCGTCATCCCTGTTGGCCATCCTGGTCCTACCATTGCCCCCTGGCCACCCTGCAATTGTCCCCACTGGTCATTCTGATGGCCCCAATGTCCCCGCCATCGTCCCTGTTGGCCATCCTGGTCTCACCATTGCCCCCTGGCCACCCTGCAAGTGTCCCCATTGGTCATTCTGCTGGCCCTAATGGCCCTGCCATCATCCCTGTTGGCCTTCCTGGTCTCAGCATTGCCCCCATTGGGACATCTTGGCCCTGCAATTGTCCCCATTGGTCATTCTAGTGGCCCAAATGGCCCCAATGTTGGCCATGCTGGTGGCCACGGTGTCCCCCGCTGTCCCCATTTCCTGCAGGCAGCCCAGCAAGTACCTCCAGGCCATCCTGGAGCTGAGCTCGTTGGTGGTCCGGCACCAGCTCTGGCCACTCCTCCACCCGTGGTGGCTCTACAGCCTCTCCTCTGACAGCCGGCGCTTCGCCCATGCCTGTGCCACCGTCCACGCCTTCACCGCCAACGTGGTGCAGCGCCGGCACCGTGCACTCGCCTCCCTGGGCCACCAGGCCTGGCTGGATGGCCACCAGGGACACAGCATGGACTTCATCAACCTCCTGCTGCTCACCAAAGTGGAGCTGGGATGGTGGCCATGGGGGCCTGAGGGAGGTCCAAGAGGGCGGTGGTGGCCATGGGGGGATGGTGGTCAAGAGGATGGTGGTGGCCGTGGAAGGGTTGGTCATAGACCAGTGACCAGTGGGGTGCTGGTGGCCACAGGGAGGTTGGGCATAGACTGGTGGCCACAGGAGAACAGTGGTGGCCGTGGGCAGCATTGACCATAGAGCTAGTGGCCAGTGGGATGGTGGTGCCTGTAGGGTGGTGGCCATGGGGGTAGAGTGGTGGCCATGTGTGGGATTTGGCCATAGACTGGTGGCCCCAGGTGGCCCGGGGCTCATCTCATCCCCACAGGACAAGAACGGCCACACCCTGTCAGATGAGGACATAGCAGCTGAGGCTGACACCTTCATGTTTGAGGGTGAGCACGAGCTCCCAGGTGCCACTGCAGGGGAGCCACTCCAGTGTCCCCTCACTCTCCCAATGTCCCCACAGGCCACGACACCATGGCCAGTGGCCTGGCATGGCTCTTCTACAACCTGGCCAGCCACCCTGAGCACCAGGAGAGGTGCCGCCAGGAGGTCCAGCAGCTCCTGGCTGGCAAGGACACTGCAGACATTGAATGGTGAGATGTCCCCAGGGCCACCCCTGGCCATGTGGTTCTGGGACACGGTGCCACCCCTGCTTGTCCCCAGGGAGGACTGTCCCAGCTGCCCTTCACCACCATGTGCATCAAGGAGAGCCTTCGGCTGCACCCTCCTGTCACTGCTGTGTCCCGGCGCTGCACCGAGGACATCCCCCTGCGTGATGGCCGTGTCATCCCCAAGGGTATGGCATGGCCAGGGTGTCCCCAGTGTCACCACCCACCCTCATCTGCTGTCCCTAAAGTGGCCATTCCCATCCCACCAGGGGTCATCTGCCTGATGAGCATCTACGGGACCCACCACAACCCAGACCTCTGGCCCAAGCCCAAGGTAGCGCCAGGCTACGAGGTGTCCCTGTCACCATAGTGGTGACAGCTGTGTCCCCTCGGCATGACGGTGTCGGTGTCCCCCCAGGTGTTCAACCCCCTGAGGTTCAGCCCAGAGAACAGCAAGGGACGGTCCCCATCATCCTTCATCCCCTTCTCTGCTGAGCCCAGGTACGCGCTGCGAGGGGACAGGAGTGTCCCCAAGTGCCACCCCTGTCCCTGGCTGGGTTCACAGTGGGGTGACAGTGACAGTGGGGCTGTGGTGGCAGGAACTGCATCGGGCAGAGCTTTGCCATGGCTGAGATGAAGGTGGTAGTGGCACTGACCCTGGCCCGGTTTGTGCTGCGGAGGGATGCAGCGAGGCCACCCCCGCGCCGCAAGCCCGAGCTGATCCTGCGTGCCGAGGACGGGATCTGGCTGCTGCTGGAGCCACTGGTGGGACTGGCCTGAGGGACACGGGTCACCAGGACATGGGGACACTCTGCAAGGTATCTGGAGGAAGAGCAGGGAATTAACGGTAGCATGAAGGGGACAGTATCGTGGTGGTGGTGGGGATGTGTTGTCCTTGGTCATGGCAAACCTCATGGCATGGACATGGACACCCACAGACTTGTCCCCTAGGCCACTTGACACCATCCATGGCCACGTCCCTCATGTCCTCATGCATGGCCATACATGCCCATGTCACCATCTGTGTCTGTGACCCCCCCATGCCCAATATCCCTATCCACAGCCATGTCCCCACCCATGTCCATGTCCCAGGCCCCATGCCCACCATGTCCCCATCCATGTCCTACAGTGTCCCCAGCAATGACCCACAATATTTCCATCTGTGTCTTAGATCAAGGTTTTTATTTTTACCCCAGTGTTGGGTGAAAGGATGAAGAACAATGAACAATGAACAACGAAAGAAAATCAAGGTCAAAATAAAAGGATTTACGTGTCCATGCTGGCTGAGTATCCATGTGCTTGGGTGGCTGGAAAGAAACCTTTTTAGAGGAGTTTCCACTCCATTGTCTCCAAAATCTTCATTTTTTGTCCCACTCAGTCACCATTTGGTTCTGGAAGATGCCTGTGGAAGGGTCAGAAAGAATTAGAATCATGGAATGATTTAGGTTGGAAAAGACTCTTAAGACATCCCAGTATTCCTTGATGCTTAGAGAAGAAACAATAGGATGCAAAAGGTGGGATTTCTTGAGGTCAAAAGTAAAAAAATTCACTATCCCAAATGAATTCCTGATGCTGGTCTGCATCCCAATAGATTTTTGTCCTGCTGCGCCCAGGTGCCCCCAGGGGCCCAGGAAGATGTGGAGACCACCAGCCAGCTGTCTTCCCACCATGGATCACCAGGACCGTGGATCCCCAAGGCTCTGCCCAACGGGGCTCACTGGGGATCATCCAATGGGCTCCTCCAACGGGGGATGGAGTTGGAGCAGCGCACAAAGCTCTTCCCGCACGCGGGGCACTTGTAGGGCTTCCCTTCCTGCTGCCTCCATTGCTCTTGGGCCACGGCACAGCTCTGGGAGAAGCTCTTCCCACACTCAAAACGCTGTTAAGGCCTCTCTCCGCTGTGCATCTGCCGGTGGACAAGCAGGCTGGACCGGACAGCGAAGCTCTTCCCACACTCCCCACACTCATAGGGCCGTTCCCCAGTGTGAACCCTCTGGTGGACGATCAGGGAGGAGCTCCTAGTGAAGCCCTTCCCACACTCCACACACTCATAGGGCCGTTCCCCAGTGTGGATCCTCTTGTGGCGGATCAGGCTGGTGCAGCATGCAAAGCTCTTCCCACACTCCCCACACTCATAGGGCCGTTCCCCAGTGTGGCTCCTGTGGTGGATGATCAGGCTAGTGCTGGTAGTGAAGCTCTTCCCACATTCCCCACACTCATAGGGCCGTTCCCCAGTGTGGTTCCTCTGGTGGATCATCAGGTGGGAGCTTTGAGTGAAGCTCTTCCCACACTCCCCACACTCATAGGGCCGTTCCCCAGTGTGGACTCTCAGGTGGATCATCAGGTTAGAGGTATCTCTGAAGCGCTTCCCACATTTCCCACACTCGTAGCGCCGTTCCCCAGTGTGGATCTTCTGGTGCCGGAGCAGGCCAGAGTTTGTGTAGAAACTCTTCCAACATTCCGAGCACTGGTGCAGCTTCTTGCCATTGTGAAGCTGTTCATGCACCACCAGCTCAGAGCTCTGGCCACATCTCTGGCTGCCTTCCTGACACAGGGTGGGTCCTTCCTCCTCGGAGCACCCTGGCATGGGTTTGGAGCCCCTCCTCGGGCGGGATCTCTGTGCCTTTTCCTCCCCGTTGCATTCCTGTGCCATGGGGCCGCTCAAAACAGCCTCTTCCACGAGGTTCTGCTGAGGGGATTTGTCCTCCCTGGCCTCCTTGTCTGGGGGAGGAAGGACAAGGACAGCATGGGATTTGACTCCGTGCCAGAGGGAAGGCCAAGGAGATCCCCCCAGTGCATCCCCGGCAGGACGGTGTCGGCAGCGGGGTTGTCCTGCAGCCGGGGCCAGGCTGGGCTGGGAGATGGAGCAGGAGAGAGGGGCAAAGGGGCACTGACTTCCTCCTCACCTGCCTGGGGATCCGCAGGAATCCTCCTCTTCCTCACAGCCTTCTCCTCCTCTACCCAGCCAAAGTCTGGCACTGGGAATTCCTGGTGTGGGAAAGACATTCTGTGAGTGCATTGGCTTTGAAGGTCCTGCTGTCCATCTCCAGAAGTCACCGCATGTCTGGTGTCCATAAAATGCTCCAAAAATCGAGAAGGAGTCCAAAAACACTGTCCCAGGGCTTCCCTGTTTCCAGTGTCCTTACTCTGGGGTTTAAGGGGGTCCCTCTTCTCAGAGCTGCTGGGGGGCCCGTGGGTCCTGGGGATCCCCCCTCTCCCGCCTCCTGCTTTGGCTCGCTCAGGGGGTTTTGGGGCTGCCAGGGCTCATCCTGCCCTGATTCTGACTCGGCTCCCAGCTGTCCCAGGGTCCCCTTCCTCAGCATTTCCCCACTCCAGCCACTCAGCGCTTCTTCCCCCACTCCCCCACTCCCCGACAACACTTGCAGGCTCGGGGGGCCCGGACCCCCCTCATCTCCAGCCTCCACCACCCCTCCAGGCTGCCGGAGCTGCCCCAGCTCTGCCATCGCCCCCCTCCCCACTCCGGGCCTCCCGCCCTTCATCCCCCGCCTCTCCCGGGATCCCCAAAACCAACGTCCCGCCCCGCCGGCACCGCGCGATCGCTTCGTGGGACCCCAAAATCCCCCCAGGGGCAACTACGGCTCAGCTTTGCACTCCTGCAAGATCTGAAAATATCCCCATCTCCTCCCCCAAACCTCCCAGGAACATGCAAAGATATTTGCGGCGCGATTCTGGAATCTCTTAGCTCCCAACGCCATTGCAAAAACCCACCCCCCCAAAAAAAAAAAACAAAACCAAACCCCAAACCTCTCGGGGACCCCCGGACAGATTTGGGGTGAGCTCCCTCTCCCTGGTCACCGGCAATGCTGCGGGGGCCGGAGGTGCGGTGCGCTCTGCGAGCCGCTGGTCGAACTCCGTCGCTCTTTTCCTATTCCGGCTCCTCCTCCTCCTCCTCCACCAGCACGACCCCCCTTCCCCCGATTTCCCCGGACCGCGGCCGCTGCAGCACCGGCGTTTGGGTGGGGAGACCCCGCCAGGGATGGGTAGGGGGCTTGGGGACAGTGTGCATCCTTATTATCATTTATTAAAACGCTTAACAGTTTAAGAGGAGTGTGCTTCGTTTCTCTCATTGAACAAGAAGTGTGTGGTAGAGAAATAGGAAAGCGGTGTCAAAGAGAAAAAGCAATGGGAAACACCTCTGGCTTGCAGCTGCCCCCGCAGCGCCCAGCGCTCCCCACTCCCACCCCCCTGTGTCACCCCTGGTAGCCAGGCACCCCCGGGAGCGGAGTTTGGGCTCGGGGGGCAGGGGAACGGCACGGCCGGGTCTGCCCTGGGGGGAGCCCCGAGCCCCCCGCCCATCCCCGGGGGCTCCCGGCGGCTCCCCCTGTTAAAAATAAGACGCTTGACACGGCCAATATATCAAGCAGCAATTTAATAATTAATTAATTATCATGATAAAGTGTGAGCAAAAGGCAGCGCTGGGTACAGTGGTAGGGGTTTTCCCTTCCAACTGCACACCCATTGCTGGGCTTGCTGGTATTTTATTTGCTATATTCATACATATGCATAAACTTTCTCAGCAGTTTCCATTTCTAGTTTTAACGTCACAATTCAATACCTAACAGCCATAAATCTATAGATTGTCCTGTATAATTCTATAGACCATTGTGATCTATTCCGATATTTCAATACTCCAGGATGTACTTCCAGGATATGTTTTTCCAGGTGGTGGGATCTGGCTTCCAGATGTGGGGGTCCCATCTCTATTTTCAAGTCCTTCAATCTCCAATAGTGATGTCCAGCTTCTCTCTCCAGGAGCCATAAATCAGTGAGCTGAAGTCATATCTTCATGTCCAGGATGTTTTCCCACCTTGTGTGAAGCCTGAGCCCCCTCCTTATTTCCTTCTTTTGTCTAAAAAAACCCTTTTTGCACTCTAAAACTACAGTTTAAAATTCTTTATACATAGCAAGCTTCTAAAGTTATAATTAAAGGACACTTATTGCAGAATAGCTTGAGACTTATAATAGATAATTGCAAGCAAAAGATTTATTCAAAAACTTCCTTCTATGCTTTCCTCAGCTGTTTATTAGAACTCATCTTTTATAACTGTCCCATTGCTGTGTTCTACAACTACAATTACACAGATTTTCTTCATTTCCCTGACACGAAACATAACTTTGTATTTCACAGTCCCCACTCTGCTTGTATAAATTTTTATTTATCTTACTTATTCGTGTCTGGGTTTCGAATCTGGCCAAAACTTCAGAAACTTTTCCTTCTTTGTCCTTTTTCTTCAGTTTCATTATTTTGGATATTTTAGATGTTTTCTCAAAATGGCTAAATTCCCCTGTAGCTAGTTCAGGGTCTACTGGCATCACAGCGACCTGCATACCTTGTATCACAGAGTGGATAAGCTGAACAAAGCATGGAATTAAGCAAGGTAAAAACAACAGTCCAGTCAATGAACACAATATTATAAATACTATTTTCTTCCACCAAGCCCCTCTTCCAAACAACTGGTCTCACCATGGAGCTTGAAGGATAGAATTCTATTGTTAAACAGGCATTTGTTGGTTACTTAAATATCCTTCAGGGTTTTGTGGCTACCACCGATTTTAGAGAAATTTGTGGTATACATTTTCCTGCAAGGGGTTTCCCCTACCTTTGTCCCAAAAGCTTTCCCTTTCTTGGCTATGCATTCTTGGCCTATCACTACATTTGTCAATACCCATCCTTCTGTCCGCTCTTCAGGTTTTGTAATTCCTGTTCGCTTCTACTTTAAAATTTGTGCTACTTCTAACCCTTCTCCTCTCTAAGGCTATTGCCCTGTCATTTGGGTCCCACCACAAATCCAGCACTTGGAAATATTTAATTCTATTACAATTCATTGCATTAAATCCATAAAAAATTTCTCCAAAAGTGGAAAGGTCTAACTCTGGCAGCTGTTTCTTTAATTTCTCATACAAATTTGGGGAAGCAACTTTAGATTCAGAGTGGGTTTTCAACCCTTCTACTGCTTTCTGCACTAAATTCTCCCCATATTAAACTCCTCCCCCATCAGTGTATCCCCACATACTTGCTTTGGTAAAACATATATATTCTTCTCTTCTTGGACGTGTCTGGTAATTACAGCCAGCTCCTCCTCTTGCTCCTAAATTCCTTGCCATCCAAAATTCTCTTCCTTGCTCTTCACAAACCCTTAACTGACTTTCATCATGACCACCTTTGTTTATATGGGTGTGACCAGCAAAGGATACCGTTGTGACTCCTCTCCATTTCACCGCCTGGTGACATGGGTGACAATTGTCAATTGCCATGGCAATGCTTACACACATGATCAGGTATATAATGAGAGGTCCAGTATGACATGCCTTTCCACCCCTCCAACCTATCGGGTTCCTGCCAACAGTTGGGAATTTCATCTTCTTGGTGGCAAAGGCAGAGGTCAATCTGGTCTTGCCCTCTATTTATTCTTACCTGTGAATTGTTGCCAGGCCCACTGAAGCTTAGCTCTGTGCCACTCCCTTATTTCAATTTGGTATCCATCTGGTATCCAATTGTTGTAATCACACTCAATTCTTTCCAATTTTGCTTTTGCTTCTTCCTGCAGATCGATCTCAGCCCGTGTCCTGTGCAACCAGGTCTCCCACCAATCCTTATCACCTACTTTGATGTATCCTTTCTCTACTGCAGCCCTTAGTGTTCTATCTGTCTCTTTCTCTCTCATCCCTACAACTCCAGCAAAGGGTACTAGGGATCCTTGCCCCCACCAAGTTTGTATACCACAATTTCTGACACTCAATGCACCTGAAACAACCCCAGGGAAAACATTTACAGTTTTGGGTAGGACATTTCACTTTCCTTGGAAGGTTTTGATTCTGAAACCTCAGGTACAAGAGTTTCTGAAACATGCATCAATCCTTTTTAAGTCTTATTTTCAGTTCTCTAGGAGCAGATGAGATTTTCCACTGAAGCTTGGCCGGTGCCTCTGTTGGTGGTCCCACTGGTCCTTTAAGCGTGATGTGTGGGTCCAGCCTTTCTCTGCAGTCCAGATGGCTGTATCAGTGGTTAAGGGGTTAAAAATGGGCCTTCCCATTTAGAAGATAAGGTCTCCTCTTTGCAGCTTTTAACCAGCACTCAATCACTTGGTTTTATTTTATGTATGCTAAATCCTAGAGGGGTAGATTGAGCCAATATTCCTTTTCTCTCAACTCTAATACATGTTGTCTAATTGTTTGGATATATTTTCTGAATAGTCATATCTTCAACTATTACTGATGTTTGGGGTATCTCCTGGGAATATGACATTCCATAAAGCATTTCGTATGCTGATAGCCCAGTATCTGCATTAGGAAGTGTTCTTATATTAAGCAATGCTAAAGGTAAACATTTTTTCAGGACATTCTGGTTTCAGTCATTAATTTGGTTAAATGCTGTTTTATAGTTTGGTCCTTCTTTTCTACCTTCACAGAGCTCTGAGGGTGCCAAGGGGGTATGGTATTCTCAGGAAATACCCATGGCTTGTGTTACCCCTTTGATGACACTAGAGGTAAAATGGGAGCCTTAATCAGAATCACTGGCTCGAATAACCCCAAATCGGGGAATAATTTGTTCTAATAGTATTTTAATTACAAATTTGGCCGTGGCCCTTAAAGCTGGGTAAGCTCCTACCCAGTGAATTAGTTGATCTACTACTACTAACAGATACTTCCACTTACTGACATTTGGAAGCTCAGCATAATCCACCCGAACTCTTTCAAAAGGTCTATAGGCTATTTGCTTACCGCCCCCCCCCCCCCCCGTTGAAGTTTGCCTCATTACCTTTTTGTTGACTCTCTGACAAGTAACACGCCTCTGCGTTACTTGCTTTGCTATTTCAAAAAAATCCCAATACACCCATTATATTTAAAAAAAATGATCACACAAGGCTCTGGTTCTTCAATGACTATGCTGATGTAATTGGCTCAAAATCTTTTGTGCATAGGCTTTGGACAAAATTTCCCACCTATCTAAGAGTACTCCTTTTCTTTGTTCTTTCTTAGTATCTAATTACTTTATAGCTTCTTGGGAGCTATAAAATTTTTTTGGACTTCTCTTTGAACTTTTGTTATAATGTTCAACTGAATTGTTTCTTTCAATTCAAAAGCTGCCTCTTTTTGCAGCTTGGTCAGCTATGTCATTTCCTCTTGCTAAATAGCTTGTGTTTCTTTGGTGACCTTTTACATGTGTAATAGCTATTTTTTTTTCTGGTCTTTTTAATGATACAAGCACTTTAAGTATTAATTCTTGATAGATCAACCATTTTCTTTGGGTAATGATCAAACTTCTCTCTTTCCAAATCTTCCTAAAAGTATGTACAATTCTAAAAGTATACTTTGTATAAATAGTCTCCACTTTGTCTTTTAACAGTTCTAAAGCCTGGTATAACGCATATAACTCCTGGGCTTGTGCGGGCCAGCTGGAACTTCACCTTTTCCTTTCTACTGTCAACATGTTTCCTCCCTTTACAATTGCATATCCTGACCTCTGCTTCCTTTCTAATACTTTGGAGGAGCTATTGATGAAATATTTCTCCCCTTCAGATAATTTTATTTTTTTTTTATTTCAGTTAAATCTGGTCTTACTTTAGTTTGTAATTCAATTAACTCTACAAAATCATGAATCTGTTCTCCAGTTAACTTCTGATATAAAAATTTTTGCTTTTTGACTATACTTTTTTATCTACTGCCTACAATACTTTAATAGCTTTACCAGCTGTCTTATCTCTCCCTTTGTTCTGGGAGAAGGTAAGGCAAGTATGCCCGATACTCATTCGGGGTCCAGTTTCTTTGTTCCTTTACTTAACTAATGACCCAAATACTTCATTTGTGCTTCTACAAATTGCAACTTGGACATTGAAGCTTTCAAACCCTTTTTCTCTAAGAAGTTTAATAGCTTAATTGTGGCTTCTTGGGCCCCAGGAACTGATCTAGTTTATCAGACATCCCCATTTCCTTTTTAAGGGCTCTCACATCCCCAGTGGTCAGTGGTACTGATACATATCTAATAGCTGTCCCCTCCACTCCCCCCGTGGTATCTTACTATCAGTACCTTCCTTAATGGATACAACTGGTCCCTTTTGCTCTCATCATCACTGTCCTTGCGCCTTTCTGCCCGAACTGTCTCCCTGCTTCTACGTGCAGGTGCTGAATCTGGAGGACGAGGCAGAGCCACAGGGGCTTGAGGTGCAAGCGGTGCCATAGGGGCTTGAGGTGCTGGGTTAGGCACCTCTGGCGGGGCAGCTGGTTGTGGTAGATAAGGGGGGAGGTTGTGTAAGTGGTCCCATGGATTCTTCTCCTTTTTGGTTTTTAAAGCATACAGGGGACAAGGCCAGGACTTGTGCCATAAAGCAGCATAATCGCTCTCTTCTTGGTTAATTGGATCCTTTTTATTTACACAGGCATTCAGGGCCTGACAGATCCACCCCTCAGACGACCCGTACATTGGCCAGTACAAATTATCAGGTCGTGTCATTTCTTTAGTCCATTCCATCATACAGTATTGTATCATTTTCTCTTTACTTTTTCCTTTCCTAGATTTACATTCATCCTAAAATTTTAACATTAACCCCAGGGGACTGTCCTGTGGTAAAAAGCTCCCTCCTTTCCCAGTACCTTTAGTACTGCTATTTTCCTGTTCGTTTATACCAACCCCTGGGTCCTTGCCTTGGCATTGACCCATCCTAAGGAACGGGTATTCCCTCACTTGCCTCGACCACACTCTTTCTGACTTCAGTAATGAAAGGCCTTCCTATTTTCTCACTTGTCTAGGATTTCTTTAATAAAAAGTCCCTTCAACCAATACCGCTTCCCGCCTCTGATTTACTGTGAAGAAATCCTCCCCAACTATTGCCGCATCCCGCCCCCGACCTTTTTATATGAAAGAATTCCCTTTACCAACACTCGCTTTGTTCCTTCACCTGCCGCTCCCCTCGCGGAGACACGGAACCGAGGTTAGAAGAACTCCACAATCACTTCGTGGCCAGGCCACATCTCACGCACACACCACTCACACTCTCACACGTGTGTACCCGTTCTTAGCCCACCTAACCAAGCGATACTTACAGCCTCCTTTTCTCGCCTGGGTCTCTGTGCACGAGTTATTACAGGTGAATTTCACTGCAGCTTTATCCGGGAGCTCACAGTTCCTTTGCTCACAATTTACCTCGAGGATCTCCTTCTCCCTGAAAGATTCCCCAGTCACTCAGGGCCACCTGAGGCAAAAGCCTGCAAGGTGGGGCACCTCCCCGAGATCAGGGGCCTCCCTCAATGGATTGGAGGTGCCCGCATTCTCCACCAAATTGTTAAAAATAAGACGCTTGACACGGCCAATATATCAAGCAGCAATTTAATAATTAATTAATTATCATGGTAAAGTGTGAGCAAAAGGCAGCGCTGGGTACAGTGGTAGGGGTTTTCCCTTCCGACTGCACACCCATTGCTGGGCTTGCTGGTATTTTATTTGCTATATTCATACATATTCATAAACTTTCTCAGCAGTTTCCATTTCTAGTTTTAACGTCACAATTCAATACCTAACAGCCATAAATCTATAGATTGTCCTGTATAATTCTATAGACCATTGTGATCTATTCCGATATTTCAGTACTCCAGGATGTACTTCCAGGATATGTTTTTCCAGGTGGTGGGATCTGGCTTCCAGATGTGGGGGTCCCATCTCTATTTTCAAGTCCTTCAATCTCCAATAGTGATGTCCAGCTTCTCTCTCCAGGAGCCATAAATCAGTGAGCTGAAGTCATATCTTCATGTCCAGGATGTTTTCCCAGCTTGTGTGAAGCCTGAGCCCCCTCCTTATTTCCTTCTTTTGTCTAAAAAAAACCTTTTTGCACTCTAAAACTACAGTTTAAAATTCTTTAATACAAAGCAAGCTTCTAAAGTTATAATTAAAGGACACTTATTGCAGAATAGCTTGAGACTTATAATAGATAATTGCAAG